>NW_020943070.1:2804174-2814516 GCF_900497805.2 Vombatus ursinus | reverse complement strand
AACGAGGAATGTCAGGGATGGGAAGGGCCTTAGAAATGTCAGGGCTGGGAGGGGCCTGAGAACAGGGAATGTCAGAGCAGGGAGGGGCCTGAGAACAGTGAATGTTAGAGCCGGGAAGGGGCTTAGAACAGGGAATGTCAGGGCTGGGAGGAGCTTAAAACAGAGAATGTCAGAATTAGGAGGGCCCTTAGATCAGGGGATGTCAGAGCTTTGGGTGGGGTGGTCCTTAGGAATCCTCTAGTCACCCAGCCCTTTCACAGAGGAGGAACGTAGGCCCAGAGGCCTGTGAGTTGCCCAAAGGGAAGCATACCAAAGGTTATTTTGGGCAGAAAATGGCAACTTTTTCCAAGTTCTGTACAGGAGGGGACGGGCTGAGACAGGCAGGATGAGTCAGCTGCCTGGGCCTGGATTCCCTCAATCCCCCACCTCTCCTCCTGCAGCCTTTCATCCATGCCCCTGCCCCCCCAACCTCCATAGAATGATGTCATTTGAAGCAGGAAACTCCCTTCCTCCTGGGACAGAGAGAGGGCAGCCAAGGAACCCAAGGGGGGTGAGGATCAAATGGGATCATATTTATAAAGCTCTTAGCCCAGTGCCGGGCACATCCTATGTGCTTCATAGTGCGTGCTCCCTGTGGGGATGTGGGGAGAGGGTCAGAAAGGGGAGAAACTGGGAAGACCTGGGAGGCCAGCCAGCAATTCAGCAAAACATTGACCAAGCTCCATAGAAGGAGCTGGAGGAGAGGAGAACAAAGGTCAGGGGGACACAGGTCGGTTACCCAGTGACCTGCAGCGGGGGGGGGGGGCACTTGGTGTAAAGACCACTGAGCACCTGACTGCAAGTTTTGACTCTGCCAGGGACTTGCTATGTGACTGTGGGTGAGTTACTTTTCCTCCCTGGGCCTCAGTTCCTCCATCTGTAAAATAAGGAAGTTGGACTAGATAATCTCCAAGATTTCTCAGCTTAGACATACCCTGTTCTAAGGCCCCTCCCAACTCTAATATCTCATGTTCTAAAGCTTCTCCTAGGTATGTTCTAATAGTTCTCCCTATTCTGACATCACATGTTCTAGTGCTTCTCCCAGGTCTGACATCCCATGTTCTAAAGCCTTTCCCAGGTCTGACATTGTATGTTCTAAAGTTTCTCCCAGGTCTGATATCCCATGTTCTAAGGACTCTCCCAGGTCTGACATCCCATGTTCTAAAGCCTCTCTCAGATCTGATATCACATGTTCTAATAGTTCTCTCTATTCTGACATCACACGTTCTAATGCTTCTCCCAGGTCTGACATCCCACGTTCTAATGACTCTCCCAGGTCTGACATCCCATGTTCTAATAGCTCTCCCAGCTTTGACATTCCAGGTCGGAACCCCTCAGGAACATGGTGGGCGGAGAGTTGGGGTGGAGGGGCAGCCTCTTGAACACAAAGCACAAAATCCCATGGGGCACCACCCTGCAGTTACAGTTCTGAGTAGGGGGATGGGATGGGGTGGGGGGAGGCTGGGCTCTGTGATGGAGGGTGTGGGAGAAGCTGAGCTGCCGGAAAACAGCAGGCCATGTGACCTGGGCTCCCTCCGGGCTCCTCCTTCTCCCCCCTCCCCACCTCTGGAAGGAACTTGTAAACAAGCGTGCTGAAGCTGACTCACAGCCCAGCCTGGCATTCATGCCAACTGACGGGAGGGGGGAGGTGCAGGCACTAGGGGGAGGAGGGCACACTCAGCACAGCCTCAGCCCTCCCATCTCCAGGGGCTGCAATGGGGACAGGACAGAGGAGCGAGGCAGAGAGCTGTCAGCACTGCTTGGGGCACACAGGGGCGGGTCATCACGCCCAGCCCTTCATATCCCCCAGGACGAAGGGGCAGAGACATTCACCGACTGATCCTGAGTCAGAGCCGGGCTCTGGGCTAGCTTTTCACCATGCCCCACCTCTGTCCCCTCACAGTGAGCTCAGCCACTTGGTAAGATGAGAGAGCCCCCTGCAGCCGTCCTTTTGGACGGGCCGCCTCTGACACGCCCTTAGTGCGTCACCTCAGGCAAGCTCCTTCCCCTCTCTGGGCCTCAGTTTCCTCATTTGCAAAATGAGAGAGTTAGACTAGATGCCTTCTAAGGTTTCTTCCAGCTCCAGAGCCAACATCCTACCATGAAGTCCAAACTTCTTATCCTGGCATTCAAGGCCCTGCACAAAATGACCCCCACCCCCCCTCAGTTTTCTAGTTTCCTTTCACACGCTCTGCAGGGACCTCTGAAGTCATCTAATCGAGCTCGTGCCTCCACTGACAAGCGGTCATCCAGCCATTACTTGAAGACTGTCAGTAAGGGAGAGCTCACTACCTCATGAGGTGGTGTATTCCACTTTGGGACAGCTCTCATTATTTGAAACCTTGCTGGGAAATGGAGGAGAGATTCAGGTTAATTCGGATGAACCTAAACCTGCCTCCTGCACCTCCCCCAGGGAAGGTCTGCCCTCGGGGGTCAAGCGAGCCTCTCTTCTGCTTGACTGGTCTACAGATACTGGAAGACAGAGGTCATGTCCCTTCCCACCCCCAGCCCTCTAAGCACCCCTTTCTTCAGGGGAAGAGTTTTGAGGACCCTCACCATAATGGTGGAGGGCTGATTAATCTGTGTTTCCATCTTTGTGCTCCGTCCCTTCAACTCCTGCCTTCACTTTCCCACCTCCGGGACTTTGCTCACTGAGGTGCCCTCCACCTGGAGTGCCCTTTTTTTTTTTAGGTATCTAATTAATTTATTGGTTAATCGATTATATCACCAGCACTGGAGTGCCTTCTGTACCCTGTAGCCTGGTCCTCCACCTGTTAAAAGCATTCAAGGTTGAGCTCAGGTACTACTTCCTCCAAACCCAAAGGGATCATGGGAGCCCAGATTGAGAGCCAGAAGGGACCTCTGAGGCCACTGAGTTCAACCCCGTCATTTTACGGACAAGGAAACTGGGAAGAGAGGGGAAGTGACGTTACATAGGTAGCAAGTGGCCAAACGCAGATTCGAACCCAGGTCTACTAACTCCAAATCAAGCCTGCTTTCCACAGAGATGATTTGGCAACCAAGGTCAGCCCAGGGAGATCCTGCTGCTGGGCATATATACAGATGGCTGGGCAGGGCCGGCTCAGGACAGGCTCCTGGGGCAGCCACATCTCAAGGAGGGACGTGAATCACTCTCCAGCCTGGAATGTGGGAGGGGGTCTCGCCCACCCTGGGGCCTCTCCAGAACGTCTACCCTTGATGCTGTCATCTCTAGGAGAGAGTCTCCATCCTCTCCTGGCCTCCCAATTCAGAATCACCAAGCCAGGGCAGGCACCTTTGGCAGCTGCCCTGCTGGACAGCTCTTATGAGGGCAGAGTTCATACAGTGGCCGCTAGGGGGTGCCACAGTGCACAGAGTGCTCAGCCTGGAGTCTGAAGTCCCAGGTTCAAATTCTGCCTCAGACATGTACAAGCTGTGTGATCCTAGGCAAGTCACTGATCTGCTTTCTGCCTCAGTTTCCTCAATTGTAAAGTGGGAATCATAATAGCATCCACCTCCCAGGGTTGTTGTGAGGGTCAATGAGAGAATACTTGTAAAGCACTTAGCAATGCCTGGCACATAATAGGTGCTTAATAAATGCTTGTTCCCTTTCCCCTTTCCCTTGGAAATCCTTAGCATGAATCCTGTTTATCCCATTCAGCAGAGGGATCAAATTTGCCTCCACCAAAACTCCCTGCTGTGTCACTGGATGTCACAAAATGAGTAAAAACACAACAAAACATAGATAATGTTAGTCTGTGGCTTTCTAAATGTATATGCAGCTGGTTTTGAGTTTGATACCACTGCCCATCAGTGCTTCCTGACCTAAGCACACAGTAGGTGCTTAATAAACACTTAATCTCTCCTTTCTCCCTTCAACAACACAATTTTCCTTATGGTGGGGGCTCCAGCTGCCTAAAAGTCAAACCAAGTCGGGATTAGGGATTAGCCTTGCAAAGATGGGCTTTGCTAGAAAGCAATCCAATCCAACATACATTTATTAAGCACTTACTACGTTCTAGGCTGCTGGGGATACAGAAACAATGGAAAAGTAGTCCTTCCTTTCAGGGAGCTTACATTCTCCTGGGGCTGATAGAGTGGAAAGAAACACTGGACTCAGTCAAAAGACCTGGGTCTGAATCCTCATGCTGCTGCTCACTGTCTGGGTGAACGTGGGCAAGTGGCCTCCACCTCTGGGCCTCAGTTTCCTCCTCTGTGAGATGGGGGAGTCTCTATTAGATTATCTCTGAGGTCCCTGTCAGCTCTCCAGCAGCCATCCTTTTAGAAAGGTGATGGGCTATGGGTGTGGGATGTTAGATGGGGCCGCTGGATTGGGTGTTCACGGCTTCTCCCGCAAGGGAAGGTTCATGAAAGTAGGGTGGGGGAGGAGAGGGGGTCCTTCCCGGAAGTGACTGACCAAAACACAAACACAAAACTTTTTAAAAACCCTATGATGCCAGGTAAGCTCCCTGAGGGCAGGGACTGGCTTTTGGATCCCCAGCACTTAGCAAAGAAAGTTGCTGTTCAATGTTGTCTGACTCTCTGTGACCCCATTTGGGGCTTTCTTGGCAGAGATACTGGAGTGGTTTCCCGTTTCCTTCTCCAGCTCATTTTACAGATGAGGAAACTGAGACAAACAGGGTGAAGTGACTTGCCCAGGATCACACAGCTAGTGAGTGTCTGAGACTGAATTTAAACTCAGGAAGATGAGTCTTCCTGACTTCAGGCTGGCACTTCATCCACTCACTGCAGCACCACCTAGTTGCAAGCCTGACACACACTAGGTGCCTAATTAATGCCTGCCTGCTTGTCCTCTTCTGGGCCCTGTTCTGGGCAAGGCAGGGCAGGTCCAAAGGAAGTTTCTGGTCTCTCTCCAAAGGAAATGTTTGGAATAACTGGTTCTTGGGTGTCATCTCCCCCCACCCCCCAGCTCTCTGGTCCCTGTGTCCAGCAGCCTGGGCAGCCCCAGGCCCCAGATCTCAGACCTCAAAGATGACCAGGGCAGGCAAGTGGTGAGGGGGGGAGGGGAAGAAACCCATTTCCTCACCCCACCCCACCGTCACTTGTTGTTACTTTCTTTCCCCTGGAAACTACTTTGTATAAAGTTCGTGTTTACTTAGCTGTGGCCACGCTGGAACGCTAGCCTTTCCCCAAGGAAGTGTCTATACTATGTTGTCATTTATCTTTGTGGGGATTAGACAGCTCCGGGGCAGGAATCACAGTCTGGTACAGGGAAATCCCGTGTCTGGCACTGACTGCACAGGATGTGTGATCTTGGGCAAATCATTTCATCTGCCCAGGTCTCAGTTTCCTCCTCCGTAAAATGAGAGGGTTAGGCTGGGTGCCTGACGGATGGAGCTAGACATGTGATTCCACGGGCATAGGGGACTGACCCTCAGATGCAGAACCTCCCTATACCAATACAGGCCAGTGCCTTCTTCCCAACACAGTCCCAGCGAATTGTCCGAGGGCAGCGAAAAGTTCAGTGACTCATCCAGGGTCATACAGCCAGGATAGGTTACAGGCAGGATTTGAACCCAGGACTTCTTGACTCCTATGCTATCTCCCTTTCCTCCACAGCATGGTATGTGCTTAATGTTTGTTAAATGAGATACTGGGATGGGTTGAGCATGAAGGGCTTGCCATCCCCTGGGAATAAGAATGGAAGGACTTTGCAGAGGTAAGGGCCTGTGGGGGCAGAATGTGGCATATACTTTCAGCTTTGGAAGGTGTGTTGGTTAGTTTTTGCAGAATTACCTTTTCCTCCTTTCTCTTTTTAACTCTTTATACAGGATTTAGCTCTTTATAGAGGGTAGTGGGAAAGGGAAGGTGAAGGGAATAAGCATTTATTAAGGACCTACTATGTGCTAAGCCCTTTACGAATATCTCATTTGATCTTCACAACAACCCTGGGAGGTAGGTGTTGTCACTATCCCATTTTACAACTGAGGAAACTGAGGCAAAGAGCGGCTAAGTGACTTGTTCAGGGACTCACAGCTACTAAGCATCTGAGGCTGAATTTGAACATGGGTTTCCTGACAATCCACTGAACCACCTAGTTGTTTGGGGCAGTAATATAGTGGGAAATAAAAAGGATGCACAAACTAAAGAAATCAATTAAAAAACAACTTTCAAATTGCCTGTCAAAATCCTCTTCCTTCAAGAGTGCTGGTGTCAGGAAGACCTGAGTTCAAATCCTACTTTAGACAACTCTTAACTGTAACCCTAGGCAAGTGGCTCAACTTCTGTTTGCCTCAATTATCTTCATCTGTAAAATCGTGACGATGATAATAGCCTCAACCTCCCAGGGCTGTTGTGAGGACCAGATGAGTTAATATTTGTAAAGCACTTTGTAAATATTAAAGCATTACGGGAGTGTTATTATTGTTACTGTCCACAAAAGTTCTGTGATCTCTTGCCCCCCTCCTTAGATCCCGCTCATATCTATGATCTAGCCAGATTAGACGGTCACCTCCCTGAGGGCAGGGCTATGCCTTCTTCCTTTTTGGACCCACAGTGCCTTGCAGTGTGCTGGGTGATCCATAAGCATCTGGCTCTATAAGAGGCGGGGTGGGGAAGGGAAGAAGGGATGATGGAGGGGAATCCTTGGAGGCCAGGGCTCAGTCTGGGGAGTGCTGGTATTGTTACTGTGACAGACAGACGGATGGACACACACGTACACACAAACAAGTCTTACTTTGGGGGCCATCCTTTCCACTTGACCAAGTATTCCACTTTACCCTGGGAAGAGAGAGAGAGAGACAGGAGGGGAGGCAGAGAGAACACACAGTGAGCGCTAAATGGAAGCCACATGTCCTTGGCTGAAAAGGTGCTGAGGAAGGGCTGAAGGACGGCTGGACCCAGACTTCTGGATCAAGAAAGGCTGGGAGCATATTGACGCGATCGTCAGCAACACACCATCTCTTGATTGGCCACAGAGGGCACGGAGCTCCTCCAGCTCTGCCCTGTGCAGCCCGAGGACTCCCACACCCAGGGAGCAACGGCACCCTGGGCCACCCTACACTTCCCTTGACCAGGAAAGAGCCTTGGGATGAAAGTATCCATTCTCCAGCATCTCCAAAACTATTTGTAAAAACTTTTTAAGTCCGAACAGAAGAAAACTCCTTCTTGTGATATCTCCCCTCCCTCTAAGCCTACCAACACCAAACTCAGCTCTTGGGGAAGTGATGGGCTAAGGAGTTGGGGCCTTGCACTTGGGGGGCCTGGCCTGTGGTCTGGATCTCAGTCCCCCATTCCTGTATAAGAGGCAGCATGGAGTGATGGAAAGAGCTCCAGGCTTGGCACCCGAAGGGCTCCAGCTGAGTCCTCGCAATGAAATTCAGTAGGCTAATCACTTAACTCCTGGGGACACCTCAGTTTTCTCATCTATAAAATGGGATCATAGTCATGACTGTGGATGCAGGCGGTTTCTTTAAGGAAAGTGCTTTGGAAACTAAAGCCCCACATAATGTGGGCTATTCGCTGGAGCTGAGAGGGGCCTCAGGGATCATGTAGTTCAATTCCCTCCTTTTACAGATGGGGAAACTGAGGCCCAGGGAGGTCAAGTCCCAGCTCTTAGGGTCCAAGCTCTGGAGCTAGGAATAACTTCAAAGGCCATTTAATCCAGCTCCCCTCATTTTTACAGACAAGGGAACTGAGGCCCAGAGAAATTAAATGATTTGCCTAAGGTCACGTAGGAAATAAATAGCTGAGCCAGGATTTGAACTCCGATCCAAATCTCGTTACTACGCTGTGTACACACATTAACAAAGATTTCTTTTAATACACACAGAAAAGGAGTGCCGCCTGTAGTTTATAGTGGTAAGTGAGCCAGCCCCCCAATCAGAAAACCTAGTTTCCAGTCCCACCTTTATAGGTTTCATGACCTTGGCAAGGCACTTGAAGCTCCGAGAGTACCCAGGCAACTCTGTAAGACTAAGTTACAGATGATGGCTGATGGCTCCTGTGAAGGGAATTGCCATGCTGGGAGTTCTCCATGAAATTAAAATCACAGTCATGGAGCTCAAAAAGTGGTGGCAAGGCCTACCTGGAGAGCTGCGGGCTCCAGAGAGGCAACAGAAACTGCGAGGGTCTCCTTAACAGCTAAATGACAATGACCAGCCTTCTTTAAAGTGGAGCTAGGGGACCTGGATGGAGGTCAACCTCTGGCTTAACCTCTCGGGGCTCCTTTGCCACATGAGGCCCCGTTAGCTCTAAAGCAGATTCCACAGGACTCAATTAGGAGCCGGGGAGGGGGGGGGTCGTTGGCCTCTGTGTTCCCCTTGCTTGCTGATTGACTGCCTTGCCGTCTACGGTGGAAGAGAAAGCCCCTCCCTAAGGCTCAGGAGGTAGAACCAGAGTGATGCTCTCAGCTTTGAGATCAGAATCAGACTCCAGGAAGGAGGGAAAAGAATGACTGGGGTGGGATGGGGTGGGATTCCGCCGCTGGAAGCCAGGGTAGCTTGGAGACTTCTGCCGGAGCTCTGGAAGCCTACTAAAGCGGCGGGTTCACTCTGCCCAGGGCCCTGGGGCAGCCAAAGGGCAGGGTACCACAACCCAGCTCCGCCCTCCACCTCTCCCACCCCTCCCCCACCCCAGCCTGGGTCAGGCTCTGAATGGACCTGAAAGGCCCAACCCTCTTCACCCGGAGGCCGGGTCTCTCCGAGAGGGCGGAGTTTGGGGGCCGTCCCAGGACCTAGAAGAGCTCCAAAGTGTTGGCCCTGGCGAGCTAGGATCCTCCAGGGAAGTCTGAACACGCGGTCTTGGGACATGCGGTCTTGGGACACGAGGGGGGTGGGGAAGGATGGGGAAGGGGGGGGCATGGGGGAAGAGGAGGAAGTGGTGTCCCAAGAATCATGGCCAAGTTCACCTGCCGCAGACACTGGGGGGGGGGGGGGGGCACGCAAGACTAGCGACTTTTTTTTTCCCTCCTGCAAAGTTCCACCCCCAACTCGAGTACTTAAAGGTTACTCCGCTGCTGAGGATCTCAAAGCGCTCTACTGGCCACTCAGGATAACCGCTTTATCCTCCCAGTTCTTCAAGGCGGGAAACTGAGGCGGGTATTCGGCTGAGCCTTCGGGAAGCTGCCAAGATCACTGGCCAAAGGCTGCCCAGCCTTCCTCACCTGACTCCCCGAGTGCCCAGCTCCGCAAAAGAGGCAGAGGCGCAGAAAGGAGACCCCCCCCCCAAACTCGCTGCCGGGGAAGTGCCTCCTCCCCCTGCCAGCACCTCGCTTGCACCAGGACGGTTCGGGGGCCCTCTCCGTGCCTCGCCACTGGCGGCGGGCCCCGAGTGGCCATGCACAGAGGTGGGACGCGGAGGCCGCCGCCCCCTGGCCAGGCTCACCTTGCGCACGCGCTTCTTCCGGATACTCTCCACGGCGAACACCTGCTCCCCAATAGCAGACAGCTCCATGCGGGAGGCTGGCGGGGGCGGCTGGCCAGAAAACCCCGGGGTTCGAGAGGAGGCGGCCGCCGCTGCCGCTGCGGCTGCGGCTGCGGCTGCTGCCACCCGAGGGTGCGCGGGGTCCGGGGCGGGCGCGCACACACGCACACAAACACGCACCCACACCGCGCGCGGCCACGGCCACGGCCACGGCTACGGCCACGGCCACGGTCGCTGCCACACACCCCCTCGCGCTCACTCACGCCGCCGCCGCCGACGTTCCATTTTAGAACCTGCGCAACATTTTCCCCGGGACGCACGCGCGTCCGCGAGCCGCCCCGCCCCGCCCCCTTGCCCCAGGCCCCGCCCCCCGCGCCCAGTGACATCGGTTACCCCTTATCGGAACTGCCCTAGGCCAGGGCGGGGCGAGGAGGGGCGGGGCCTCGAGTCCCCGCGGCCACTGGGGACCCGGGATCCGGGAGCCCGCCCCAAGCCCGACAGCCCTCCCTCCCGGGGTGGGGGGAGGGAGAGGGGCTGCGTCCCGGCCACCCCCCCGGGACCCCCAGCTCCGACCCGGAGCGGAGGCTGGGGGATGCGGCAAAGGCATCCCGGGGCCGGGCTGTCCGGGACCCGGGGCGGCCGAGAGAAGGGCCAGGAGCGGGCAGCTCCCGCGGGTCCTCGGCCGGGGAGGCACCTGCCCTCCGAGGGTCTGGAGGTGATTGGAACAGGCAATGAATGTCCAACGGGGCTCGTCATCCCTAGCGTGCTCCCTACCTGGAGGTGTGCCCGGGCCCTCTTCTCTATATGCTGTCTTGGGGACTCTAGCTTTATGGGTTTCCTTCCAGATACATATATTCTCTCTCTCTCTCTCTCTCTCTCTCTCTCTCTCTCTCTCTCTCTCTCTCTCTCTCTCTCTCTCTCTCTCTCTCTCTTTCTCTCT
>NW_020943070.1:2786078-2804074 GCF_900497805.2 Vombatus ursinus | reverse complement strand
CCCCCCCTCCTCTTCTCTCTTTCCCTCCCCCACTCCCGTCTCTCCTGAGCTCTATTCCCTTATCATTATTTCTATGCGACATCCATTTTGAAGTGTCCCATGGACATAGCCAACTTAACACGTAAAAAACCAAGCTCATCACCCTTACCACTCACTCTTCGGACTTTCCCTATTCCCGCCAAGCCCCCCACCCCCCACCCCCTTCCAGACTCTTAGCTTTATCCTCATTCACACCGCCTCGCCATCCCGTCAGTTGCCACATTTTCTTGCTCGGACCTCCACCCATCTCTCCGTGCAATTGCTTCTCTCCTCTCTCTCAGCTACTCGTCACCTCTCATCTTTATTATTTGTTGTTATTGAAGTACCCTTCCTCTTTGGTTTCCCGGCTTAAAATCACTCCCCTCTTCAATCTATTTTCTTCATAATTGCCAAAGGAATTTTCCTTAGCTGCAGAGCTATCATATCACAATCCCCTTCTCAAAGAACTGCTCTGGCTCCCTATTGCCTCAAGGATACATTAGAAACTTCCTTTCTGGCCCTTCCCAGACTGGTCCCGCGCTACCTTTCCAGCTCCATTACACATTATTTCCCTTCCTGCGCTCTATGGTCTTTCCAAATTGTCCTCTCCCTTCTTCACATACGAAGTGCCGTCTCCTTTCTCTGTACCTTTGCACCAGCCACCCCTCCCGCCTGAAATGTCCTCCCCTCTACCTCTGCATCATAGACCCCATGACTAATTCAGCTCAAGCACCGTCTTCTACATGAAACCTTTCCCCCTCTCAGCAGCTGCTTGTGACCTCCCTCCATGACTACCTGTTTTTATTCTGTACTTACTTGTTTTATACACGTGCATGCCGTGTCCTCTGGTAGAATGCAGGCTCTGGAGGAGAGAGAGGGATCCCTTTATTTGGTCTATGTCCCCTGCTGTCCCCATGCTTGGTGCATAACAGGTACACGCTCATTGATATATCGATTGATTATTTCCCCTGAGAGCTTGCCTCTCTGTTCCCCAGATGAATTTTATTTTGTCTAAGTCTATAATGTAACCCCTTGGTAATTTTCTTGGTATGCCACTAAACTTGTAAATTAATTTAAGTAGAATTGCCGTGTATATTATCTCTCAAATTATTACTCTCTCTTCAATTATTTGTCTTTATATCTGCAAAGGGGCATTTTGTTAGTTATATTTCTGAGTTTGTCTTGGTAGGCTGACTCAGATACTTGATATGTTTTGTAGTTATTTTGAATATATTTTTTTAAAATCTCTTTTTGCTGGGTTTTGTTAGTGTAACCCACTGCTCAATTCTGGTCTCATTTAGGTCAAGTCTGATCCTGGAAGCAAATTCTTCCAGGCCAGCTAGATTCCATAATGCTGCTGCCTAGCATCAGGATCCCCTCCCCCTCTATTTAGGAGGCTGGGATTAAAAAAGTGTTGGAACTCCTAGCAACACCATGTACTGTCAATATACTGCTCTGGGTTAGGAAGGAAGCTAGATGGTAGGGTGGTTGGAGCATTGAGCCTGAAGTCAGGAAGACCTGAGTTCAAATGTGCCCTCAGACTCTTAACTAGCTATTTGACCCCTAGGCAAATCATTGCCTCAGTTTCCTCAACTGTAAAATTGGGGATAATAATAATACAGCAACAAAACTGAAAACTAGATAGCTGAATATCTACAAAAATATTCTAATATTCCCTCCTAGAATAGGAAGGGAATAAATATTTCTAGAAATGCTTATTCCCTTCCTATTCCAAGAGGGAATATTGGTTGACAAAGCTGGAAAGGAGACACCTCTTATATTTTTGTAGATATTCAACTATTTAGTTTTCAGTTTTGTTGGTATGTACATAGGTATAATAGCTTCTAATAATTTCAGTTGGTTCCTCATGATCTGTAGTAAATTCTCCCTTTTCATTTTTTATTTTGGTAATTCAGCTTCTTTCACTGTCTCTCTCCCCACCTCTATCTCTGTCCCTCTCTGTCTGTGTGTTTGTCTCGTTTTTCCTCTCCTCCCTCCTCCTCCTTTCTCCCTCCCTCTTATCAAGTTAGCAAATGGTTGGTATAGTCTATAAATCTTTAAAAGTTCTCCCATCTCCCCCTTTCACTCTTTTGCAGGGGTCCAGTCCACAGGTGTGAATCATTGCATATAATGTCAGATTTTTTTTCAAACTTCATTGATTTCAATAACTTTTTTTTCTCTTTCTTTTAATCTTTGTGTATAAAGAATGGCAACCTGGGAGATAGAAACATGAGAGATAGAGGGGAAAATCTAGGCAATGTAAAACATTTATCAATAAAATGGTTTTTAAAATAGCTTTTAATTTTTTAACTTAATAGATTTTGTTTATAATTTTGTTCCTCTTTAATTTTGAGAATTTCTATTTTTCTGTTTATTTGGGAGTTTTAAATTTGTTGATTTTTAAAGGGTTTGTTACTTGTATTCTCAATTCATTGATATCTTCTTTCTCTCTTTTCTAATAAAAATGTTTAGAGAGAACATTTTCTAGTCATGTCTCTGGCCATATGCCCAAGGTTTTGGTATATTGTCTCATCGCTATTTTTTGGTTTTGTTTTTGTGTCTTTGATTTGCTCTCTGATCTACTTATTCTTTAGTTCTTCATTACTTAGTCTCTAGGTCAAAATTCTTGCTTCAAATTCCCCTTATTGCTTATAATTTTGTTGTGTTGTAGTCTAAAAAAGATATATTTTTTTTTTAACATGCCTACTTTTCTGCATTTGATTATGAGTTACTTATGCTCCAACACATGGTCAAAATTTTTAAAGGTTCCATGAAAAGAAAAGTATATATACTTATTACAATTCTCATTTAGTCATTTCCAGAGACCTGCAATATCTGAATTTTCTAAAACTCTATTCAGTGCCCTTAACTTCTTTCTTGTTTTTCTTTCTGTTAGATTTGCCTAGGTCTAATGATTATCTTACTATCTATTTCTCCTTCTGGTTTGATTAACTTTTCCTTTAAGTACCTAGATGATTTGCCAATAATTGAATGTAAATTAGTATTAATATTGTTTCTTTGATATCTATAATGCCTTTAACGACAATGTTATTTTTTGTTTGTTTGTTTGTTTGCTATGCTTTTCCTGAGATAATAACTGATACCCTTGTTTCTTTCTGCTTCAGCTGGGGCATCATAGATTCAATGACAACCCCTCATCTTAACTCATGGAACTCTTTTTTTTAAAGTATGTTTTTTGTAAACAATATATTGGGCTTTGCTTTCTGATCCAGTTTGCTACCCTTCTCCATTTTGTGGATGAGTTCTTCCCACTCATATTAACAATTACGGTGGCTGTGTTTATCTGCCCCCCCACCCCCATCACATCCTATTATAGTTTATCCTCTCCTTGTACACTCCCCCCCCCCCACTCTTTCTTTACAAGGAAAATGGTAGAGAAAGAAAAGAAAGGGAATTAAATAGATACTAGTGGTCTATAGTTGGAATGGTCTAAAAAGTCTATTTCCATTCTTCTGTCCTTCCCCTCTTCACCCTACATAGCCTTAGATCACCCCCGCACAGCCCTTAGTCTTATCTTTTCTTTATCTCCTTTTAATCCTCCTACATAATCAGTTCTTTATAGCTAAAGGCTGTTTTGCTTGTGACTATTTTGGTCACAGTGATCCTCCCCTCTGGGAAGCATTCCTGGAGTCTGCCCTCTTCTGATGCCATATGTGTTGTCCCTGGAGCTGAGTCCCTTCTGGTGACACATTTGCCCATCCCTCAATAAAAGACATACATAACCAGAGGCTTCTCTTGGGTCCCCCCTCCCCCGTGACAAGGGACTGTGTCACAGAGGACAGGACATCGAAGCAAGGGCTGCCCACTCAATAGACTTTAGAGGGAGAGACAACTGTTCCTGCTCTCTTCTTCCTTTCATATGAATATGTGGACTTCCCGTGGTGGGGGAGAGGGTCCTCCTCCCCCCTTCCCCAACAGCTGTGGCAGCTGCTTGCCCATGGCAGGGAGAGCGTGTGCTCTCTGAGTGACCTGCCTTTCTTTCCTCAGTCCTGAAATGAACACTTACAGCCTTGGCAGCTACTCCATGGACTCATGAGGTCTAGAGTCATTGGAAGGTTTAGGATCTAGACTCTAGGTGACTGAGTAGGAAGTGTTTCCTTCTGCTACTATAATGTATCTCTTAAGAAAAGATGGCCCCACCCAGCAATAGCACTTCTAGGGCTGTATCCCAAAGAGATCATACAAATGGGAAGAGGACCCACATGTACAAAAATATTTATAGCAGCTCTTTTTGTGATGGCAAAGAACTGGAAATTGAGAGGATGCCCACCCATGGCTGAACAAACTGTGGTATATGAATGTAATGAAATACTATTGTTCTATAAGAAATGATGAGGGGGGTCAGCTAGGTGGCACAGTGAATAGAGCTCTGGCCTTGGAGTCAGGAGGACCTGAGTTCAAATCCATCCTCAGACACTTAACACTTACTAGCTGTGTGACCCTGGGCAAGTCACTTAACCCCAATAGCCTCACCAAAAAGCAAAAATAAAAAAGCAAAACAAAAAAACAAAAACAAAAAAAAGAAATGATGAGCAGGCAGACTTCAAAAAAAACCTGGAAAGACTTGTATGGACTGATGCTGAGTGAAGTGAACAGAACCAAGAGAACATTGTACACAGTAACGGCCATGTTGTGAGATGACTAACATTGATAGACTTAACCCTTCTCAGCAATGCAAGGATCTAAGACATCTCTAACGGTCTTATGATGGAAAATGCTATCTACATCCAAAGGAAGAACTATGGAGTTTGAATGCAGATTGAAGCATACTATTTGCCATTTTTTTCTTCTGTTGTGTTTTGTTTTCTCTTTCTTGTGGTTCCTCCTATTGATGCTAATTCTTCCTTACAACATCACTAATGTGAAAATGTTTAATAGGAATGTATATGTATAGCCTATATCAGATTGCAAGCTGTCTTGGGGAGAGAGGTGGGGAGAGAGGGGGAGAAAAATTGAAAACTCAAAAGCTTGTGGAAGTGATTGTTGATAAATCAAAATAAATTTTAAAAAAGAAAAGAAAAGAAAAGAAAAGAAAAGATGGCCCCAGATAGGAGAATGACCCAAGCTATGCCTGGGATGGCCAGAAGATAGAAACATTGAGGATGGTGCTCAGAGAGAGCTGAATCAAAGAGAAGGAAAAATGACTGTCCAGCAGTCCTACAAATAGTTTGTGTTTTTATGTATCATCGTCCTGGGAGAGTATACTAGGAGTTATTGGTTACAGTTCAATGTTTTAGGTCTATGTCAGGCATTCTTATGAGTCATCAGTGTTTTATAGCGTGCTATCCTATACCAGATCTCCTTCATACATTGAGTATCTTTCTAGAAAAGACCCTAGACATGAACTATACCTAAGCTTTAAGTGATGTTCCCTGGAGATGCAGGATGAGGACATAACTGACTAGAAATTAAAAAAAAAAGTCTAATCCCTTTCTATAAATGTCAGCTTCCTTCAGGACTGAGCTTAGTCACTGTGAGCCCCAAGCTGGGGTCTGTCTCTTGGTGGGAGAGAACACTGCTAACCTCTGGGCCAAGGAATCTTTACATGTCCTCAATTTTTTAGTCTCTTTGTGACCCACTCACTACCTTGTTTATTTTATTGGGTTTCTTTACCTTTCCATACTTTCCTTGCCAAGGTCAGGTAAGTATGAGCCCCCTGCTCCCCTCGTCCAAACCCACATTTGTATAATCTTCTGTTATGTCCCAATCACAAAATTAGGTATGTTCTTCCCGCCTTCTCCCTCATCTCTTCCTTTCTCTCCTAAGACAAAACCAAAATGAAATAAAAGCCTGTGCCTGGGCCCTGAGTTCCTTTCTCTTTGCTTCCTCATTGACCCTTGAAGGTGGTGGGATTTTGAAGGGACAATTGTCTCTTCTTCTATTAGGATGTAAGCACTTAGTCATCATTTAGCCCTTTCAGACTTGTATACTTGCCTGGGGTTTCACCTTGTTACCTGTGTTTGTGTTCCAAAGATCCTGCCCAGCATTGGTATTTTCAACAGGAATGATTAGAAGTCAAAAGATTCATTTTTTTTCTTGTAGGATTATGTCCAACTTTGAAGGCTGTTATTCTCATCATCTTGTGGATGGTGCTGGGGGTGATAAATTTAATGACCATGAACAAACACAAACATTTCATTATAAAGAGAAAGGCAAAAATGAGGATGGTGTTGTGGAACTTCGAATTTCTGTTATAGGAGGTTTTTTTTTTTTAAATGTCCTGGGGAGGGAACTGTTTAATGGAAGCCCAGTCTTTACGAGCATGCCCAGTGTGCCCAGCTTGATGCACCCCCAGGTGGACTTCAGAGCATGCATAGATATTCTGTGACCATTTTTGGTCTACTTATTGAGGAGGAAAAGCTTTGAGACTGGCTTCTGAGCTGGACCCGAGCGTGCATAGAAACAACTCTAGTACCTCGACCTGGTTCATTTTCCAAGCTGGCTGTGTGAGTGAGGAGGCAGCAGATTCTGTAAGCCTCAGGGAGATTGGGTGAAGATGCATTGGAGACGGAAAAAACTAGACCTTGGCTTTCTAGGCTCTGAAAGATCGGGAGAGCCCCATGGAGTCCATGCTAGAGTTTGTGAGTAGCCAATCCTAGTGAAGAAAGAAAGGAGAAAGGAACAAGGATTTATTAAGCACCTACTATGTGCCAGGCAGTGTGCTAAGTGCTTTACTATTATTAACTCGTTTGAGAGGTAGGTGCTATTATCATTCCCATTTTACAGATGAGGAAACTGACACAGAGACGATCAGTGTCTTGCCCAGGATTACAAAATGTTTCAATAAAATTAAGATTAAAAAAAAAAGAGAATAGCAAAAACATCCTGTTTACCTCCCTGTCCCTTCCTGAATTCTTTTTTTTTCATAAGTTTTATTATATTCTGTTACTAGTGCTGTGTCAAAGTTGTTATTAATTTGCATGGTTGTATTACATAGTACATCGATGGTGACGTCCTCCAGATGATTCTGTTTGCTCGTGGCATTCTGCAGATTCCCAAAAGCCTGGGAACCCGGCAGAGCTTCCTAAGTGAGATCTGCGATCCCTCAAAGGCTCTGAGAGGTAATGTGGCCTATCAGATACAGAGCTGGCCTTGGGCTCAGGTAGACTTGGATTCAAATCCTGCCCCGGACATATACTGGCTCTCAAATTTTTGGTCCTCAGTTCCCTCGGAGCTCTGCCATTCCCTATTCTATGGTCCCTCACAGTTCTGCCCTTCCTTGTTCCAAGCCCCTCCCAGCTCTGACATTTCCCCCCCCCCCTTTTTTTTGAGGCAATCAGGGTTAAGTGACTTGCCCACGGTCACACAGCTAGTAAGTGTCTGAGGCAGGCTTTGAACTCAGATCCTCCTGACTCCAGGGTTGGTGTTCTATCCACTGTGCCACCTAGGATCCCCCTGACATTCCGTCTTCTAAGATCCCTCCCAGCCTTAGCTTCTATATTGCAGACACTCAGTAATTGCTTGTTAAATGAATGAATAAATGCTGTAGATCTCGACCTTCTTTGCCTCTGAGTCCAAGAGGTCCTAACCAAATGTTCAGGGAAGGTTCATTAGTTCATTGTTTACCCTTTGTTCTAGAAGGGGTCCATAACATCAGGAAGGCGATGTCATAACTTGCAAGTGAATTGGATTTAAGTGAGGGAGCGCTGTGCAGTCACCAGCCTCACTCTCTCCTCTGGAGCCATCTGGGTCCAGTGGCCAGATATAGATCAAGATTATTGGAGATGGCCCCGAAGCAGGGAAGGTAGGGAAAGGACAAAGTAAGAAGGGGCTGGAAGCTAATTGTCAACATAAGACTTTCTAGTGTCCAATAAGTGAAGACAGCTTCTATTTTGCATAGGACTGGCACACAGTAGGCACATAATAAATGCTTGTTGATGAGTTGGGGTGTTGGCAGTCATCTAATAGTTTTAAGCCGGAGCCAAAGAGCAAGGTCATATGAAGAGACAGGTAGAGAAATCATAGACAAATACAGAAGAAACTACAGCAAAGAAGGCATGAGAATGACCACAGAAGCTGCCGCAGGTGTGGAGGCCTGAGGGCATTTTTTTGCAACTTTCAGACCTTGTGTTATGTTTGTGTTCCTGTTACAGTCAAGTAACAGCTGTGTATGTGTGCAAAAAATAGATGATCTCTATCCTAGAGGAGAAAAGGGAAGGCACGAAGCATTAATTGCCCTTGGTTCACTAGGAAGTGTTTCTTGGTGGAATGAACAAGAGAAGAATCAAGAGAAAAAAAGGGAATCCAGAGGCCCAGGAGGACTCCTAAACCCCAATGGGAGATTGCAGGTGGAATACTGCAATGCAAAAGAACCTTTGGCACTACATGAGAATTATCAAGCTCTTCCTATACATGCACAGCTAGACCTTCCCTCCACCCCTCCCCCCAGGAGCAAACAATTTTCTAAGCTCCGAGGAATGATGATGGTCCTTGTTATAGGAAGATTAGATAAATGGTGGTTGGCAGCTCCTGCTGAGACATGCCAAGGAGGTCATACGTTCATGCCTGGCACAAATGGTTGAGAAGAATGCTATTTCCTCAGTGCATATAGCCAAGCCAGGAAGAACTTTCTGAAATTTATCAAGTCTGATAAGCTCTACCCACTTCTAATAATTCATGTTGGGGCAAATGCTGCCATTTAAAGGAATCAAGAAAGCTTTGGTTGGAATTTTACAGACTTGGGCAGGAAAATGAAGACTTTGGGAGCGCAGGTGGTGTCTATAGCTCCGTTGCTAGCTGAAATTAGCAGATTCAAAAGAGAAAAGTGAATTTAGGAAGTGAACAGCTAATTAAAAAGATAGGGAGATTTGGAATTTTACATTTCTGTTACACAGTTAAAGATACAGGAATGTCATGCTCTTTACCAGGGATGGAGTATATCTAACAAGGGCAGATGAAAATATATTTTCCTGGAGACTTGAGAATCTGGTCAGGAAAGTTTTCAACTGAAGATAGAAAGTTTGGGAGAAAATGGTCCACATTTATGTGCCAATCCAGATGCCACAGAAAATAGCAGGCATCACAAAAGAGGAAGACTACCAATGGAAAGGACCAGGAATTCTCAGGAGGTAATATCCAAAGAAAGAGGCAGGAATAAGAGCCGTAGCCTCTGATGTCTGTGGGGAAATGCGCAAAATACAGCAGTTAGAGGGTGAGCTAAGAGTTCTTAATCCATGGAGATAAATTCAACCTCATGGGTATGACTGAGGCTTTATATGCTGTGACTCACAGTTAGACTGTGGCTTTAGAAGAGCACAGTTTAGTCCAAAGGAGCTGGTAAAGAGAGAGGGAGAAGGAAAGGGGGAGAGAGAGAGAGAGGGAGAGAGAGAGAGAGAGAGAGAGACAGAGAGAGAGAGAGAGACAGAGAGAGAGAGACAGAGAGACAGAGAGACAGAGAGAGAGAGACAGAGACAGAGAGAGAGAGAGACAGAGAAAGAGACAGAGACAGAGAGAGGGAGAGGGAGAGGGAGGAGAGTAGCATTAGCATTGTATAACAAGGTCATGGCTTAAGCTAGAAGAGACCAGCAATCATCTTATCCAATCTGCTCATTTTACAGATGAAAAAAAAAAAAAAACCTGAGGCTCAGAGTGGTCAAGTGATTTGCCAAGGTGATAGATAGACAGATATAGATACACATATATTTATGTATGTATGTATATATACATGTACATACACACACACATATATATATACAGAGACAGAGAGAGACAGAGAGAGACAGAGAGAGAGAGAGAAAGAGAGAGAGGAGAGAGAGAAAGGAGACAGAGGGAGGAGAGGAAAGAGAGGAAAGAGGAGAGAGAGAGAGAGGAGAGGAAAGAGGAGAGAGGAAAGAGAAAGAGGAGACAGAGAGAGCCACAGAGAGAGAGACAGAGAGAGAGAGGGAGAGGGAGAGGGAGAGGGAGGAGAGTAGCATTGTATAACAAGGTCATGGCTTAAGCTAGAAGAGACCAGAGATCATCTTATCCAATCTGCTCATTTTACAGACAAAAAAAAAACCCAAAAACTGAGGCTCAGAGTGGTCAAGTGATTTGCCAAGGTGATAGATAGATAGACAGATATTGATATACATATATTTATGTATGTATGTATGTATATATACATACACACACACACACACACACACACACATATATACAAAGAAAGAGAGAGAGAGAGAAAGAGAGAGTAGCACAGAGCCAAAGAAATTGCTAGCTATGAAGAAACCCACAAATCAAAGGAAGGATGCACAGTGGAGAGCATTTGGGTGAGAAGGGAGAGTCATAGGGTCATAGCACAGAGTTGGAAGGGACCTAGCCCAACCCCCTCATTTTACAGAGAAGGAAACTGAGGCCCGGGGAAATAACTTGTGTAGGGTCATATGTGTAATAAGTGACAGAGGCAAAATTTGATACAGGCCATTGCACTCCAGGTCCAATGTTCTTTCCACTGTACCATGTACTGTAGCAGTCTTGCATTGGGAAACATTATGGTTGTTATTGTTGTTGAGCCGTTTTTCAATCATGTCTGACTCTTGGTGACCCCATTTGGGATGTTCTTGGCAGAGTTATTGGAGAGGTTTGCCATTTTCTTTTCCAGTTTATTTTGCAGATGAGGTAACTGAGGCAAACAGGGTGAAGTGACTTGCTCAGGGTCACACAGCTAAGAAGTGTCTGAGGCCAAATTTGAACTCAGAAAGATGAGTTTTCCTGACTCCAGGCCAAGCATGCTATCCACTGAGCCAATCCTGGACTTGCAGTCCCCATAGACCTGGATATGAATGCCATCTGTGGAACTTACTAGTTATCATTGGTTCCCTTTTCAATAATCACATAAAAGGATGATTTGTGATCATTTGAAAAGGAAAATGGTGACTGGTAAGAGTCAACATTGATTGGTTCAGAAAGATCAGATCATAGGAGACCAATCTTATTTCCTTTTTGACAGGTTTACTAGACTGGTAGATCAAGGGTGTGTGTGTGTGTGTGTGTGTGTGTGTGTGTGTGTGTGCGCGTGCATGCGTGCGTGTGTGTGTGTGTGTGTGTGTGTGTGTGTGTGTGTGTAAAGAATACCTGTACCTTCACAAGGTATTTGATGAAGTCTTTCAGAATATCCAGAACCTGGAGGGATAGTTGGATGTCTACACTGGAGTGCCCCTGGTGTACACTCCTGGCACTTCACTGTTCACCCTTCTCATCAGTGACTTGGATGAAAGTTTCGATAACATGCTTCCCAGATTTGCAGATGCTTAAGAACTGGGAGGGATGGCAGAATCAGGATCAGTAGAAGTCCCAACTGGACAAAAACTATGATTCCATCTAGTAAGAGTAAATGTAATGGAGGCAAATGGAAAGTTCTACATGTGGGTTCAAGAAATCAACCGCACACGTAAAGAATGTGAGAAGCATGGCCAGAGAGGAGTTCACGGGGAAAAGTTCCATCTCAATCAACAAACCTTTTTTAAGCCTCTTCTATGTGCCAGTGGGGGAACAAGTGCAATGAATGAACCAATATTAATTCAATATGAATCCAGAGTGAATTATCTTTTAGGCACCAATCCAAAAAGTCAATCATTGGCTATGCTGACCAAAGGAGAGAGCCCAGCATGAGAGTCCTTCTGTGCCTCAGCCTGGTCAGACCAGATCCAAGTTTTGTGTGTGGCTCTGAGAGCCACGTTTTAGGAAGGATGTCAAAAAGTTGCAGAAAAGAGCAGCCATGACAGGGAAAAGACTTCAAACCAGTCCAAAGGAAGATTGGTTACAGGGTATAGAATAGGATAGAGATAGAATATAGATATAGAATATATCTAAATTTTATCTATATAGATAGAATATATATAGATATCTATATAGATAAAATACAGATATAGAAGAAAATATAGATATATATGGAAGGATATAGATGCCATCTGTGGAACTTACTAGTGATCATTGGTGATCATTTCAAAAGGAAAGTGGTGACTGCTAAGAGTCAACATTGATTGGTTCAGTAAGATCAGATCATAGGAGACCAATCTTATTTCCTTTTGGTCAGGATTGCTAGACTGGTAGATATAGAAAAAAAGGATATAGAAAGATATAGAAGAAAAAAGCTGAGTTAGGAAGGATGTCATCTGTGTTTTCAAGTATATGAAAGACAGTTAATAAACATCATTAAGCACCGACTGTGTGCCGGGTACTGTCAATTGTCTGGTCCCCAATGAGAAGACAATTGTCCATCATTAGGAGCAATGAACAGAAGCTTCTAAGAGGAAGATTTGAGGTCAAAACAAAGAAAAGTGTCCCCACTATCAGAGCTATTAAAAAATGGAATAGGCTACGTTGGCAGATAGTGAGTTCTTCTCCAAGAGGAAGCTCGTTGAGTATGTTGTAGGGAATGTCTACTTCAGGTCAGGGTGGGCCCAGAGGTTCCTTCCAGCTCTGACATTCTGGGGTCCTATATAGGGTGGTAATGGGGAATTAAATGACCAGGAGCATCATCAGTTAAAAAAATGGGGCAGGGAAGTTGATACAAAAAGTAGACCTTTCTGGAGACCCCCCAAAAATACTGAAGAAAATAACACCTTAAAAAATAGCCTGACCCAAATGGCAAAAGAGGTTCAAAAAGCCAATGAGGAGAAGAATGCCCTTAAAATCAAAATTAGCCAAATGGAAAAGGAAGTCCAAAAGCTTACTGAAGAAAATACTTCCTTAAAAATCAGAATGGAGAAATTGGAAGATAGGGACAATTTGAGAAATCAAGGCACTGTAACACGAATGAAAAGGAATGAAAAAATAGAAGAGAATGTGAAATATCTCATTGGAAAAACAACTGACCTGGAAAATAGATCCAGGAGTGAAAACTTAAAAATTATTGGACTATCTGAAAGCCATGATCAAAAAAAGAGCCTAGACATCATCTTTCAAGAAATTATCAAGGAAAACTGCCCTGATATTTTAGAACCAGAGGGCAAAATAGAAATGGAAAGAATCCACCAATCGCCTCCTGAAAGAGATCCCCAAAGGAAAACTCCCAGGAATATTGTAGCCAAATTCCAGAATTCCCAGGTCAAGGAGAAGATATTGCAAGCAGCCAGAAGGAAACAATTCAAGTATTGTGGAAACACAATCAGGATAACACAAGATTTAGCAGCTTCTACATTAAGGGTCTGGAGGGCATGGAGTATGATATTCCGGAGGGCAAAGGAATTAGGACTACAACCTAGAATCACCTACCCAGCAAAACTGAATATAATGCTTCAGGGTAAAAAATGGTCATTCAATGAAATAGAGGACTTTCAAGCATTCCTGTGGAAAAGACCAGCGCTGAATAGAAAATTTGACCTTCAAATACAAGACTCAAGTGAAACGTGGAAGAGGTAAACAGGAAAGAGAAATCATAAGAGAATTATTAAGGTTGAACTGTTTATATTCCTGCAGGGAAAGATGATATTTGTAACTCATGAGTCCTTTGTCAGTATTAGGGTAGTGGGAGGGAAAAAATTATGTTTGTATAGATAGATAGATAGAGGACACAGGGTGAGTTGAAGATGAAGGGGTGATATCTGGAAAATAAAATTAAGGGGTGGGAGAAGATTATACTGAGAGAAGGAGAAAGGGAGAAGTATAATGAGGTAAAATATATCACATGAAACAGACAAGAAAAAGTTTTTACAGTGGAGGGGAAATGGGGGAAGGTGAGAGGGAATGAGTGAATCTTATTCTCATAGGATTTGGCTTAAGGAGGGAATAACATACACAATGGGGTATGGAAATCTATCTTACTCTATAGGAAAATAAGGGGGGAAGGGGACAAGAGAGCAGGGGGTTGATAGAGGGGAGGGCAGATTGAGGGAGGGGATAATCAAAAGCAAACACTTCTGAGGAGGGACAGGGTCAAAAGAGAGAATAGAATAAATGGGGGGCAGGATAAGATGAAGGGAAATATACTTAGTTTTTCACAACAGGATTACTATGGAAGTGTTTTAAATGACTACACATCTATAACCTGTATTGAGATGCTTGCCTTTTCAATGAGGGTGGGCGGGGAGGGAGGAAGAGAGAAAATTTGTAACCCAAAGTTTTAAAAACACATGTTAAAAATGAAAAAAAATAAATGAAAAAAAATAAATAAAAAGGTAGGCCTTTCTCCCTGCTGAGTGAACCTCCAGTGGGGCTGAAGGCAAAGCCACTGCTGGCCCAGCCTCAGTAGCCACTCTAGCTCAGATGTTGTCCTTGGCCAGCACAGAGGAAGCGGGATAAGGAGTTGGTCTAGGAGCTGGGACACAGTCCATGCTTGCCCCATTCTCACCACAAGATGGCGCTCAAAGCCCACTTGGGCTGGCAGGTCCGGGACCAGGTCCTTGAAGTTTGTTTGGGTATCACCCAACCTCACGGAGCTGCAGAGAGATCTCCAGAGGAGTTGTCCAGGCAGAAGGGCTTCCTGAGTTGGATGGTGCTTATCCCTGGGGGGTAATATATAACTGTTTGAGAAGGCCTATTATAGAAATATAAGAGCTCCCCAGTAACCCTTACCTCTACCCCAATAACATCTTTGACTGACATTCCACCATTATAAATTCATTCCTTTGGCTTGAGACATCTCACTTCCAATTCACGCTGTTGAATTTTCGATTTCCTCAGTAAGGGCATTAGCTCTGAGGGTGCAGATGTAGCTTCTAACCCTTGTTCTTATCCTGTCCCCCTTTTGTCCATGGTCTTCTTACTAATCCTGCCTAGAGGGTCTCCCCAACCCTGCAGACCTTCCTCCGGGTCTTGGACACTGTGTGAATGCTAGGGCAGTATTTGGGACATCAGCTATTACTCTACTCTCTGACTAAGTGGCTAGGCCACCTTATCTGGTCATTCATCTCTTGGGTGGTTGTTTTTTTTTACCCTCCTTCTCAAGATCAAGGTCCTGCTGGCTACATATGTTTTAACCAGTTTGTATCATCTATGAATCTTTCCCTTGCCTCTTGAGTCACCAGCAACCTTCACTGTTGCTAGATCATAGTGTTCCATGATTTCTAGGTTTAGGGCTCCAGGGGGTTCCTATTGGTGCTAGGTGAATATACTTTTCAAACACTCAAACCCCTTCACACTCTGCCTTATACTCCACCATTGGAGGGGAAGGATGCATCCCCAGGCTACTGTTGTCCAGGCTCAGTGCCGAAGATGGTTACACACATCCTCTTGTCCAGCACAGAATGTCCCTCGCCTGCCTCCTCCCCCTCTTCCCGCTGGGCAAGAAATAACTAGTCCCTTGGCTGAGCCAAATCCTTCCCTGGGGTGGAAGGAGGATGGAGCATCTGGGCTGTGATTCTTTCCCATCCCCCCTACCAGAGAAACATCCTGTCCCCTCTGCAGGGGGAGAGCCACTCAGCCCAGCTGAAAGACATCAGCATTCACTATGAACCTACTGGGTTCAAAGCCCTGTGCTCAGGGATGGCGCCAATAAGACATAGGCCCTACCCTCAAAGAGCTTACAGTTGAATAAGGAGGACAAGGATCACAGAATTATAGCTAGAAGAGACCTTAGGGATCATCCAATCTAAACCTTTCAACTTACAGAGGAAGAAGACTAGAGAGGAGGAAAGGACCTAGCCAAGGTCACATGGTAACCAGAGGAGGATTTGAACCCAAGTCAGACGGAAGTCTATTCTAGGGGGTCCTAGTGAAACGAAATATAGTCGGGTGGTCTTCTGACTTCTTCCCAGAATGCTCTACTCTTTTTTGAATTACAGGGCTCCTACTCAGATCTTCCTGAGTGCAAAATCAGTCTCAGACATTTATTGTGTCTGGGCAAGTCACTTAATGTCAATTTGCCTCAATTTCCTCATTTGTGAAATGGGATAATAATAGCACCTATCTCCCAAGGCTGTTGTGAGAAAGTACTCAGTATAGTGCCTGGCACATAGTAGGTGCTATATAAATGTTAGTTCTTATTATATGGAAGCGACTTCAGAATCATCAAGTCCAATCTGATACACCTACGTAGGGGTCCCACTACTACATCATTGGCAAGTGGGCCCCTGCTTGAAGACTTCTAATGATGGGGAACTCAGTATCTTCCAACGCAGCCGGTCCACCCTACTCATAATTTTGTTCCATCAAATCCAGTTGTCACCTTTTTTTAAAAAAAAATAGCATAAGGCACCACATAGCTTGTTTTGCTTAAAACAATCTGATCAGAGTCACTGTCCATATTCATAGACACCCCTTCCCCTTCCTCAGTCCAGATTTAGATCCCTGGATTTTACTTATACTGACATACTCTTATATAGATTTTCCTTGCCAATCCCAGACAAAAGTGTGGTTCAGGTTCTTTTCCTCCATCCCCTCATTTATTTGTTCTAATGACCTTCAACTGCGGTTCCCCATTTCAAGAAATGATCATCTACTTCTTCCCGCATCTTTCTCCCTTTTCCTTCCAGGTGACATATTTCTATCTGATTTCCATCTGTGGGATAGCACCTCAAATTCCTAGTCTTACAGTTCAGTACAAAACAATACAATAAACATTTATCAAATTCCTCCTTTGTGCAAGGCACTGACCTATGTACTGGAGATAAAAAGACAAAACCCCAAAACACAATTATACCTGCTCTCGAGGGACACATTTCTTTGTTCTCTTAATGACCCTTTGCTAAGCAGGAACTTTTACCAGACAGTAGGCTTCTCTTCCTGCAGTATGTAAACATAGAGTCAGCCACTTCTTGTTACAAGATTATTAATTTTTTTTACCGCCTTGAGTTTCTGACCTTTGATGATTTTTCAGGTCAAAGGTCCTGCTCAGCTCATTTATTTTTTTCAGTAAAAATAAGTGAAAGCACTCCTCTGATGTGTCTGGCTTTTCACCTGAAGGAGGATGCTCAGCTTCCTCAGATGAGCTATTGTGAGGTGCTGATTTCCTTTGCTTTTTGGTTTAACATGTTCCAACTTTTCTTTCATTTGTTATTGTTGTGGAGTATTGTAGCCCAGTTCAAATGGTCACTTTTTCTTCCCGGCTGCTAGCAAGATTCCCTCTTTGCCGTTGAAGTTCTGATGGTCCTGTTCCTTGTGATTGAGAGGCAATAGTTTTAGTGAGGTCAAGAATGAAGGAGGTGAATTTAGGACTCTTTCAATTGTCTAGGGGGTAGATATACAATGGATGGATTATCCAGACCTCAGATTCTCTGCCTTTTCACAGAATCTTAGAGGTGGAAGTAGGAATGTGCTTAATTTTCAGTATGAGCTTTTACACTTCAGAAATGGAAATGACTACCAATCAGAGCTAGATTGTTTTTAGTGATTGTGGAGACTTTTAAAAGCGATAGAGAGAGGGGCAACTAGGTGGCGCAGTGGATAGAGCACCGGCCCTGAAGTCAGGATGGACCTGAGTTCAAATCCAACCTCAGACCAAACACTTGACACTTACTAGCTGTGTGACCTCTAGCTGTGCGACCCTGGGCAAGTCACTTAACCCCCAATTGCCTAAAAAAAAAGTGATAGAGAAAAATTTAATAATGCAGATTAAATTTAAAGATGTGTCCCAGGCACATTTTGGAAAGTCGCTTGTTAAACATTTACCAGCACTCTGTGGGTTGGAAAAGACCTCAGAAGCCACCGAGGGCAACTTTAACTAACCCCAAATCCCTCTATATTATCCCCCAAAAAGAGGTTATTCATTCTCTCTTTTAATTCCTTGAGAGGTGGTGAACTCACTGCCCTTCCCCAAAACAAGCAGCTCTAATTAAGTGGTTTTTTCCTTACATAGAACCTAAATTTGTCTCCCTGCAGTTTCTATTCATTGGTCATAGGAGCATAGAGATTATTAGGATTATTAGATAACATAAAGTCAATCTATCTGTCTATCTATCTACCTTCCTGTCTACCTGCCTACTTATCTATATACTTATCTACCTACTTACCTACCTACCTGTCTGTCTATCTGTCTATCTATCTAATCTACCTATGCATCTACCTGTCTGCCTATCATCTGTCTGTCTGTCTATCTATCTATC
>NW_020943070.1:2775544-2786068 GCF_900497805.2 Vombatus ursinus | reverse complement strand
TATCTATCCGTCTACCTGTCTGCCTATCATCTGTCTGTCTATCTACCTTCCTGTCTGTCTGTCTACCTGCCTACCTATCTATCTACTCATCTACCTACCTACCTACCTGTCTGTCTGTCTGTCTGCTGTCTGCTTATATTGATGATGCCTGAGCTCTAGTCCTTTTTTTCCTTCTCCCTGCTGTCTCCACAGCCTTCCTCCAGACCCTGAGAGTGGGTTTTCTGGGGCTAATTTACAAGAGAAAAGAGCACTTACACATTCAGCTGTTCTCTGGCCCCAGTAATTTCAGACTGATCAACAGAGAGGGAAATGAGTCTTCCTATCAAAGGAATGAAGAAACAGCAAAACTCCTTCTGAAGCTCTGGCTAAACTGAGACACTGAAGACAAAAGGAACCAGTCCCAAAGACCATGAGACCATCTTTCCCCACTCAGGAAAAGGTTTTTTTTTTTCCCTACTGTCTTTCTGATCTTATTTAAAAAATGATGAGAGAGTCTCATAATTATAAGAAAATTCCCAGTCAATATTAGTGAGGAAGTGTGATATAGTGGAAAGAACGCTGGCAATGGAGTCAGATTTGTGCCCTATCTCTGCCACTTAATAGCTGTTATCTCCTTGGTAAGTAATCTGACCTCTTGGAGTGTCAGGTTCCCCAACAGTAAAATGTCAATAATGACTCTGGCACTGCCTACCTCACAAGGCTCATGGGGGGAAAGTGGTTTCATTCATTGTAATTTCACTATTTAAAGAATCTGTGACTGAAATGGGGAATTACTGACATGGAAACTCCCTCCACCAGCCCAGATTGCAGCCCACTTATGACTTGAGAGATAAGTTCTGGGAGAGGATGGCGGGATCGGACATATAGGGCTGATAGGCAGTTAAGAGTTAATCTAGTTCAACCCCCTTCATTATACAAATGAGGAAACTGAGGCCCAAAGAGGTTAAGGGATTTGGCCAAGGTCATACAGCTAATTAGTGGCTAACCCAGTAGATAATAAAGCCTTGATTCAAACAGATGGCTAGAACACCTGCTGTTGAAAGGATGGTAACAAACCAGAGCACAACCACCAGATTTTGATGGGGGCCCGACTGAAGAAACCAGGGATATTCAGCTTGGGAAATAGAAGAGCTGAGTGGGAAGGAGGGGTACATAATTGCTGCCTTTAAGAATTTGAAAGGC
This sequence comes from Vombatus ursinus, assembly GCF_900497805.2. Classification (NCBI taxonomy): domain Eukaryota; kingdom Metazoa; phylum Chordata; class Mammalia; order Diprotodontia; family Vombatidae; genus Vombatus; species Vombatus ursinus. The sequence goes on along the minus strand of NW_020943070.1, from coordinate 2,784,886 downwards.
TGAGGCAGCTAGGTGGAGCAGTGGATAGAGCACCTGCCCTGAAGTCAGAAGGACCTGAGTTCAAATTCGACCTCAGACCAAACACTTCAACACTTACTAGATATGTGACCCTGGACAAGTCACTGAACCCCAGTTGCCTAAAAAAAAAATTTGAAAGGCTGTTGAGGGTAGAGTGTGGTGGAGTGGGAAGAGCACTGGATTTGGAATCAGGAAGACCTGGGTTCAAATCCTAGCCCTGACACTTCCTCCCTGAGTGCTACTTGGTAAGTCATTGGACCTCTCTGAATCTCTCTGTTCTCCTCTGCAATTAGAGGGTCGCTCTAGGTCAGAGGCGTCCTGGCAGCCCCATGCACCCACAATACCCTAGTAAGGCCTGAACCAGATGAAGTGTAACTGGGAAATGTTTAGCAAAATAAATAAAAAGACATAAAAAATAGATAACACCAATATGTGGTTTTCTAAATCAAGTTGCAGCCCTCAGGGATCTTTCTGTACGGTTTAGTGGCCACTAACATTTCTCTCTGAGTTTGCCACCAAGACAGATGATCTCTAAGGTTCCTCCCACCTCTGGATCTGTGATTATCAAGTCAAGTGACTGATCCTGGGTCACACATCCAAGTGTGTGTGGGGGGCGGGGATTGAACTGGTTTTTCCGTTTCTAAGCCTGACACTCTATTCATCACCCCACCTGCCTCTATAAATTATCAAGGGCTAGAAAAATGTGAGTTTTAATATTTATATGGCATTGTTTTTCAATGGTCTCCTTGGGAATAAGCCTGAACCTATAAACTTGGTCCAGATATAGACTGATTTATTGGGTTGCTGTTAAAGAGGACACGTCCTCCTCTTTTATCTATATACCAATATACATCTTTGTTCTTTTAATTTTCTTTTTTATTACAAATTTAACAATCATCAGCAAACAGTGACATTTCAGGATCCAAATAAGACCCTCAAAAGAGGATTGGATATGAATTCATAAACTTAGTAACATTAGCTAGCATTTATATAACACCTTAAGGTTTACAAAGCACTTTAAACATATTGTCACATTTTATGCTTACCACAACCCTGGGAGGTAGATACTAGTATTATCCCCATTTTACAGGTAAGCGAACTGAAGCAGACAGAGGTTAAATGACTTACCCAGGGTCACACAGCCATTACGTATCTGAGGCTGGATTTGAACTCGGATCACTTTGACTCTGGGTCCATCACTCTATCCACTGTGCCGCCTCACTTCCTGCTTTCTAAAGTGAATATTAAATTTAACAAGGCAGTAGCAAGATTGCCTTGTTTATGCATCCTTCTGAATGTCTTTTGTTTCTTTCTCTTTATTTTTAAATGTTTGGTTGATGCCCTTTTCTTTGTTTCTTTTGCCATTCCTATCACTACTCACTAACCTGTGCCCAAAGAGAAACCCCTCTTCACTTTTCAAGTAGCATCAAGGGTAAGCTATGTGTGCTTGGTAGCTGTCCAACACAGAGTCTCAGGCTGGGCCACTTGTGGCGTGGCTAGATAGAGGGTCTGAGGTTTGGCCAACCCGTCTCCAAAGGAGAATGCAATTTCTAACGTTTCAGAAAGTAGGGGGAGGGCTGCCATTAGCCTCCTGGGGGAGAGGCAGCCATGGCTGGGCCATCTCTCTGAATTACACCTATCTACCACACATCAGATACTTATAGGTAGAGGTTCAGAATAAAACCTGTTTTCCTTGATTGCTGTTGAGGGGAAGAAAACACTTAGCCTGCTCTTGCCCATTGACTTCCTTTCACTAAACACTAAAGAATTCCTTCCATAGAGACAATTGTTAGGTATAGCTAGTATGCTTTTTTGGGGGGGGGTGTATATATATTATATACACATACATACACACATGTGCACACATAGGTATATATGCATATGTGTGTATTTTTAGTTAGTACACATCTTTATCAAAGTAAACTGTAAACAGAGATCAGAGAAGTTATGCAGGTCAATGGCTTCAGACACTTGACACTAGCTGTGTGACCCTGGGCAAGTCACTTAACCCCATTGCCTTACTGAAAAAAAAAGAAAAAAAAAAGAGGGGGAGAATGGACAATGGGACACAACAGAGTAAAAGACTCTTCGACTTGGGAGCAAGATAAAACTTCACTTCACCCAAGGAGAGAATACTCTCAGGGAGAATCAGCTCTTAGCAGCCTTTAGGGTTTCAAGCACCAGGAGTCAGGGGACTGGTGGAAGGCAGCTTCCTGATGTGTCTGCAGCTCCAGGGGGATCTCCCATCCACCATTCAAAACTCTTCACTTGCCTCGCACAGCTCATGTCTCTCAAGTTCATTCTCTGCAACGTCTGCTCCATACCCAGATGGCCTGTGGTGTCAACTCAGAGATCTCTCAGCCAATCAGGAGTCATGTCTCTTTACACATGCACATGTCGTAGGATGATATGTCCCTCAGGAAAACTGCTCCACACTTGGGTAGAAGTGGGGTCGGACAAGTGAAACAAATCAAAATATTGGTACCATGTTTCTATTTCCAAAAAATAGCCAGCCTGAGCTGGAAAAGACCTTAGAGATGGTCTATTCCAAATCTTTCATTTTAAACGGGATGCTGAGGCTAAGAGAAGGGAAATTATTTGCCCAAAGTCATACAGAGAGTTAGTGTTTTTGTCAGTCAGTCAACAAGCCCTAATAAGTGCTTCATAAAGTACCTACTGTGTGCCAATAGAACTTAATGTCTCCTAATTCCAAACCCAGTGCTTTTTCCACTAATCCACTCCTCCAAGATTCCTTTTTTCCTTTTTTAAAAAATAACTTTTACTTTGTTTTTCAATGAATTTTATTGATTTTTTTATTTGTATCATCTACATCTTTCAATGTATTCCTCTGTACTCCATGTACCAAATAATAAGAAAGAGTGGAAAAATACCTTAATCTAGCAAAAATAACCATAGTATTGAAAAATCTGATGTTGTGGTCAGTCACCTACCTCTCTGCAAAGAAGAGGGATAAGAACTCAGAGGTTTGCTAGAATAGCTCTAACCAGCTTGGGAGAGCTGATTGTTAAATTTTCCTGTGTGAGCATTTTTACCTTGGAAATCAGCAAACTCCAAATCAGGCCTTGATTTATTGTTTTGTTGATTTATAGACTTGAGAAAGTGCTGGAGAAAATGTTACCAAGACAGGTTAAACTTATAAGTATGTCATATGTATACTTCTCCCCCCTCCCCCAAAAAAGCTGGTTGTTAAACATTTACCAACATACCACTGTATAAAGCATCTTCTCATACATCTTCCTTGGGACTGAGCTTGCTTGTTATGATTTCACAGCACTCAATTCCAATGATTTTGTTGCTGATGATTTCCATCATGGCAGTCATTGTTTATATGGTTTTCTGTCTCTGCTTACTTCACTTGGTATCAGTTCATACAAGTCTCCACTTGCTTCTCCATATTGCCCATCTCCATTGGTTCTTACAATTCAATCATTTTCCGTTACATTCATATAGCACAGATTATAGAGCGATTCTCCAAATCGATGGGCATTTACCATGTTTCCAATGCTTTGCTACTACAAAAAGTGGTACTATAAGTATGTTGGTGTGTATGAAACCCTTTTTTTTTTCATTGAACTCCTTGGAGTACCTACTCTCTGGGTCAAAAGATATGCACATCTTAGTTACTTTTTTTCTTTTTTTTTTTTTTTTTGGCTAGGAAATGGGATTAAGTGACTTGCCCAGGGTCATACAGCTAGTAAGTGTCAAGTGTCTAAGGCTAGAGTTGAACTCAGGTCCTCCTGACTCCAGGGCCGGTGCTCTATCCACTTCACCACCTAGCTGCTCCCCTACTTTCTTTTAATTATTCCAAACTGTTTTCCAAAAGGATTAGCCCAATTCACAGTTCCACCAACAATGTAATAGTGTACCCATCATTCCACAGCCCCTTTGTCACATTTGCCAATTAACTGTGGATAAAGTGAAACGTCATGATAGCTTTGACTTGCATTTGTCTTGTTGGTAGTGATCTGGAGCAATGTTTCATATAGTTTTTTCTAACATTTCAGTTAACCACAGTAAGGATAATAAAGAGTTCCCATGGGGCTACATCACAGAGAATGGGGTAGAGGAGGTGGGGGCAGAATGTGGGAGAAGGTAAGGGGAGGGAGGGCAGAGTGGGGACTGTATGGGAACAGTGGGCAGGAATGGGCTCTACAAGGGGCCATCTCTGAGTCCCCTTGGGTTGAGGGAAGGTCTTATATCTGGACAGAGGAAGAGACACAGCTGAGGAGCCATTTGCTTTCCTGCCTCTGAGCCCAGGCCTACCAAACAAACATCTCCTTGGCCTCAGCTCTTGCCTATTATAGCTTTTGCTTCCTACTTCCTTTCCTACCAACTCTCTTTCCTTCTTCCAACAGGCTGAAACTACCTCAGCTCCCCATAGGTCTCACTGGGGTCCATCAGTAAATCAGTCACCAAGCATTTATTAAGTGCCTACTGTGTTCCAGTTACTATGCTAAGTGCTGGGGGTACTAAGAAAGGCAAAAACAGTCCCTACCTTTATGAAGCTTAGAGTCTAACAGGAGAGACAACGTGTAAATGATACCTTCCTCACTTTGTGGAAACAGCCAGGAGCCCTTTGTGTCTTTGAAAGATTAGCTCCAATCCACCCATTCTGGAAAAGCACTTTCAAACCCTGCCCCCAGTCCCTGAATCACGCATCCCTTTTGGCCCAGCAATGCCACTACTGGTCTACACTCCAAAGAGGTCAGAAGAAGAAGAAAAGGCCTCACATGGTCTTTTTGTGGTGGCAAAGAATTAGAAATTGAGAGGGATGTCCCTTAATTGGGGAATGACTGAACAAATTATGGTACCTGGATGTAATGGAACACTAATGAGCCATACAAAGCGATGGAGGGGACGGTTTCAGAGAAACCTGGGGAGATTTATATGAACTGATACAGACGGAAGTAAGCAGAACCAGGAGAACAATGTATCTAACAGTAACAACAACATTGAAAGTAACAGCTGTGAAAGACTTAAGAACTGCCATGATTTCAGAAAACCAAGGATGAAACAAGCTGCTCACCTCTTGATAAAGAGAGGATGGACTCAGGGCACAGATACACAGAGAGAGAGAGAGTTTATATTTTGGTTTTGTTCATTTTTGGATATATGTATTTTTTTGTTTGTTTCTTGTTTATTTTTACATATATTCCTCACTCTCGCCATATCAATATCCATCCCATTGTCTCTTTCCTTCATACAGTTCTTTAGTGATATTCTTTAGCTGGGAATTTGGACAAAACATGGGGAATTAATTTTGCTTGACTATGAATATTTATGTAAAGGTTTTGTTTTTGTTTTTCTTCCCCCCCCCATGTGTGTATATGTGGGGGGAAGGGAGGGAATAGGAGAGAGAGAAAATAGATTTTTAATGGAAAAAATTAAAATTAACTTTAAAAGGAAAGATTTCTCTCAAATCTCATCTAGTCCAACCCCATAATTTTACAGATGAGGAAATGGAATCCCAGGGAGAAGAAGAGATTTGACCTAGGTCACACAGCAGTGAGTAACAGTCAACAACGATTTATTCACCACTTACCATGTGCCAGGCCCTGGGCTAAGCACTGGACACATAATGAAATCCTCCAGGGGTTCTGTGATCTCTTCACTTCCCTCCAGAGATATAGATAGCAATCTATCCCAGCCTGTCCATTCTGTGAGCTCTCCACTTTGTCTTCCCATACACTTGCCTTGGGGGTCCACCCAAGATGCTGGAGGTCTTCCTCAAATTATCCTAATGTCATGAAATTACCAGTGGGGTGCTTGTGGCTATCCGAATACCTCACTCTCACCATGGGTTCATCCCATTCTTTCTTTCCGTTGTATGTATAAATGTTAGCTTGTGACCCTGAGCAAGTCACTTAACCTCCATTTGCCTCAGTTTCCTCATCTGCAAAATTGGGATAATAATAATACTTCTCTCCCAAGGTTGTTGTGGCCAAGTGAGATAATAGCTGTAAAGCACTTAACACGGTGCCTGACACACAGTAAGAGCCTGAGAAATGTTAGCGATGATGATGATAATATGAATGTTGGCTTTTTTAAAAAGCTAAGCCAACCAGAAAGGACACACTAGTTCAAAGCAAATGTATTGACCCAAATAGTGAAGCAAATTAAGTGACAAGACAAAATTGCCTTAGACCCCTGAGGCGTGTTCACACATGTGACCAGGGAACATACAGAGAGAGAGCACCTGGCCTAGGCCCATATGTGAAGCGGCACACACAGAACGTGGGTGGCCTGATCACACGCGTGCAGTGTCCGTACATACAGGGATGACATGAGTTTACAACTCCAAAGCTGAGCCATGGACAGTGCCTTCTGGGACGTCAGAGTCCTGTTCTCTGCTGCTCTCTGCTGCTCTCTGCTGGGCATGTGCTGAACTGTTTTGGGCGACCGTCTGCTGGGGCAGGTAAGAGCAGAGCTGGTAAGTGTGCTTTACCAGATACCCTTTTGTGGGAACTGTTGTCCACTTGTGTCCTACTCTTTGTGTCACCATATGGGGTTTTCTTGGCAAAGATACTCATTGGCCATTTCCTTCTCCAACTCATTTGACAGATGGGGAAACTGAGGCAAACAGTGACTTGTCCAGGGTCACACAACTAGTAAGGGTCTGAGGCTGAATTTGAACTCAGGTCTTCCTGACCCCAGACCTGGAGCTCAATTCACCACACCACCGGGCTGCCCCTAAGCATGAGTAACAGCCAGTAAGCCTCCCCTTCACCAGATACCCTCCTCCCCTGAAAACTCAGGCTCTGGTTTTCATGCAAATAAGGGGAAGGAATGGGAGGGGTAAAAACAGAAGGGCTACTAAAGCCAGTGAGGCTCAGAGAGGCTTTGTTTTAAATTCCTGCCTCGATTATGCAGGCTGAGTCAGGCCGAGAAGAGGGAGGAAACAAGCATTTATTAAATCCTTAGCACGTGCAAAACACTGGGAATATGCTTTGGGCCAAGTATTCCAGGGATACTAAAGCTGGAATAGAGTTGGAAGGGACTGAGAAAGTATAGATCCTTGTTTTATACATGAGGAAAATGAGGTCCAGAGAGACCTGCCCAATGTCATACAGGAAATAAATGTCAGGGCCACCATTTCAACCCAGGCCCTGTGGCTCCAGGGCCAGTGCTCTCTCCCCCGGACCAGAGGCTCTTAATCTGAAGTCTGGGGACAGATTTCAGGGGGGTCTATGAACTTAGATGGGAAAAACGGCATTTTTATAATTCCGTAACATCTAACTGAAATTTTTGCATTTCCCTTAATTATGAATGCAAGCAATAATCCATTACTCTGAGGAGGGTGCATAGGTTTCATCAGACTGCCCAGGGGATCCATAACGCAAAAGAGATCAAGAACTCCAGCATTACACTAGCCTGCACCCCTGAGCCAAAGCTCCTCTTGATTATAACATTTATTTAGTGTCTGGCCCATAGTAAGGACTTAAGAAATATGTTTTCATTCATTCATTAATTCACTCATTCATTCACTCATGCACTCATTCACTTATTCATTCATTTATGCATGCATGCATTTCCACAGTGCTTTAAGCACATTCTTATACCATCCTGATATTATTATTTTACAGAGATGGAAACTGAGGCGTGTTTTGAGAGAGAGAGAGGTGTGGCTTGGTTAGTAACTGAGTTTCAAGTTTTGATTCTAACCCAAATCTGCTGATTTCAGATGCAAGTGGTTTTGCCTGGTTTTGCCAAGCTAAGAAAAGGGAGGGAGGAGAAGGTGATGGGCACAGACTATACCAACTCTTTCCATGGTCCCCACATCAGTCTTTTTCCTCTGCTCCAGAATTCCTTTTAATGGTTATCACGAGTGACAGTACTCCCAAACACACTCCTAGGCAGGCAGGGGTATAAGACTTCATGTAGATGGTGAAACTGTCACACAGGGCAGGAGGAGAAAGTGTTTCAAAGAACTATGAGATGAAAGAAAGGACAAATCCCTTATTGGAAGTGGAGGTGATCAAGGAAGGCTTTTTGGAGGAGGAGAGCTTTGAGTTAGACCTAGATGGATGAGTCTGATTTCAATAGATGGAGATGAGGAGGGAGGGCACTGCAGGCTGGAAAACAGTTTGAGTAAGAACCAAGAAGTGGAAAAGCGAAAGGGTGTGTCCAGAATATTTGTTGCAGCTTCATAATGTAGTGGACAGAGTACTTGCCTTGGACTTAGGAAGATCTGGGTTCAAATCTCACCTCAGACCCTTATTAGCTATGTGACCTTGGGCAAAACACCTAACTGTGTATGGTGCTTCAGTTTCCTAATCTATCAAAGTAGGGGATTATCTGCCAGGTCTATACCCCCAAAAGATCAAAGAAAGAGGAAAAGGACACTTTCATACAAAAAATATTTATAGCAGCTCTTTTTATGGTTGCAAAAGAACTAGAAACTGAGGGGGTGTCCAGCAAATGAGGAATGGTGCTGATGGTACATGAATGAATTGTACATGAATGTGATGAAATACTCTTATTCTATAAGAAATCACGATGGGAATGGTTTCAGAGAAACCTAGAAAGTCCTGTAAGAACTGATGCAAAGTGAAGGGAGCGGAACCAGAATAGTTTCTACAATAACAACAAGGACAATTGTGAAAGACCAGGGAACTCTGACCAATGCAACGACCATAGTAATTCCACTGGATGGATGAGGAAGCATGCTATTCTCCTCCTGACAGAGAGCCAATCCACTCAAGATGCAGAATCATACATATATATATATATACATATATGTATATATATGTATATGTATATATGTTCAGATGTGGCCAATGAAGGGATTTTGCTGGACTATTACAGGGTTTGGTTTTTATTTTTTCTTTTCTATTCTCTTTCAATGGCATTTGTTAATTGCAAAAATTAAATTAAGGTAATTTTGAAAAAGAATGAGCTTAAACCCCACGACCCCTTAGGTCCTTTCCATCTTTAAATCTATGATCCTATGATCCCAAGTCACATAGTTTGGTTGGAATTTATGATGGGTTACTGTAAGGTTGCCCCAATCTCTCTGCTGACCTGAATCTTGTATCTCCAACTGCCTTTCAAACATCCTGAACTGGATGTCCAGTAGATATCTTCAACTCAATATATCCCAAATGGAACTCATTATCTTTCCCCCTACCCCATTTTCCTTCCCTATTACTGCAGAAGACAATACCATCTTCCCAGTCGCTCAGGCTCCAACGTAGATGTATCCTGGGCTCCTCACGCTCTCTCAACTCCCTATCCAGGCTGTTGCCAAGGCCTGTGGATTTCACCTCTGCAGCCTCTCTGGTCCATTTCACCTCTGCAGCCTCT
>NW_020943070.1:2749784-2775534 GCF_900497805.2 Vombatus ursinus | reverse complement strand
GTCCATTTCACCTCTGCAGCATCTGTTGTCCATTCACCTCTGCAGTGTCTCTTGTCTGTATTTCACCTCTGCTACACCCCTTTCTCTCCTCTGATACTGCCAACCCTCTGGTGCAGGCCCTTATCACCTCACACCTGGACAATTGCAGTAGCTGCTAGTAAGTCTGCTTGCCTCAAATCTCTCCCCACTCCAGTCCATCCTCCATCACCAAAGTGATTTTCCTAACGTGTAGGTCTGATTATGTCATCCTTTCTATAAACTCCAATAGCTCCCTATTGCCTCCAGTAGCAAATACAAAATGCCCTATTTTGCATTCAAAACCCTTCATTACTGAGACCCCTCCTACCTTTTCAGCCTCTTTATATCTTACTCTCCAATGTGTACTCTTTGTTACAGAGGCACTGGTCTCTTGGCCAGTCCACGAACAAGACACTCTGAGCATTTTGTCTGGATATCTCCCATTCCAGGAATGTTTTCCCTCCTTGGCTCCAACTACTGACCTCCCTGGCTTCCTTTAAGTCCCAACTAAAATCCCCCCTCCTACAGAAGGCCTTCCCCAGCCCCTCCTAATTTCAGTGCCTTCCCTCTGTTAATAATCTCTCATTTATCCTGTATACAGCTCATGTATCTATTTGCATGTTGTCTCCCGCATTAGACTGTAAGCTCTGTGAGGGCAGGGAGTAATTTTTTTTTTTTTTTTTGGCTAGGCATGTGTGACTTGCCCAGGGTCACACAGCTAGTAAGTGTCAAATGTCTGAGGTCGTATTTGAACTCAGGTCCTCCTGACTCCAGAGCCTGTGCTCTATCCATTGTGCCACCTAGCTGCCCCCCAGGGACTACTTTTTGCCTCTTTTTGTATTCCTAGCACTTAGCATAATAGGCATTTAATAGCACATGGTAGTCATTTAATGAATGTTTATTGAATGAGTAAATAAATAGGGAACAGGAATGAATGAAGGCTTAAGATGTGGGTCAGGGCCAGGTTGTGGGAGAGGTCTTGAATGTTGGCTGGGATGTTGGACTTGACCTCATAGGCAAGGAGAGCTATTGAAGGTATTTGAGCAGAGCAGTAACTACTATTGGGAAGAAGACTCTGGTGGCTGTCTTCAACTGGCTGAACAGATGGGGTCAGCTCATTAGGTTGGGTAAAATCTTTCTGGGGGCTATAGCACACCCAGGAATCTCTCTGGTGGAGTCTGGGAGTGGGGCTGAGGAGAGGAGGGCTTTGAAGTCTAGAACCTGAGCTCAAGGGCAGCTCTGCTCCTTACTAGCTCTGAGGTCTGGGGCAAAGCTTTACTTTCCTCATCTGTAAAAGGCCCCTCCCAGCCTTGACATCTCCTTTTCTAAGGCCCCTCCCAGCTCTGACATTCCCTGTTCTACCAATTCCTCCATCTCCAGCTCTCACCCTATCTATGTCACAATGGAGAAGTACACCAAAAGAAAACCCAAGAGCATAGAAAGAGTGAGTTACAGAGAACCGATGTCTGATCTGCTGGGGGCTGAAGTTGCCACAGTTGGCTTTGGTGGGCACAGCTGACCAGTGACCCTGCCCCATCTCTTGGCCCAGTCAGATGCTGGACGGAGTCTTAGAACTGATTCAGTCCAACTTGGGTCTGAGTAGACAGCCCTTGTACAGCAAGGCTGACAAGGGGTCCTCCATCTCACGCTCAAAGCCTCCCAGTGACAGAGGGCTCCCTCGCTACATCCAGGGCAGGCTCCTCCATTTGGGGGCTGATATGACTATTAAGGATTTCTCACCTTGTGCCCGGCCTAAATCTGCCTTGTCGACAATTCTCTCACCGCCACTTTCACGGCCACTGCCCCCAGCTCAGCCTTTTGGGGCTTAGCTGAACAAATCTAAACCCGCAAAGATAATGGGAAAGATCCTGCGGTGTTCTAAGGACCTCCCTCCTCCCTCCCCAACCCAGCTCAAATGTTGCCTGCTATTGATGATGGGAAGGACTCCTCTGATACTGATTAAAATGGACGAGGCGAAGATGCCAGATGTGGCTTGAGTGCTGGGATGATGGAGTCCGGCGAACTGGCTCCCTTCACCCCATTCCCAGGTGCTCTCCAATGACTCATCCTTTTGTGGCCCTCCCAAGGGAATGTCCCTTTCCAGAATCCACAATCACCCCAGGCTAACAATAGAAAAATGTTTGACACATACAGTCATGAAAACAGACAGCCCTGGGGGCCCAGAAATACACAATGGTAATGATTTCCTAGTGGAGAGGGAACAATGGTCTACTGTACTTTGTCAGCACCAGGAGCAACACAGAAGTGGGCGGGGTCCTGCCGTTTTCCTCTGACTGTCCCAGACAGACAGCTGGATGGGTAGACAGTCTGAGGGACAGATGGAAAACACCCAGGAAGGGGAGTGGGGCAGAAGTGACAATGGTTTAGCTCGGGGCGGGGGGGAAGGGGTCGAGCTGTCTTTGAAGTGACCCAGAGAGTCCATTAGGGTGGGAATGGAAAGTAATTTGGACAAAGGGGAGATAGGAGGGGAGCTAACAGGATGTGAGGGCTATGGGAAGAGGGTCTGGGAGGATGAGGACTGGGTGGATGGAGCCAGAGGACAGGGTGGGAGGGATCTCTTTGGATGGGGTAATACAGCCTCAGATCTCGTTCTAGAATAAGGAACTCTGAGAATGGGACTTTGAACTTAACCTTCAACCCCACGCATATGTAAGTATATTATTAATGCCGCTGTTCAGTCATTGCAGTCCTGTCTGTCTCTTCATGACTCCGTTTGGGGTTTTCTTGGCAGAGACACTAGAGTGGCTTGCCATTTCCCTCTCCAGCTCATTTTACAGGTGAGGAAACTGAGGCAAACAGGGTGAAGTGACTTGCCCAGAGCCATATGGCTAGTGAGCGTCTCAGGCCGGATTTGAACTCAGGTCTTCCTGACTCTAGGCTTGGTGCTCTATCCACGGTGCCACTATCTGCTCGTATATTATATACATATCATATATAGTATTTATATAGGCTTTACTTAACACTTTACATGTTATTTCATTTTATCCCCACCACAACCCCATGAAGGAGATACTATTATTATTCCCCATTTTGCAGATGAGAAAACTGAAGCAGATAGCAGTTAAATGACTTCCCCAGGGTCACACAGCTAGTAAATATCTGGGGCAGGATTTGAACTTAGATCTTCCTGACTCCTGGTTCCACATGTTATCTCACCACCTAACTGCCCCAATACATGCAAGGGTCTGTTCCCCTTGTGAGAGCCGAAGAGCCACGTCAAGTATTCAACAAATCTTTATTAAGCACCTACTATGTACCAGACACTGTGCTAAATGCTAGATTAGAGGAGAAGGGACTGGAATAAGATCAATCAGGATTAATAATAATACTAACATCCATGTAAATGCTTGGAAGTGCTCTTACACTCACTGAATCCTCCCAATAACCTTGTGGGATAGGTGCAATTATCACATACATTTAACAGATGAGGAAACTGGCTAAGAGCTGGCTACTCTCTGGGCACCTTCACACCATGCTTCCTGGTCTCCCACCAGGCTTGCCAGCTCCTGCCCTGGGGTCCTGGCCTGATTGTCATGAGTTCTCCGTAACGAGTCAGACCTAAACCTACCAAGCCAATGCTATTGGGCCATCTTCGTGTCTACTAGTGGTCACATGAAATTCCTCCTCCCCCACCCCATTCTTGTGCCTCTGGCTCTGGACGCAACAGTCACATCAACACTCCCATTGCTGCATGGGACATCTCAGTCAACTGTCCTGTGACCACAATCATCATTCCCTCGGACATCTCAGTCCAAAATTTCTTGACGGGGCCACCCTCTTGTCTCTCCTTCTTTTTCTGGCTTCTTCACCTTCTCACCATTGGCTTTCCCACCCTGGAGAACCCTCAACTTCCTCTCCACCTCACCAGTAGCCCGTGCGCCTGCTAAGAGTCCCTTCCCTCCCTCCCCTCCCTTTCCAGATCCCCCTAATGTGCTGTCGAGGGCAGGGACTGTCTAATTTGCTTATATTTGTACTTCCAGGACTTAGCACAGTGCCAGGCACACAATAAGCGCCTAACAAATGCTCAATCTATCTCCCCATTCACCTATCCATCTGTCTATCTGTTTGTCTGTCTGTTTCTCTCCCACCCTCCATCTATCCATCCATCCATCTGTCTATCCCTCTATTTCTACCTATCTATCTTTCTATCTCCCCATTCACCTGTCTGTCTGTTTGTCTCCCACCCCCATCTATCCATCCATCCATCTATCCCTCTATTTCTATCTAGCTATCTCCCCATTCACCTATCTGTCTCTCTCTCTCCCACTCCCTATCTATCCATCTATCTATCCCTCTATCTATTTCTATCTATCTATCTATCATCTATCTATCATCTATCTATCATCTATCTATCATCTATCTATCTCTATCTACCTATCTATCTATGTTGTCTATAGAGACTGTTCCATTTGGGGAGAAACATTGTTTTTACTTTTTTTTCTATTTGTACCCACAAGGCTTAGCACGGAGACTAGTACATGTCGGTCAGTCATTTTAGTAGAGTCTAATTCTTTGGGACCCTATGTGGGGTTTTCTTGGCATAGATACTGGAGTTGTTTGCCATTTCCTCCAGTTCATTTTACAAATGAGGAAACTGAGGCAAACAAGGTTAAGTGACTTGTCCAGGGTCACACACAGCTAGTAAAGAACAGATTTGAGGGCAGCTGGGTGGTGTAGTGGATAGAGTGCCGGCCCTGGATTCAGGAGGACCTGAGTTCAAATGTGACCTCAGACACACAACACTTACTAGCTGTGTGAACCTGGGCAAGTCACTTAACCCCATTGCCTAGCCAACAAAAATAAAAAATAAAAAGTCAAAAAAAAAAAAAAAGAACAGATTTGGGGTTTGAAGGGACTGGAGCTCTCCGGGACCCTGTTTCGATTTCTGGAAATGAACGGATGAAACTCCCCCCCAACATGGGCCTGGACGGTCACCTCCTAGCATAAATGCCAGGGATTCCCCCGGGGCTTCTCCTCTGAGGATCTCAGAGCACTTAGCAGGAAGTGGCAGGGGAGTCCTTTCTTCACTGAGTCGTCCCACAGGGCAAATGTGAGAACAATGAGTGGAAGGGCCAGAGAGACAGATTTCCAGGAAGCTGGGAGACAGTGCCCGCCATCCGCGCCATCCACAAGACTGGGCTTGCTTCACCGAGGTGGCGAGTGCGCTTTGACTTTGTCCTTTACCATCTATTATGACAAATGTGGATTTGGACAGATAGTGCTGATTTTATCCGTACCACTTTCATGTTAAATTATTCTCAAAGAAACAAAGCCATTAGTCAGTTTCCCATTCCTATCAGATGAGCACTTCTCAGGTGTGACACAGAGGACTGGACCACCGCCTCAACCCCACTACCTGGGATGTCCTTCTCAGCCTCCTGGCTTCCCTGGCTTCCTTCAGATCCCAGCAACAATCCCTCCTTCTTTTCTTTTCCTTTTTTTTTTTTTTTTTTTTGAGGTGATTGAGATTAAGTGACTTGTCCAGGGTCACACAGCTAGTAAGCGTCTGAGGTCAGATTTGAATGCAGGTCCTCCTGATTCCAGGGTGCTCTATCCGGTACACCACCTAGCCACCCCCCAAAACCCCCCCTTCTCTAGGAAACCTTCCCCAATCCTTCTTAACTCTGGTGCCTTCCCCACAGATTCTCTCTGATTCATCCTATCTAGACCTTGTTTGTACATAGTTGTTTGCAAGCTGTCTCCTGCATTAGAATGTAAGCTCCCAGAGGGCAAGGAGTTTTTTGTCTTTGGTTGTATCCTCAGAGCTTAGCACAGTGCCTGGCACATAGTAGGCACGTAATAAATGCTAGTTGACTGACTAAACATTAAAGTGTCTGCTAATATTATTACTGTTATATATTGTTATATATACACATAGTTATATTCTAGTTTTCTGAGTTTGTGTCTTATCTTCTTATAACTAGAAAGCTGCAAGAGGGCAGTGACCATAGGGAGCCCTAGTCCACTGGACCCTGCCCCTCTCCATGGAAGATGGTGACTTCCCAATCAATCCATTCCCCCTTGGTTTGAGTCCTACCTTCAATATTTACTCATTCTGACCTGGGATAAGTCGCTTCCTTTCTTTGGTTCTCAGTCTCTCAATCTTTAAAATGGGGCTCATTAGCCTTCTACCACCTGTCCCCTCCCCGCAGGGAAGTACTTTGTAGACCTTCAAGGGCTGGGGAAATGGGAGAAATCCTGGCATCTCAATGACAGAAACAGATGGTTTGAAAGCCAAGGTTGCCAGGGAGACCTCCCTGAGGCCTGGAATGTAGGGGACGACCCCCCTAGAGTTGGGCTGAAATTGGAAACCCATGGGCCTTACTGAGCCTCTGTTTGAGGTTTGGGGTGGGGGAGGCCTGAATCAGCCCGGGACCAGAGGGGAGGAAGCACCGGCACCCCTTACACCAAGGAGGAGAGGAGTCTTCCACTGTGAGGAGTGGGGGAGGGCGTCAGGCCAGGTGCCCCAGGCAGCGCCAAGGCATCTGGATGGGCACATTGCCAAGAATCCCAGGAATGTGTGCCTGCCGTGTCCTCCCTTCACTCTTCCTCCCTCCAGCCCCCCCCTTCCCCTCCATGCTCCTCCCAGCCCAGGAGAGGACAGGATATTCCCAATACAAAGTGACCCAAGTCCATCCTAGTTATGGGAAAGCTGAGTAGTGGTGGAGGGGGATGGGCACAGCCACGGACCCCTCCAGAGTGTCAGGGAGAGTCTCTCTGTATGGGGGGTGGTGAGAGGAAGATGGGGCTGGCTGGCGTCCGGGTGAGAAGCAAACCCTGCCCAGAATGTTGGAGTCCTTCAGTATTAGTATCGTAATTTCCTAGAATTTCAGAGTCATAAAATCTCAGATTCATGTGAGCTCAATATTATAGAAGCACAGAATTTTAAAATCTCAAAGTTAGACCATTATTAGAGGTGGAAGAAACCTTACAGCAAAGTTGTCCTCCCGCCTGGAGTAAGAATCATCTCCACGTTATCCCTGACTCTTGGTCAACCAGGTCCTGCTTGAATACCTCCCCCGACCGGGAGCTCTCCTCCTTACCAGACAATGTAGTGGATAAGCTATTTTCTTCCTTCCATTGAGCTGAGGCCCTCCAACATATAACTTGTGATTGGTTTGCATGGATGTGAGTGAGGAAGGGAACCTAAGTGTAATGTCCTATTTGGATTAAGGATGAGCCAAAGGCAGGGTCCATCTTACCGGCTGGCAGAAAGGGCAGCCACCTCCTCAGTGAAATGAGGGACACCCCGCCTTCTTCAAAGTTTCTCCCCATTGCCCACATGTGTAGCACCATCCTCCCTTCTTTCCTAGCCCGAGATCCCCTCACTTAAGAGTCACTCATCGGGATTCAGCAGCAAAAGTAAGGATGTTGTCTCCAGAAGGCCCCAGTGAAAGCGGATGGCTTTCCCAGGAGGGGGTGAGCCCATGCAATGAGGAGTCCCTCTAACCCTCTTCCAGGAATGTAGGTGGGTTTTTAGGAGAGCTCATTGTTGCCTCAGGAGGCTGAAAGAGTCTAGCCCAGGGTGAGGGTGGCAGTGAGGTCATGGGGCTTGGGAGGTGGGGAAATGGTGCTGAAGCCAGGCAGGAAGGAGGCCAGAGACCGGTTATTACTGCTCTGAGGGGAGTTACCTAGCCATGCTCTCCCAACCTTTCCCCTAAACCAGGGGTGAAGTTTGGATTCAGTCAAAGGGCTGCCCTTGAGGACCCAGAGGGCCAAGGGCTGAGGGTATTTCTGCTCTCTGTGGGATCAGGAATGAAGACCCTTCATCCTGGAGCAGGACAGCAGCATTTGGGAAGAGCCATCCCAACTCTTGGGGTTTGATCACCTGTGGACTTCAGGCTCTAGGGCTGTGGGGGGACTTAGGGGGATAGAGCCAAGGATTTGCCAACTTGCCCCTTGGCTCGGGGCTCTGATGCGGCGGGGGGGGCCCCCCAGACAGGTCCCTGTGGCACAAACTCAGCCCATTTGAGTGGGTTTGAGTCTGATTTTTCTTCCCTGGCCGGGGAATCCTGCCTTTAGCATTTATGGCACCCAGCTGACTGCAGAGCTTTGGTCCTGCCTTCAAGGCGGTCCCACAGTCAGAGGCACAATTAGAAATTTCTGTGCCTGGCGCACAGACACAAAGGGCACCCTCATTGAGACGCCCCTGACACGGCCATGAGGTGGCTACCGAGGAGGGAGGGAGGGAGCTTGGGAGAGCCTCCTAATTCCAGCGAACCACCTGGCGGCTTCCTGTTTGAATTATCCTTCCTGAGTGTTAAGTTCTGTTGTTTTCAGCTTCTGAAAGGACCTGAATTTCAGTGCCCCAGGTACAGTCTGAGTCACCCTGTCCTCTTACAGTTCTGCAAAGAAAGAAGCCCCATCTGGCCTTGAGAAGCCTCGGGTTGGAGGAGGGAGACGCAGCCTCTGTGCTTGGGGAGTTCTTGGTCTGAGGGGAGAGGGCGTCCAGGCAAACAGCGCAGAGTGGTGGTTCTGGGGGTGTGGGGGGGGTAGGGGAGCCATCCATCATGCCCGAGGTCTCTGGGCAGTGACAAAAGGTCACCACTGCCTGCTCCCAGACTCCAGGCCTCTCAGCGTCTGGCTCCAGTGGGTCCTTGTTCCCCGAAGTATGCGTCCCCAGGAGCTCAGCCTCCCGGGGTCCCAGGGGGCCAAGGGTCAGGTAAACAGGATCTTGGGATCGTTCAGTGACCTTGTTTACCTCCCCGAAAGAATGTGATTGGAATTTTTTTTCCCTCTCAACGGGCTGGTGAGTCACCTCTCAGATATGCAGGAGCGTTTCCACTCTCAGTCTGGCCCCTCAGTCTGCCCCCTGGTCCCCCTTTCCCTTTACGCCATCCTCCAGGCCTGTGCTCTTCTGGTCTCCGGCCTTTTCTTTCTCAGTGCCCGGTCAAGGCCATCCCAGAGCTGGGGGCCCCCCCTCCCTGGTGATGTAAGCCCCTCCTCCCCCAGCTCGGCCTCAGTCGGACCCAGGGCTGTGTTGTTGCCACGGCGATTGTCTCCACACAGGAAGCGAGGCCTGGTGACCAGGCCTTCTCTGCTTAGGGTCCAAACACAGGAAGCGGCCCGAAGTGGCCACCAGGCCGGCGGCATTGTCAGCCAAGGAAACAAAACAGAACAAAAAGACTTAATGAGAACAATTAACCCAAAGAGAGAGGAAAAAAAATGCCAAAATACCAAACAAAGGCAGAGAACTCCAAGCCAGGCCGGCCTGGACCCAGGCCAGAGAGCCGTGTTTTTGCCTTCAACACAATACACATTCAATCACATTTCCTCCGAACCGGAGGCTCCAGAGGCTGTGAGATTTTTGTGAGCCCCCCCGCCCCCCGCTTTGGCGCCTCCCAGCAGCTGGGGGCCCCTAGGAGCACCCCCAAACAAGGGAGGCCATAAGCTGTCCCCCAAGCCTTTCTCCGCTCTCTCTCCCAACATGGCCTGTCAGGACCCTGCCCCAGCCTGAGCCTCCCTCTGACCCAAAGCCCCTGGCCCAGACAGCCTGGGCTGCTGAAAGGAAAGGGGGTGCCCAGCCGTGCCCTTTGGGGGTGGCCTGCCTATGGTTTTGCATGTGATGTCTTCTCTGCCAGCCAGTAAGCTCCCTGAGGGCAGGCCCTGTTCCATTATTCCCATTTTAACCCCAGAATTTCATTCTTTTTCAGCCTAAACCTGGGCCTTGGGTTTAGGGAGCTCCCTTTACCGATGCATCAGTGCCTGCCCTTAGACTGAGGGCCTCCAATTGCTGCCTGGGTCTTCTTGACCCAGAGACTGGCTCTGCCACATTTAGGCTTTTCATAAATGCTTCTTGATGGATGACTTGGTGTTTTTGAGGTGACGAGAAGTTGCTTGTACCCATTATATGGTCCAGGATTAAGAACACTGGTTTGGAGCCGGATGGCCCGAGTTCAAATCCCAACTCAGGCATTTACTGATTGTGTGGCCTTTGAAAATCACTTCCCCTCCCCGGGCTTTGGCTTCCTGCTCTGTAAAAGAAGGGGGCTGGGCCACAAGGACTATAAGGCTCCTTCCTCTAGGGCTATGACCCATTTCCCTGTTTTCCTTTGATGGGGGCAGGGGAGGGGGAGGGAGCTCTGTTCTCAGCCTAACAGAAAAAGAGCGAGATTTGGAATCCAAATTCTAGTACGAGCTCTGGGACTTCTGCACTGTGGGACCCTGGATGGCTTACTTCCCCTCTCTGGGCCTCAGTTTCCTCCTCTGTAAAATGAGAGCACGTGATGCTCCCCTCCTACTCGAGATCGATGGTCCTGTAATCCTAATCCCACTCTTAGACAATTAGGCAAGTCACATAAGCACTGTTTGCCTTGGTTTCCTTATCTGTAAAGTGGGATAATAATAATAGCACCTCGCTTCCACAGTTGTGAGGATCAGATGAGGTAATTTGCTTTGCAAACCTTAAAATGCTATAGAAATGCTGGTTGTTTTTGTTGTTATTTCCGTTCCAAGGCCCATGGAAAACATGAGGCTCCCAGTCTTGGGAAGAGGTACCACGGGTCTAGGGACTGAGCTGTATAACAAGGGTGGGGTAACTAGGGCTTTCCCCCAGGGTGCCATCACTCATAGCTTAGTACTCAAACAAGTGAGCCGTTTAACAAGTACTAGTTAAAACAGGGAGCTGCCAGCCCCCACCCCACATGAGCTTTCCCTTTGTTTATGCTCATTTCTCCTTAGCCGCCATGTTGCCTTCTGGGTTTCTTTCTCTTCCTCTCCTTCCCAATTAAGTATGTCTTTAGAAGTTGATTTGGGGGACTTGGGGGGAGGGCAGAAAGAGTTTTCTGCCTCTAGGGGCAAAACGGGCTGGTTACATCTCATCTCTTCCTGGGGAAGTTTGTGCCAGGATCCAGGTGGAATGCAGCCTTACTGCCCAGTCTGGGCCTGAGTGGCTTTTTTTAATCTGTGCTTCTAACTGCTGACTTCCCACTGCCCCCTGTGCCATGTCTTATTTCTGAATCTGTACCTTCTCTTTTACCTTGTTAAAAAAAAAAAACAACCTACAACATGCTTTTGTGGGCTAGAGCGCAGGGAGACAGAGGATGGAAGAGAAAGTGGGAAATGGATGTCAGGATTAGGTACCAAGATGGAAGGAGAAGGGGGGCGGCAGGTGAGCACTGATTGACTGGGCTACTTTTCCCCTGATCCAAGGAATTATATAGATTCAGAATAGGAAGAGCAGGTCAGGGATGAGAGGTGGGGGGAGTGGGGCTGAAGATTCAGTGATGAAAGAAAGAAAGAGAGAAAGAAAGGAAAGAAAGAAAGAGGAAAAAAGAAGGAAGGGAGAAAGAGAAAGAAGGAAGGAAGAAAAGGAAGGAAGAAGGAAAGAAAAAAGGAAGGAAGGAAGGAAGAAAGAAGGAAAGAAAGAAAGAAAGAAAAGAAAGGAAAGAAAAAGAAAAGAAAGAGGAAGAAAGAAGGAAGGGAGAAAGAGAGAAAGAAGGAAGGAAGGAAGGAAAGGAAGGAAGAAGGAAAGGAAAAAGGAAGGAAGGAAGGAAGAAAGAGAGAGAGAGAGAGAAAGAAAGAAAGGTAATCCAGGGCCACTTCCAAGTAGCAGAACTAGTGGTTGGGGTCACTTGGCTACCTCTGCTGGGCAGAAATTTGGGCCAAGGCTCAAATCCTATGGATCCTTCAGAGTATCAAAATGAACCCTAAATGTGTGCCCATAGAAAATTAGAGGTCGAAGGGAACCTAGAGATATTCTAGTCCAACCCCATCATTTTATAGATGGGGAGACTGCCACCTAAAGGGGAAATGACTTGCCCAGGGTCACACATCTCACTGGGGGCAGAACCTTTTTCCCAGGGATGGGCTTCACCATTTGGGCATCTGGGGCAAGAACTTCAATGCATGCAGCGGTGGTGATCGCCCCTTTGGCCTTGGGACCCAAGGCTCCGTGGGCAATAATACTGCCTGCCCCTCCACCCAAAAGCTGATGCTTGTTGACCCACTGTGTACGTAGCTGTGAGCAAAGGCACTGGAGAAGAAAGGAGGAAACTGGTCGTCCAACATATGAACTCTTCTTACTAACTAAAGGCTAAATTCATGCCTGTGCCATTCTCCCTCTTCCTACCCTGTCCCCCAGGATCTCCAGCTCCCTTCAGTGGTCAGCTCAAATGTCGCCTCCAATGTGAGACCCACCCTCCCTCCCATCAGCCCCTAATGCCTCCCCTAAGACATTGTTTTTGATTTATTTTTAATTTGCTTACATATGTCTAAGTTACTTCTACGGCTGACTTAGAGTGTAAGCTCCTTGAGGTCAAGGAGTGCTTCATTTTGTCTGTGTCCCCAGAATCAAGTAGTCCCTGGCACACAGTAGGTGCTTAATAAATAAATCCCTGATGATGTGAATTAAATTGAGTCAGGATCGGAGCCCAGGTTCATCCCTCCTCTGCTGCTTCTTGTGGGCAAGCTCCTTGCTCCTCTGGGACTCTGTTTCCTCCTCTGTCAGATGAGGGGATTGGCCTCGGTGATCACTACCAGCCCTACCAGCTTGGACATTCAGGACCATGTGGGCTGTTTGTCAAACTGAGTCGATGATTTATCTCCCAGTTCTGGGTCCAAAGCTCTCTGTACTCACGCCCCAGCCTCTCTGCCTGGCCCTCATGTTGCCAAAGAGTCCTTTGTCTACGGTCAGAGTCCGGACCCTGGACCCTTCTGCCTCCTGGACCGGAGGGTTTTGGGGATGAGCCAGGGTCACTGAGGGGACACATGAGATAAAGCACGATGGGGTGGGGAGCTAGTGTGAGAATCTGCCATCTCCCTTAGCAACTGGGGGATTCCCCATCCTTCCCCCCACCTTGACCCCTCTCCCTGGCCACCAGCTGGTCCCATGCCCCAGACGGTCCTTCCAGCTGTGGAATCTAGTCCCAGCTGGGACAGACAATGACCTACTGTCTGCCGGGCCAGGCCTCCCAATCCCCCCAGAGTCTGGAGAGCAGCCTGGGCTACCTACCAGGGATGGAAAGTCCTGATCCCGGATCTGCTTGTGTGTCCCTGGAGGGGGGTGTTGGAAACAGATATTTCACTGTCTGCGGCTGTGGCTGCTTCTGCTGCCCAGCTGGCATGGTCTTGGATTACAAGCTGAGCAGGATGGAGAGAGAACATTCCAGGACCTGCTTCCATTTCAGAAAGTCCCCCTAGCTCAGTCCCTCTCCTGGTGAACCTCATTGTCCATACAGGAGAACAGGCTGGACCCCATGCCTGCAATGCTCCTCACCTCTGCCTCTTAACATCAACCCCTACATGAAGGTGGCCCTCTGGTGACCCTCCTCACCTGACCACTTTATTAAGCACCTCCCCCCTCCCCGCGTAGTAATTTGTACATAGTCTCTATTCAGTTTTCTGTGTGTATGTTCTTCCAACTGGAATGTAAGATCCTTAAGGGCAGGGACTGTTTATTCCCTGTGAGAGGCAACAGACAGAGAGCCTGGCTCAAAGCCAGGAAGTCCTGGGTTCAAGCCTAGTCTTAAACATATCCTGACTGTGTGACCCTGGGCAAGTCACTTAACTTTTCAGTGGTCCAGGCAACCCTCTGAGACCAAAAGGTACCACAGAGAAGTTGCTGACCTGAAGTTTCCTCACTCAGGAGTTCCCTAGGTCAGTGAAATTACAGTTCTAGTCATTATCTTAAACCTTTGTTTCTCCTGTGTGTGGAAACACTGGTATATTGCAGGTGTTTAATGAATACTCACAGAATAAATGAATGAAGGAAGAATAAAGAATGAATGATGAAATGTTAAAAATAAATAAATGATAAACTGAAAAATAAAAAGGATAAATGAATGATGAAGAATGAATGATGAAATGTTAAAAATAAATAAATAATAAACAAGGACAAAGGGAAAAATGAATGAAGAATGATGAAATTTTAAAAACAAATAAATGATAAATTGAATAAAAAGGAAAAATGAATGATGAAGAATGAATGATGAAATGTTAAAAATAAATAAATGATAAATTGAAAAAGAAAAAGAAAAAATGAATGATAAAGAATGAATGATGAAATGTTTAAAATTAATAAACAAGGAAAAAGGGAAAAATTAATGAAGAATGAATGATGAAATGTTAAAAATAAATAAACAAGGGGCAGCTAGGTGGTGCAGTGGATAGAGTACTGGCTCTGGAGTCAGGAGGACCTGAGTCTAAATCTGGTCTGAGACCAGATACCTGACACTTACTGTGTGACCCTGGGCAAGTCACTTAACCCCAATTGTCTGGCCAAAAAAAAAATTAAAATAAATAAATAATGAATTTTTTAAAAAAGAAAAATGAATGATGAATGAATATAAAAATAAAGTGTTTCCTAAAAAGAAGGGTAGTACCCTCCATCCCTAGCCCATCCCTGTTCTCCCCCCTCTGCATTATACTAGCCTCACCTATCTGTGATGGTTGCCCCCGTGGCCTGCTTAGTCAAACACTTAGCATCATATATTCGCCTAGATGTGCGTCTACTTTCAACCAATCACAGTATATTTCAGGTATCATCAGTTTTTAGCCATTGGATTAAAAGCACTTCATTCCTCCTAAACTGAATTAGAACTTATCTGCTGGTAGTTTATGCCTTTGATTGATTAATTAATTGATTCCGATGTCTAGATCTTATTTATACCTGGACAATTCCTTTGATTCTGTAACTTGATTAAAGAAACTTTATCTTGCCTGATAAAGGTACTGAGGTGCAGATTGTCTTGTTGGTTACATTAATTGGGGTCAAGGGATGTGGAAGACCCCTCTCACATAAGGAAACTGAGGCCCAGAGAGGAAAAATAAGAACCAGATAAGATAAGCAGATAAGATACAAACCAAGTGGCACCTGGAGTCCATTATTAAGTGAAGATCTGAGAAGGCTTCAGGGACAAGATGCTTTTAAGCTGGAACCCTAAGGGTGGGTAGGATAACAAAAGGAGAAGATGGAGGAAGGTTCTGGAGGTGGGGAAGAGAAAAGAACATTCTTGGTGTGGGCAACAGTGTGATTAAAGGCATAGGACCTGGACGATGTAAGATGGGACTTTCCAAGCATTTGGGGATGGAAGGAACCTTAAAGACCATCTCACCCAATCCCATTTTATGGATGGGAAGTAGAAGCTCAGACAGATTAAGTGACTGGCCCGTGGTCACAGAGGCAGAAGCCCTGTCTCTTGGCTTCTGGGCTAAGGCTCTTTCCATTACACCACATTGGTGGCCATCTTGTGTGGTTGCCTACTCAGCCCTGCCCCACCCCACACCCCAGTTATTCTCCTGCTGCTGCCGGGGACCTGGAGCCTTTGGCCCCTCGGGAGAATCCTGGAGTGGGAGTCCTTAAACCCTTCTTGACATGGGGAGTAGGTGCCTGTCTGGCAAAATCCGGAAACAATGAGTACTCATCGATTCAAGTGATCCACTTGTTTAACAAGTATTTAACAAGCGGCCTAGGACTGGGCATTAGGGACACAAAGAGGAGGGAAGCAAGCATTACCCTCAAAGTGTTTACAGTCTACTGGGGAAAACAATGTACACAGAGAAATAAATTTAAACTATGTACAAAGCGATTTCCTGGAAAGAGAGATTGGCAACTGGGGAGATCAGGGGAGGCCTCCCTGCAGACCGTGTCTGAGTTTGGAAAGAAATGCATGATTCCCAATGGAGGAGGTGATGCGCCCAGCCTGGGGGCCGTGTGTTCGAAAGCTGGGACAGGAAAGACGACATAGCGTGCGTGGAAAACAGCAAATGTAGGTGGTGTGGTAGGTAGAGTGCTAGGGTCGGGGTCAGGAAGACCAGAGTTCAAATTTTGCCTCAGATACTTATTAGATGAGTGACCCTGAGCAAGTCACATCACCTCCCTCCACCTCAGTTTCCTTATCATTTCAGTAAACATTAAGCTCCTGGTATGTTCCAGGCAATTCAATTCAATAAACCTTTATCAAGCACCTATTATATGCCAGGTAATTTGATTCAAAAAACATTTAGTAAGCTTGTGCTGTGTGCTGGGAAATTTAATAAACATTTATTAAGCTCTCACTATGTGCCAGGCACTGTGCTCCATGCTGTGTCCTTATCTGTAAACTGAGGAGGTCAGACGTACTGGCCTCTAAGGCCCCTTGTTGTTTTAAATCTATGGTCCTCTGATAAGTGGCTGGACCACAGAGTGTGTAAAGAATTCTATGCAGGGGAACACTGGCTTTCACTGTTAACCTGTCAATGTGAACACTTCCACCTCCGAAATCAAAAACGCTCCAAATCAGGGCTTGATTTATTGTTTGTTGATTTCTAGACTTAAGAAAGTGATGGAGAAAATGTGAAGAATTCAAATTAAACTTAAAAGGGATATCATACGCTCTTCCTCCTGGTGAGCTGATTGTTAAATGTTTCCCAGCACTGGTAATACATGATCAATCTGTAAAAGTCGACTGGAGCCAGGTTGCCTGCCAGAGCAGTCTGTGTTTGATCCTAGAGCCGATCGGGAGTGCCCAGAGCTTGATGGTCAGACCTGTGCTTGAGTGATATCACCTCCCCTTCAGCATAGGAATGGCTGAACCAATCGTGATATGGGAATGAAATGGCATCTTGGGAAGATGGAAACCATGGAACCTGAGAAGACGCATGAGAATTGATGTAGAGGGAAGAAAGTGGAGCCGAGGGAGAATACCAGCTCCAAAGGAAGAAGGAAGAGAGGAGGGAAGGGAGTCACAGAGGCAGGCGGGTCCGTGGCGATGGTGAAGAGCAAGGTCAACCTTCCCCGTGCCAACCCTCCTCCCCCAGCCCATCGGAGGCCCCCATTCCATTTCAATCCTCCAAGACTTCTCTCTCTCTCTCTCTCTCTGTTTCTCTTTCTTTCTCTTTCTCTGCCTCTGTCTCTGTCTCTCTGTCTCTCTGTCTTTGTCTCTCTCTCTCTCCTCTCCACTCCTGAGGCCCTTCCATCACTTTCCACTGGGTTATCCTGTTTCTCCCTGGTCTTTGGGATGGCTTTCCCCCTCTCCTACAAAGGTCCAGCTCCTAGAGTCTCCAGGTAGCTTTCCTTCCCTGATGTCCCCAGCCCACCTGGACCTCTCTTCTCTGACCTCCTCCAGCAAGGACTGGTCTCAACATGGCACCTCATCACTGATCATCCGAACAAAATCAGCAGAGGTCATTGGTGCTGGTGAATAAGAATCACTGGAATTTCTGAAGCCCTATAAAATTTGCAAAGTACTTCCTGCCCAGCTTTTCATTTGATTTTCCCAGCAACCTCATGAGGTGAGTGTCCAAGGAGCTGTGATCATCCTCCCCATTTAGATTCTACTAGAATCTAAAGTCAGAGAGGTTCAGGTCACACAGGGTGCAGAGGTGGCGATAGGACCCAGACTTCCTCACTTTGTCTCCCCTACACTGATGGGGCTTCTGCATTTCTGTGTGTGTGTGTGTATGTGTGTATATGTGGGGGGTATGGGTATGCATGTATGTGCATATTTATGTATATGTGTATGTGTCTGTATGTATATGTGTGTGTGGGGTATGTATGTGCATGTTTATGAGTGTGTTTGGATGTGGGTGTGGGTGTGTATGTGTATGTATGTGTGTGAGTGTGGGTATGTATGTGAGTGTGTGTATGTGTGTGTATATGTGTGTGGGGAGTGTGGGTGTGTATGTGTATACATGTGTGTGAGTGTGTGTATATGTGTATGTGTGTAAATGTGTATGTATGTCTGTATGTGTGTGGTGTGTATATGCATGTATGCATGTGTGTGTTGTATGTGTGTATGTGTGTGTATGTTTATACATGTGTATGTGAATGTGAGTGTGTGTGTTCACCTCCTCGTTTCTCAAGGACAGGAGCCTGACATTGCCTTGCTCTGCTCCCCGTGGCCATGGTGCCACCTCCAAGTCACTGCCCAGTCGGTGCCCACTTGTAATTTGGGGAATCGAATACTTCCAGAGTGGGGGTGGGTATTGCCCGGAGCTGGGGCCGCATGTGGGAGAATGCTTTGGTGTTGACTTTCTCTGGTAACTTGACCTTTCTCCTCCCTCTGGAGACAAAACCAAGAGGAGAGGGTCATGGGAACTGGCTGGCTTCACTGGCTAGGAAGGGAGAGGCTGCCACCTGGTTAGGGAGGGAGCTGGGGCGGATTTCCCCAAGTTCAAGTTTACTTTGACTGATTCCCTCTCTCTCCTTTGGCCCGAGATGTGGGATTTGTCTCCAGCCAAAGTCAGCCCTTCCCATTTCTCCACATTAGGAGGCATAAGTAGATAAAGGACTGGACGAAGAATCAGGAAGACCTAGGCTCAAATTCCATCTCAGACATTTACCAGCTGTGTGACCCTGGTCAAGTCACTTTACTTTTCCCAGCCTCAGTTTCCTTCATGTGTATAATAACATGATTTGTGTTGTCCTTGTTAGTGATATGGTCAATTATACTGATAGTTTTCCTAGCATTGAACCAGCCCAGCATGCCTGCTATAAATCCCACCCAGCCATAGTGTATAGTTTTCCCTCATACATAAAATGGGGCTTGGATTCTATGGACCCTTCCAGTTCTAAATAGAAGATTCTGACTGTAAGGGGCATAGTGGTTAAAGAAGAGGACTCAAAGTCAGGAAGCTCCAGGTTCAAATCTCACCTCACCTCACAAGCCCATGAGGGCTTGGTTTATTTTGAGTGTGGCTATTATTATCACAGTATCTGTGCCCAGAAGGAGCCTCAGACGACAAGAAATCCAATCCCTTCCTTTTGTAAAGCAGAAAACTGAAGGCTGGAGGAGGGAGGTCCCATAGGTAACAGGGAGCAGGAGCAGAGTTGGCGCATTTCCCCCAGAAGATGCTCTCTGATGGTCAAGAATGAGAGGCAGCCTGATAGACTGGCTGGAGAGCTGCCCTGGGAGTAGGGATGAGCTGGCGTCAAATCTTGCCTCTGCTCTATACTGGTTGTGTGACCTTGGACCCATGAAATGCAACCTCTGCCTTTGTTGTGTCGAGGCATTCACTCGTGTCCCACTCTTTGTGACTCAGTGGACCATACCATCCATGGGGTTTTCTAGGCAAAGATACTGGAGTGGTTTGCAATTTCCTTCTCTAGCTCATCAAGGCAAACAGAGGTCCAGTGACTTGCCCAGGGTCACACAACTAGTGAGTGTCTGAGGTGGGATTTGAACTCAGGTCTTCCTGCCTTCAGGCTCAGAGCTCTACCCACTGAGCCATCTAGCTGCCTCCAACCTTGATCTTAGGAAGTCTTAATAACCAGAGCTGTAGAGGACCGGAGGATAGATACATGATGGGGGAATCAGAGAAGGGTTCCTGGAGGTGCCCAGGCTTGGGCCTTGAAGGAACGGCAGAAGTCTCCCGGTTTGTCTAGAAAGAATTCTGCTAGCCTCTGAGATCCCTCGGGTTGGAAAGCAAACAGCTGGAGGGGTGGGAGTGGGTAGGGGGAGGGAGGAGGACAGGCTGCAGCTGCCGGCAGCTGTTAGTTATGTCTGCTGTTTAGACAGCGAGGAATAAATGACAAAGCTTTACTAAATACTTACTGTGCCAGGCACTGTGCTAAGGGCTGGAGCTCCCTGCTTTCAAGGGGCTTCTAGTCTAATGGAGGGGCCGCCAAGCAGCTGGGTCCAGGCTGTGAATGAGACCAAAGAGAGACCATTGTGGAGGGGAAGGGGGAAGCAGCTGGGAGAGAGCAGGGTTGGAAAAAGCCTCCTGAAAAAAGGGGCATTGAAGCTGACTATTGAAAGAGGCTTGTGAAGGGAAAGGCAGAGATGAGGGGGCGGCAAGAAAATAATGAGACCAAAGGCAAGGAGATGAACCGTGTTAGGGAACCTCACTTAGGCCAGTGTGGCTGGACGGCAGAGGGCTTGGAGAGAAGAGAGAAGGATGGAAAGCCGGGGAGGGGCCAGATTGTTGGACAGCTTTAAATGACAGAAGCCGGGTTATATTTGGTCCTGAAGGTACTGGGGAGCCACTAATGCTTATTGTGGGAGAGAGTGACAAGTCAGACCGAGGATGGATTAGGGTGGGAAGAGACTTGGGGCAGGGATTCCAATTACGGGGTATGTTATGGTTGTTTACCACCATAGAGAGGTGGTGATGATGGGCATGGAAAGAAGATGAGTGTAGTGGATAGAAAGGCAGCCTCAGAATCTGAAAGACCTGGGTTCAAATTCCACCTCTGACATATCTTGGCTGGCTGACCCTGGGCAAGTCATTTGGTTTCTCTAATGGGGGAGACAAGCTATAAATTATGAGGTGTGTATGAGAGCCATGCCAAGTAGGTGGAAGGGAGCCTTGGAAGGGAAGGCTTCAGCCACTGGGAGGACCAGAAGATTCCTAAAGACGAGAGAATTGAAGCTGAGCTTGAAAGGAAGCCCGGATTCTGAGAGGTAGCGGCAGCTAGCTGGGATTAAGGGAATCGGACTTTAGCTCTCTGGGCTACAGCTTTTCCCTCTGGACAATAACAGATCGGGAAGAGAAAGGCTCCCGGGTCCATCTCAGCTAAGTTCCCCTGCTTCTAAGGTCCCGCCCAGCCCTGACATTCTGCGTGCCAAGTTGCATCTCCACTTCTGACGGTCTAAGATCCATCGCAGCTCTGACATTCTGGGTTCTAAGCTCCCTTCGGACACTGACACTGTTCTAAGGTCCTTCTCAGCTCTGACATTTCATTCTATTCTCAGCCCTGGGCCTGACCCCTCTCTGGGGTGACTCACCAGGCCTGGGATCTCACAGGAGGGGGTCAGGCTGAGGCTGCCCCTTCAGGCAGGGGGGCAGGGTGGAGAGGCCTCTAGGCAACAGAAGGGGAGCCCTGGACCCAGGCCAAGGGATGAGTAGAAGGAGGAGGAGGAGGAGGAGGAGGAGGGAAGCCAGGAAGGGGGTAGGGAGGGTGAGGCCTCAGCAGGCTGGCTGGGAAAATCGGCTGGATCACCAGCAAGCCCAGAGAACTCGGCTTCCCTGCTGCCTCGTGTACACACGATATATGCAGCACACAACATACACAGTACACATTACAGCACAACACCCCCCCACACAATAATAGTTGCAGTTGGCACTAAAGTTCTTTCCTTTCAAATTACCAACCTCTGTGGGACTCAGTTTCCTACTCTGTAAAATGAGAGGGTTGGACCAGATGATCAGTCAAGCAGGCAACAAGCATTTACTAAGCACATACTATGAGCTGGAGATACAGAGAAAAGCAAAAAAAAATAGTCCCTGCCCTCGGGGAGTTTACAGTCTAATGAAGGAAACCGCCTCCATTCAGAGTAGGTGGAAGGTAATCCTAGAGGGGATGGCATTTAACCTTAGAGGGGACGGCACTAGCAGCTGGGAGGACCAGGAAAGTCCTCCTGGAGGAGACCAGGCTGTGAAGAGACTTAAATGCCTGACACAGGTCTATTGGGACCTGGAGGTGACAGGGAGCCATAGCACCTGCTTGAGGAAGGGGAGATGGCACAGTCAGATCAGTGCAGCAGAAAGACTGATGTGACAGCTTGACGGAAGATGGTCCTGAGGGGGCAGGGAAAGTGAGCCAATAGCAGTGGTCCAGTTGTGAGATGATGAAGCCTGCATTAGCCTGGTGCTCTGGGCAGAGAGAAGGGGACCTTGAGGAAGAAATAGGGAGATGGGGTGATGGATTGGACATGGGCTGGGGGGTGGACGACCCCATGGTTAGAATCCTGGCTGACTGGAAGGGTGGCGGTGCCCTCCACAGTAAGCAGCAAAGCAGAAGGGTTTGGGGGAAAGGAGATTGAGTTCTCATACGGACAGGTTGAGTTTGAAATTTCTATGGGATGTTCGAGTTGGGATACCCACAAGGCAGCTGGAGATTGGAGGCTAGTGCTCAGAAAAGAGACCGCTGTCGTTCAGTCACGTCTGACTTTTCATGGGGTTTTCTTGGCAGAGATATTGGAGTGATTTGCCATTTCCTTCTCCAGCTCATTTTACAGGTGAAGAAACAGAGGCAAACAGAGTTAAGTGACTTGCTCAGGGTCACACAGCTAGGAAGTGTCTGAGGCTCGATTTGAATTCAGGTCTTCTTGATTTCAGGTCCCACGCTGTAACCATTGTGCCACCCAGCTGCCCTGTCAGAGGCAGGACTTTAACTCAGACCTCTCTCCCCACACCACATTGGTTCTTTTTTTTTTTGCTGAGCTCACTTGAGTTTTACTTCTGAATCTTTAAATCCTCTTGTCCCTTGTAAACAAATCCCAGAAATGTGTGGTCTTGAGGGTACAGAGCTGGGATGGGGGTAGAGAGGAAGGGAAAGAAGGAAGTGGGTGCTAGCTCTGGCCATGCTGGGGAAAGAAGGGAGCATAAGGGGAAGTCCTTTAGGAATTGGGGTCAACCAGAGCCATCACGAAATCACTTTGTCTTTGAGACAAACCCAGAAAGCCCAACCTGGACTCAGGCTGCTGCTGCTGCTGCTGCTGGAGAGACCTCAAAGCAGGGGCAAGCCAGTTAAAGGCTGGGAAGGAGCACATCTGTGAGCCTGTCCCATAGCAGGAGAAGGAAACCTTCTTTGGTAGGTTCCTATTGGGCCTAATTATTCTTGCTAAGTAGGTGCAAGTGTTGCCAACTTCTGTTTCTACGTTTCTGGAGAACTACAAGCGCTATTTTCATCCTTGGAATCTGGTGCTCTGGGCCAAGCCCCTGTTGCCCCAGCCTAGTTGGGAGTAGAATAGAGTAGCCCATCTCTGGACCTTGGAAGCCAAAATTAGGACGTCCCAGGACCTAAAGTTAGGCAGAAGCCTAGAACTTAAGTCTGATGGCCACATGGGCTCACAGGCCCTCAGCTCTGGAGTTGGAAGAACCCTCAAAGGCCATCCTCTTGTTTTACAGATAAGGAGACTGAGGCCCAGGGAGGTTCCACAATTTGCCCAGTTCCACACTGGGCCTGGAGCTGAGTTTCAGGGGTCAAGGAAGCTTCAAAAATAGTAAAATTGAACTTGATGTTTGGGTGGGAGTGGGGGACCTGGAAGCCAGCAGCTGGGAAGCTGAGGCCTGAGGTCCTGGCCTGGATCCTTCACAGTTGCTCATTCCAGCTTCACCTCAGCGACCCAATTCACCCTCCCCTGCAACCCAGGCGGTTCCCTGCCCCAAGGAGAAGGTACTGGCTTGGAGATTCAGCTCAGAGCCTGAGGCTCTTCTGTTCCCACTAAGTACCCTTCAGTTACTCAGGCCCCAGAACAGGACCGAGGCCTTGAATGGGGGAGGAAAAAGGAAGGAGAGGAGGAGCCCCAGTCCAGGCCTGCCTCTGAGTGCTCCTAACCGAAGAACTGTCTGTGAAAGGAGACTGTGTGATCTGCTGGAAAGAAGCTGGATCCGGGTGAATCCCGGCCTTGCTGTTACCTATGGGACCTTCTGAGCCTCAGTTTCCTCATCTGTAAAATTGGGGATTGGATGAGATGGCCTCTGAGGTCTCTTCCAGCTCTAAAACTCAGATCCCATGGCCCTGCAGACCCTCCTGTGCTGCCCTAGCCTGAGCAAAGCCCCCCGAGGCTGTCCCAGGACAAAACTGGTGAGGGAGCCTGGGGCTGTCCGCCTCCTCCCCTCTGGAGGGTGAAGGGAAGGAGGTGAAGAAATTTGCCCCTGGAATAGGGGCTGGGTCAACTACCTGGGAAAGGGTCTAGTCTGAGCCCACACCAGGAGTAAGGAAACATAGGCTGGATTGGAACCCAGACCCTCAGACTCCAAGCCTAGTGGTTTTTCTACTTCTCCCAGATGCTCTCCAAAGTAATTCCCATCACAACCCCTTATAGTGCCCAGAGGGGCAGCTAGGTGGCACAGTGATAGAGCAATGGTCCTGGAGTCAAGATGACCTGAATTCGAATCTGGCCTCAGACACTTCCTGTCTGTGTGACTCTGGTCAAGTCATTTCACCCAGTTTGCCTCAGTTTCCTCATCTGTCAAATGAGCTGGAGAAGGAAATGGCAAACCACTCCGGTATCTATGCCAAGGAAACCCCAAAAGAGGTCCCAAAGAGTCAGACATGACTGAAATACTGATCAACAGAGTGCAGAAGAAAGCCACGCAGACACTGCCCCCACACTTTGATCCCTCAGTTTCCCCATCTGTAAAATGAATATTTTGGATTATATCACAGGAATGTAGTTTGAGAGCTAGAAGGCACCTCAGAGGCCATTGAGTCCAACCCCATCATTTTACTGATAAGGAAACTGAGGCCCAGAGAGGTTCTGATGACCTCTAAGCTCCCCTTTCTCTCTGCCTTTCTGGGCTCTCTGGATTTGGGGCTGGTGTGGTGAGATGGGGTGGGGGTGGGGCAACGGTCCCGGGCCCCTCATTCGAGCTCCCTCCCCCCACTTGGCCCAGACTTCCCAGCCCATCTTTGGACAGGTGACTGCCTTTCCAGGGGAGGGGGGGCAAGCAGGAGGCGCCAGAGCCTAGCTCGCCCCTCTCCCAGCTCAGCCTCATTTGCTCCAGTGTTTTCCTCCTTGATTAGCGGAAACATTCCAGCATCTGTCACGGGGAAGGAAGCTCCTTCTTCTCCCTCCTCTTCCATGCATGGAACACAAACACATTCCAGCCCCTGCCCCCTCCCTCCCCCCAACACGCCTGACTCCAAGGGACCAGGCTGTCTCTCTCTCCTGCTCCCTGAGCCTCATTGGGGGCAGGGGTTCAATGCGCCAGCAAGAGGGGAAAGGAGGATGGGAGGAGCAGTCAGGTAGACCTGGAGACCGGAGGATCTGAGTCAGAATCTGGCCTCACACTCTTCCCAGCTGTGTGACCCTAGGCAAGTCACTTAGTCCCAATTGCCTCCCCAAAAAGGGGGGTAGTAGGGGAGGGAGTGGGTGACATAGAGGAGGGAAGGCCCAGGCACTGGAGACTTTGCTGTCGGTCTTTAACAGGAGATGTAGCTGTCACTGAACCAGCCAGAAGCTTTTCTGCTTCATCTCAACATACCCCCAAATTACACAGAAGTGACCTTGGAGACCATCGAATCCAATGCCCTTCATTTTACAGGCAAGGAAACCGAGGCTAGGAGAGCCGTGGAGTGACGTCATCCTGGTAGAAGAGACGAGGGGAACATTTGAACTCAGATCATCTCAGACCCTCCAAAGGCAGAGTTCCTTTTATTGTTCTACAGGACAAACATATCGCACCAGGGGCACCCGCTGCCCAAGACAGCCATGGAGATGCCGGAGACTCAGAGACTTGAAAATAGATGTAATTCCATACACATACCCAAACATGGCGCCCTCAATCAACAAACACTGACTGTTGCTCTGAGTCAGGTGCTATGCTAAGCCTGGGGATACAAAGAGAGACTTTCAAAAGTAGTCCCTCATCTCAGGGAGCTCACTTTTTTTTAATAACAAGGTGGGCAAGAAGCAAACAATTAGGTCCTTAGGTGAGATGTGCAGAAGAGATCAAAGGTCATCTCAGACCGGAGCATAAGATTTGGACCTTGATACTATTTACTGTGGGTATGACCTTGGGAAAGTCATTTCCCTAGGGCTACACTCCCTGATACTCATCCTTCCCATCCATGCCTTGAAAATCGAGGCCAGTTTCTTCTCCCCACATTTAGCAGCTATGTGACCATTCTTCACTTTTCTGGGCCTCAGTTTCTCCATGTGCAAAAAAGAAAAAGGTGTGTGTGTGTGTATGTGTGAGTGTAGAGGAGAACTGGAGCATGTCCAAAGTCCCTCCTATGATAGATGAATTGGACACGTACTATTGCACAATGATAGCTCTGAGGGCCAGCAACTGATACACACACACACACACACACACACACACACACACACACACACACACA
>NW_020943070.1:2697674-2749774 GCF_900497805.2 Vombatus ursinus | reverse complement strand
ACACACACACACACACACACACACACACACACACACACACACACACAGAGCAGAGAGAGAAATCGGGAGAGAGAAAGAGAGAGACAGAGACAGAGAGACAGAGACAGAGACAGATAGATGGGTACACCCTGATACACAGGTACATAGATACAAAAGCGGACTCTTTCAGGAGGGCAACCAGGAGGCTGAGGGATCTGGACACCTTGACCTACAAGGATCTGTTGATGACGGTTAGTTTTGAGAAGAAAAGCCTGGGGTTTGGGGGAAGGGCATTATAGCATCTTACAGCATGTTCGAAGAGCTCTCTTGTGGAGAGCTTGACTTTACTCAGCTTGGCCCCAGAGAGCAGAGCTCTAAGCAATGGGCACGCCTTGGAGAGAGGCAGATTTAGGCTCGATTTCAGAAAAAACAAACACAAACTTCCTAACAATTAAAGCTGTCCTAAAGTATGAGAGGACCGGCGTATGGAGTGCTGCTTTTTCCTCCTCGCCCCCCCCCCCCATTTAGTAGCTGTACGATCTTATGCAAGCCAATTTCCCTCAGTTTCCCCATCTGTAAAATGAAGAGCTGCCCCAAAGCGAGAGGGGCTGCTTCAATAGGGAGCGAGATCCTCATCCTTGGAGGTCTCTGGCAAAGGCTGGGTGAGCCCCTGTCAGAACCCAAAGTGGGGGAGGGTCTTCTTAAGAGAATCGTGAAACACCCCTCCCCCACTCAGATTCCCCGAGCTCAGTGACTAAGGGACAAACGCCCACAGGCACACACTAACGGCTCTCATGTGGAGCTACACTCACTGGGACAAGTGAATGCAGGCGATCAGTCACTCAGTCAGCTTTAAAAGTTTCTCCTTCGGGCCAGCCTTGGAGCTCCGCACCCGGCCCGGAAGAATGAATTAAGTCGTCCCTGCCCCCAAGGGGTTTCCATTGTAATACGGGGGTCCTGGACTCTCACAGATGGGGGAAAACACCCTCACAGAGACAGATTTGAGCGCACGTAGGCACGCCGAGAGGCCACACATAGACACACACATGCTGTCGCATGCCCCTGTGTGTCCCCCCACCCCAGCCACGCCAGGGCTGGGTCCCCTCGGGAGCAGCATGCGCTATCTAGCATCCTGAAGCCTCAGCGGGTGTTTATCTAAGGCTGGTTCTTCCAGGAGCTCAGACATGATCTCATCCTGTCCTCCCCACCACAAGCAACTCTCATCCCTGCCCGCCTCACTCCTTTCTGCTCCCCCACCGGTCCTCCCCCAGGCAGGTGCGCCTCTCTCCTGGAGGCCTGCAGGAGAAAGTCCACCCCTCCCCCAGTCTAGGCCTGTCACGATCTCCCACCGCATCTCCTCCTGCTCCCTGCTGTGGTCCCCAGGCATCCTGTCCACACCCTCCGATGGTTCCTCCTTATGTCACATCTCATTCATCCTTCAAGGATCAGAGCTGGTCCCACCTTTTCCAAGAAGGTTTTAGACTGTGGCTGTTCCACGCCAATGGTTTTCATTCCTTTAGAACTTTCTGGTCTGTAGATAAGGACCATTTACTTCATAGAGAGAAGAAGAAAGAGGAGGAGGAGGAGAAAGGGAGGAAGAAGAAAAAAGAGAAAGAAGAGAGCGGGAGGAATAAAGAAAAATTAGGAGGAGAGTCAGCTGATAAGCAATTATTAAATGACTACTATGTGCCAGGCACTGTGCTAAAAGCTGGGGATACAAAAAGAGGCAAAAAACAGTCCCTGCCCTCAAGGAGCTTACCATCTAACCCGAGAGACAACTTGCAAACAAGTATGTACAAAGCAAGCTTTACATAGGATAAAGAGGAAATAATTAACTGAAGGAAGGCACTAAGACGTTGGACTGGGTGGTCTCTGAAGCTTCCTTCTATATCTGGAGTCCTATGAGCTTCCTGGAAGAAACCTCACAGGCCATCTGGTCCAACACTCTCGTTTGACAGGTGAGGAAACTGAGGCCCAGTGAATGGAAATGACTTGAGTAAGAACAACTACTGAGCCGCTTTGCAATTTCCACCTCTGTCAAATGAAGGGATTGGGCTGCATGGGCCCTAAGGTCCTTTCTAGCTCTCAATTCTGGGATCTATGAATAGCCATCACTTGCTGGAAGCTATGCTTCTATTAATTCAGTCCAAGACCAGAGTAACTTTTTTGGTTACTGTATCATGTTATTGACACACATTAAGCTTGTAGTCCACTAATACTCTCAGATCTTTTTCACACAAAGTATCTCATCCTCTCCATTCTGTATTTGCACTATTGGTGTTGTTGGTGTTGTTGTTGTTGTTTTAACCCAGTTTGTAGAACTTTATGTTTTATCTGTATTCATTTTCCTCTTCTTAGGGCCAGCCATTGTTTTTAGCTCTTCCAGACCTTGGACAAGCAATTCTCACCCCATTCTTATCGGGGGCGATGGGTGGCCAATTCCTGATCTCTAGATGATCTTGAGTGGAATAGCAGCTGTGACCCAGATATCAAGCTATATAGCACCTTTTGGGGGTCATCCGAAGGGCAAGTAGTTATCCCCACATTTCTGGCTTCCTTACATTGACTCCAGGCTGAGACTGAGCTGCCCTCCCAGGGGAATGGGAGGAAGTGAGGTGGCTTCCTTGGGGCCACATACATTGGGAGTGTTGCATTTAATGTATTTTCTCGATATCACAATATCTTCTATTTTAGGTTTGAATTGTTCTGGATAGGTTAAGAAGTCATGTGCTAAATCCTGACTGGTCTAAGGGAGGAGATTCAGTGGGTGGGGCTCTGACCCTCATTAGGAATAGTTTCCAATCAAATACAAGAAGATTCCTAGAACCAACGTTTGGGCCACTCACATTTGTATGAGCTGGGAGATTGGAAGATGTGGAAGGATGAGAATTAGTCATTAGAATAGGATTTCAAAGTTCTAGATCTCAAAGGCAGTGAAGTTCTGAGTGTTGGTAAGGCCTGAGATGTGACCAGAGTAGGATGTGGCTGAAACATGGAGGAGAAAGTCCTTTTTTTTTTTTAATTAATTCATTTTGATTTATCAATAATCACTTCCATATGCTTTTGAGTTTAAAAATTTTCTCCCCCTTCCTCCCCACCACCCTCCCCAAGACAGTGCACAATCAGATATAGGCTACACATATACATTCCTATTAAACATATTTTCACATTAGTGATGTTGTAAGTAAAAATTAAAACCAATAGGAGGAACCATCAGAAAGAGGAAACAAAACTTGACAGAAGAGAAAAAAAATAGCAATTTGACTTCCATAGTTCTTTCTTTGGATGTGGACAGCATTTTCCATCACAAGGCCTCTGGAGATGTCTTAGATCCTTGTATTTCCAAGAAGGGTTGTTCATCAATATTAGTCACTACACAACGTGGCTGTTATTGTGTAAAACGTTCTCTTGGTTCTGCTCACTTCACTCAGCATCAGTCCATACAAGTCTTTCCAAGTTTTTCTGAAGTCAGCCTGTTCATCATTTCTTATAGCACAATAGTATTCCATTACATTCATATACCACAACTTGTTCAGCCATTCCCCAATTGATGGGCATCCTCTCAATTTCCAATTCTTTGCCACCACAAAAGAGAAAGCCCTTCTCACCAAGAAAACTGAGAATCAGAAAGGTCTCAGTATCAGAGAGGTTATTGACATAAATAGTGATAGTTTTGGGGATGAGGATGATGATAATAATAATAATAACTGTCATTTATAGAGCACTTTAAGATTTGCAAAGTACTTCACACATATTATCTCCCTGGATTCTGCAACAACCCTGTGAGCAGGTGCTATTATCATCCCTATTTTACAGATGAAGAAACTGAGGCTGAGAAAAGTTAAATGACTTGACCAGAGTCACTAAGCCAGTAGGAGTCTGAGGCCAATTTCAACTCAGGTGTTTCTGACTCCTGGTCCAAATGTTTTAAAGAAGAAAACCATAAACTCTGCATATGTTTGGGCTCTGTCATTACTTAGCTGTTCGACCCTGGACAAGTCTGAGTCTCAGTTTCTTCATTTGTAAAATAAAAAGGTACTTTTCAGAAAATTCTACAATGCTATGATTAACAACAGCCAGCAGGAACCAGGTTATTCCTGATTAAAGAATATGACGCCTACAGGGAGGGGGTCCTTCTTGCCTGTCCCCCCCCCACCTGTGATTCCTGCCTCCATAACTTCATTATCTCCCCACCCCCTTAACCAAAGGCAAATTAAAGAACATTCAGGAATGGAAGAGACCTGTAGTTGTCCCAATATCAAAAACAGCAGCTTCCCACCTCCCCACTACCAAAAATTAATTAACAGACACCAACATTCCTTCACACTGTCTAAAAAGACAAGACCCAGAACCATAGGCTTTAGAGCTGGGACCAATCTTAGAAGTAATGTAGTTATTCCTTATTTTGTGGATGAGACCTCTGAGACCTGAAGGGAGAAGTAACTTAGCCAAGGTCAATCCCACTCGATTTCGCATCTCTTAAGGGCCTACAATGTGGGCCGAGTGCCGGGGAGCCAGAAGCAGAGATCACAGAGGAGACACTCAAGAGCAGGTGTCCTGGCTCCATCTTGAGCATCCTGAGGCTATACGTTCAGAGATGTTCATGTCAAGAAGCAAAGATAGATACATGTATGTGCATGCCATACCTAGGTGTGTTTATGTGCCTGTCCGAAGAGACTCTGAGGAGCAATAAGAAAAATGGAGACGCGGTAGAAGAGATAGAGAGCTCGCCTCAAATCCAGGAAGGCCTGGGTTCGAATGAGTCCTGTTGGTGACATGCTTGCATCGTGGTGAGACTGGGCAAGTCCCTTTAACCTCAAAGTGTGTAGAACAGAGGTCTGGGCAGGCAGCCCACCACACTCCTAAGTGTGTCCTGAGCCAGACTCAAATGTGGTTCTCATCAGATTTTAGTGTGTTGACGTATTAATAAAATAATAAATGATGTAGTAATAAAATAAAAAATAACATGTATTAATAAATGTGTTAATGTATGTATTAATAAAAAGAATTATATAAACATGTGTGGTTTTCCAAGTCAACATATAGCCTGCAGGGATCCTTACATATGGGTTAGTAGTGCCTTTTTTCTTTTTGAATTTGACACCACTGGTTTAGACCACTCCGAAGGGATTGGTGGGGACCATTTCTCCACCTGTGAGTTCCCTAAACCAATGAGATCCCACAGGTATCATCCCCCTTTGTTTTTTTGGTGAGGCAATGGGGGCTAAGTGACTTATCCAGGGTCACACAGCTAGTAAGTGTTAAGTGTCTGAGACCAGATTTGAACTCAGGTTTTCCTGCCTCCAGGCCTGCCACTCTATCTATCTATCTTAAAACAGTCCCTGCCCTCAAGGAGCTTACAATCTAATGGACAGGACATTATATACATGTACTCTTGGTTATATAACCTCTAAGGAATATAGGGAATATAAAGAAACAGACCCAGGCATCCTGGCGTAGCGGAAAGAGTACTATTCTGAATTCAGGACCTAATTCAAACCCCGTTTCTAATACAACAATAATGATAATAACAATAACAGTAATAATACCTAGTATTTATACAGCATTGTAAATGTACAAAACACTTTACATATGTTACGCCGTTTTATCCTCACAAAAACCCTATTAGGTAATGGGGCTATTATTATCCCTATTTTGTAAATGAGGAAACTGAGTCAGAGAGAGGTTGAGTGACTTGGCCAAGGTCACACAACCAGGAAGTGTTTAAGACAGAAGTTGAACTCAGGTCTTCCTCATTCTCACAGTACTCACAGTATAATTCCAACACTCTATCTACTATGCCACCTAATTGCCATCTGGCAATATTGTATGTCCTCAGGCAGATTGCCTCAACTCTCTGTGCCTCAGTTTCCTCCTCTGTAAAATGAGAGGTTAAGATTGGATGGCATCTGAGGTCCTTTTTGCTTTTAAAGCTAGGCTCCTAGGATCCTAAGGACCACCCCATTAGACTCCTGACTTGTGTCAAGCTTGTCTACTAAGACTCCATCAGAGATACCACTTCACACCTATCGGATTGGAAACATGATAGAAAAGGAGAATGTGGAAAAAGCAGAAACACTAATGCACTGTTGGTGAAGTTGTGAACTCATCCAACCGTTCTGCTTTTCTTCCTTCCTTCTTCTTTTTTTTTTTTTGGTGAGGCAATCGGGGTTAAGTGACTTGCCCAGGGTCACACAGCTAGTAAGTGTCAAGTGTCTGACGTCACATTTGAACTCATGTCCTCCTGACTCCAAGGCAGGAGCTCTATAGCTGCCCCTGATCCAAGCATTCTGGAGAACAATTTGGAACTATGCCCAAAGGGTTATAAAACTATGCTTACCCTTAGACCCAGCAATACCACTACTAGGTCTGTATCCCAAAGAGATCAAGGAAGAAGGGAAAGGACCCATGTGTAGAAACATATTTATAGCGTTCTTTTTGTGGTGGCCAAGAATGGAAACTGAGGGGATGCTTGTCAATTTGGAGTGATTGAACAAATTGCAGTATATGATTGTGATGGAATACTAGTGTACTATGAGAAATGGCAAACAGGATGTTTTCAGAAAAAACCTGGGAAGACTTACAGGAACTGATGCATACTGAAGTGAGCAGAACCAGGAGAATATTGTACACAGTAATAGCAACGTTGTGCAGTGATTAGCTGTGAATGACTTGGCTATTCTGATCAATACAATGATCCAAGACAATTCCAAAGGACCCATGATGAAAAAATGCTA
Organism: Vombatus ursinus; assembly: GCF_900497805.2. Lineage (NCBI taxonomy): Eukaryota > Metazoa > Chordata > Mammalia > Diprotodontia > Vombatidae > Vombatus > Vombatus ursinus. The sequence continues at coordinate 2,743,058 of NW_020943070.1, read as the reverse complement.
TCCCCTTCCAGAAAGGGCTGATGGCCTCTGAGTGCAGATTGAAGCCCACGTTGTAAACTTTCTTTATTTTTCTTGTTTGTATGTGTGTGTTTTCTTTTGAAACGTAGTTACATGGAAACATGTTTTGTATGACTTTACAGGTGTAATCAATATGTTGCTTGCTTTCTCAAGGGATGGGGGAGGGGTAGGAACTTAAAATTTTCAAAAATGAATGCTAAAATTTTTTTACATGTAATTGGGAAATGTTTAATGAAATAAAAATATTTTTTAAAAAATCTCTTTAAAGACTCCCTAAGAGCTTTTCCTTACTAGGGGTTCCTAGGGCCTGCCTGCATATGTCAATGTTTGTATGTTTCTGTGAGGCTCTCTACAGGCATTTAAAGGGACTTGTGTGTCCTTGGAGCAAAGGTTCTCTGCTAAGCTCATTGATTAGACACATGAAGGATGAAGACTTGGGGATGCTCCTTCCCCCAGTATAGATCAGCACCTTCTCTGCAGCTTATCTATCTATCATCTAGAGCACTGAGAGAGACAATGACTTGTCCTTAGTCAGGGGAAGGACAAAGACCCCAGAAGACCCCTGAAGTGTCTTCCCAAATGTCTGTCCTCATGTTCTGGAGGATTCAAGACAAGTCCAAATCGTGGAGATGGCTGAGAAATATGAGTCGGTTACTTGTAGACCCGTCTGAAAAAAGACAGGAAACATGTGGGATTATCATGACCAGCCGTGGCCTTGGAAAAGACATGAGGAAATGCACCTCCTTCCTCTCCTGGAGGCTGGAGGAGACAATGAGTTTGGAAGGCTGCATGCACCAGCAGACTTGGTTGATGGTACTTAACTTTATCTTTGTTACGTGAGAAGGCGCACGGGGCTGCGTGTGTGCTCGTGTGCATGCGTGTGTGTGCGTGTGTGTGCTCGTGTGTGTGTGTGTGTGTGTGTGTGTGTGTGTGTGTGTGTGTGTACCCAAGCTCAAGCACTGAGGGAGAGGCTGTGTATATCCGGGAAATGACTGTGATGTAAAAACAAAAGGCATTTAAAAAAATTAAGGCAAACCACAAAGATGATGAGATTATGCCGTCCAAGGCAAGAAAACTGAAGCCCCCAGGGACACAGGTGGTGTTTTCATCACCGTTGCTGATGAAAGCTTCGGAAGGGAAAGGTAGATGGGGATGGAGACAGCTGGTTAGGAAGATGGGATCTGACTTTCTGGGCATCCCATTTTGGAACGGACTTGGATAAGCCGAAGCATTGCCAAAGAATAATGAACAGGAAGAGAAGACTGGAAACTAGCGTCCAGTCATCAGTTAAAGGCATCGGGTTTGGGGGTGGGTTCAGCCTACAGAAGAGATTTAGGGGGATATGCTCATCAGACCCGTCACGTGGAAGAGGGACGCGGCCAACCCAGATCTGTTTGCAGAGCTCTGCTGCTGCGTCACTTATTACCCACGGGCCGTCTCAGACACGTTCTGGCTGTATCTCAAACTCAGTAGATTTTCTCTTACATCTGCCCCTCCTCCAAACTTTTCTATTCTTGCCAAGAGCGCTACCACCATCTCAGTTCCCCTCCCCCCATCCATGTAATCTCATAATTATCCTTGACTCTTTTCCTCCCTCTCACTCCCCATGTTGAATCAGGGGCTGTCTTGGGAATTCTTCCCTTGCATTCTCCCTTTTTCTCCATTCACACAACTACAACCCTAGTGTGAACTCTCATTATTTCTGGTCTGGACCATCGACGTTGTCTCCTAATTGGTCTCTCGGCTTACAGTGTCTCTCCTCTATCAGCCATCCTCCCCCCAGCTTTCCAAAAAGGAAAGCATATGTGCATCCTAAAACTTGGTCAGACCATGTCAGACCTCTCCTCAGGACTCCTCTGTGGCTCCCAATTGCCTTTAGGATGTAGCCTTGTAGGCTTCTCAAAATGGGCTCCAGACTTCCCTGCCAATCTTATTCAACCTTATTCCCGTCATGTATTGTGTTGTTGTTCGGCCGTTTCAGTCATGCCCAACTCTGTGACCCCATTTGGAGGTTTTTTGGCAAAGATGCTGGAGTGGTCTGCCATTTCCTCTCTCTCTCTCTCTCTCTCTCTCTCTCTCTCTCTCTCTCTCTCTCTCTCTCTCTCTCTCTCTCTCTCCCCTCTCTCTCTCTCTCTCTCCCCTCTCTCTCTTTTTCTCTCTCTCTCCCTCCTCTCTCTCTCTCCCTCTGTCTCTGTCTCTCTCTCTCCCTCTGTCTCTGTCTCTCTCTGTCTCTGTCTCTGTCTCTCTCTCTCCTCTCTCTCTTTTTCTCTCTCTCTCCCTCCTCTCTCTCTCTCTCTTTCTCTGTATATTTCTATATATCTATATCTATATATCTATATTTCCATATATATGTATATATGGAGAGAGAGACAGTTTCCTTCTCCATATGTGTCACATTCTGTATAGAGACATAAGGTTGTATTTAGAGCATGAAGGGACCTTCGAGGACGGTTAGTCCAATCCCTTCATTTTAGACACAAAGAAACTGGGAGCCTTTGATCAATGACTTCAGAGCTGGAAAGGACCTTGGAGGCTGTAAGTCCACACTCCTCGTTTCATTTTATGCATGATGAAACTTTGGCCTGGAGTTGTTAAATGCCCAGCCCAGGGTCACCCAGGTAGTACTGGTCTAAGCTGTCACTGAGCCCAGGTCTTCCTGGGTATGTCCTTGGAACTTGCCAACCCCTGCCCCATAGCCTGTCCCCCATGCTTGGCGCCTTTTTCCTCTCTGCTCTCTCTTCAAATCCTCATTTCCTTGTGAGTCCCAGCTTGGGTACCATCATCTCTGTGAAGGCTTCTAGGATCTCTCCCTCACCATCCTTCACATCATTAGTGTTGTATCCTTCCTCAAATTACCTTGTAGTCACCAGTTTTCTCCTCTCGATAATTTCCTGTTTGGGTAACAACAGTCAGATAAATGCTCTCATTGATATAAGAAAGGGCATGGAAATCCACTGCCCCTTGGCTTCATTCCCCGTCCCTGTAATTGGCAAACCTTGGACCAAAGCTTCCTCCCCAACACTCCACCCCTCAGGCCGTGAACTCCTTGAGGGAAAGGGATAATTTTCAATTTGCCTGGTACTTAGAAGGGATAGAGCCAGTGAGTGAACCTGCTGTTTCATTGGTAGGGGGAATGACGCCATGAGGAAACTCCCTTTATCATACAAATAGGCACCTTCTCTGGAATATACCATCTTCTGTTACCCAGAGCACTGAATGGTAGAGTGAGCTACCCATGTATTGCCACAGCCAATATACATCAGAAGATTTGAACCCAGGTCTTCCTGGCTTTGTGACCAGCTTTCTATCCTCTCAGCACATAGTAGGTGCTTAATGTTTGTTGACTGACTGACTTCTCTCTGCATATGTTGTATCTTCCTGTAGAATAGAATTCCTTCGAGGGCAGGGATGCTTTCATTTTTGTCCTTGGCTCAACCCTCCACCTCTCTGTAGCTCTGTTTCTTCCTTCAAGGCCCAACTAAATGACACTTTCTGCACAAAGCCTTCCCTGGCTCCCTGAGCCTCTCTTTCCTCTGTTCAAGGAGGGGCTTGGCCTAGGAGGATCCCCTTTTCTCATCCCCCGCCTCCATCTTCTCCCTCCTCTGTCCCATTTTGTCTGGATTCCTTCTTTGCTCCCTCCCCTCCACCCCAATTTATTCTTCCTTCTTGGAGCTCGAGAGCTAAGACCTTATGTGGAGTATATTCTACCCTCTCCTAATCCTGGGAGCTTTTCTCACACTCGAGACTCATTCTTGGCTTGTTTCCAGTACTTAGCAGGATCCTTCCACTTAGGAGGCACTTAAGTCTTTGCTGAATTGAAATGAAATTGACCTGGGGGTTCTCCAAGAGAGGAGAAGATTAGAGAGGTAAGGGACTACTGGGGTGGAATGTCATATATACCAGCCTCAGCTGATGTATTGGTTAGTTTTTATGAACTGCTTCCCCCACCCCTTCAAGGGGGTACTGGTGATATATTTGAAAGTAAAGGTGACACAAAAACAAATGATATCAATAAATTTCAAAAATCAGTTGAATCTGAGACCTCCCCCATTGACCATCCAAGTCCCCTCCATTTTTCTTGCTACCCAGATGTCCTTGGCATCCTTGCGCTTCCCATCCACCCACCCCCATCTTGGTCTACCTGGAGGAGGGGGAACCTCTCCCTGACATGTTGACCCTCAGCCAATGGGGTCAAGAATGAGGGTGGGCCATCACACCTATCAGATTGGCCAACATGACAAAACAGGGAAATGATAAATGTTGGAGAAGATGTGGGAGAATTGGAACACTAATGCATTGTGGGTGGAGTTGTGAACTGAGCCAATCATTTTGGAAAGCAATTTGGAACTATGCCTAAAGGGCTATAAAAATGTGCATACCCTTTGACCCAGCAATAGCACTTCTAGGGCTGTATCCCAAAGAGATCACACAAATGGGAAAAGGACTCACATGTACAAAACCATTTATAGCAGCTCTTTTTGTGGTGGCAAAGAATTGGAAATTGAGGGGATGCCCATTAATTGGGGAATGGCTGAACAAGTTGTGGTATATGAATGTGATGGAATACTATTGTGCTATAAGAAATGATGAACAGGCAGACTTCAGAAAAACCTGGAAAGACTTGTATGGACTGATGCTGAGTGAAGTGAGCAGAACCAGGAGAACATTGTACACAATAACAGCCACGTTGTGCGATGACTAACGTTGATAGACTTAGCTCTTCTCAGCAATGCAAGGATCTAAGACATCTCCAAAGGTCTCATGATGGAAAATGCTATCCACATCCAGAGAAAGAACCATGAAGTCTGAATGCAGATCAAAGCAGACTATTTGCTATTTTTTTTTCTTCTGTTGAGTTTTGTTTCCTCTTTCTGGTGGTTCCTCCTATTGGTTCTAATTCTTACTTACAACATCACTAATGTGAAAATATGTTTAATATGAATGTAAATGTATAGCCTATATCAGATTGCGTGCCGTCTTGGGGAAGGAGGTGGGGAAGGAGGGGGAGAAAAATCTAAAACTCAAAAGCTTATGGTAGCGATTGTTGATAATTCAAAATAAATTAATTAAAAAAAAAGAATGAGGGTGGGAATGACGACTGGGGCAGGGTTGGGGGTGGGGGTGAGGTGAATCAACAGTGATGTGGGCTTGAATGTGATCTCAGGCTGAATGATTAGAAGGGTAATGTGGAGAGAGATGGAGGAGACCTTCCAATTGTCCTTTGCTCTGGTCAGACCTCTCTGGATTCATGAGCTAGAATCTAGGCACCGAACCTCAGTGTGGCCCAGGCCCTCTTCCTACTCTCCACAAAGGTGGAAATTGAAGTTTCCCTAGAGATGAGGTGGGCCAGATCCCAGATCTTATCTATCCAAATATATCCCTGGAAATCCGGCCAACCAGGTCCTTGTTGGCCAAAGTCTGAACTAGTACTCTTCATGCATATTGCAGAGTTGAAGACACTGAGGCCCGAGCAGTTTCTGACCTGTCTGATGCCCCACAGGTTCTAGGGCTTAAGGATTTGGAACAGTGACGAGCCCTCAGGGGCCATTCGGTCCAATCCCCTCATTTTAGAGGACGAAACTAAGCCAGTCCCTGGCCCTGCTTGGAAATGATTCTGGTTTCCCAAAGTAATGAAGTCCTTGTCTGTCCTTTCCACAGGAATCAGAGCTGAAAGGACATTAAAAACATTCTATTTTCTAGTTATTTTATGGATGAGGCTTAGAGAAGGGTATGAGTTGCACTGTTGGTCAGTCCTGTCCGACTCTTTGTGACCCCATTTGGGGCTTTCTTGGCAAAGATACTGGAGTGGTTTGCCATTTCCTTCTCCGGCTCATTTTTACAGATGAGAAAACTGAAGCAAACAAGGTGAAGCCCAGGGTCACCTAGCTAGGAAGTGCCTGAGGCCAGATTGGAACTCAGGAAGATGAGTCTTCCTGACCCCAGGTCTGGTTCTCTATCTCTTTCACCACCTAGCTCTCCTGTGAGCTGCCCAAGGTTAATTCAATTCAGTATTAAAGACCGACTTTGGATGAGTCCCTTGCTAAGCACCAGGGAGACAGAGGACATTTAAGTCAGAAGCTTCAGGGCTGAGATTCCAAGGCGAGATTCCGAATCCCCCGTTCTTTCCGCTATACTTTTGAGAAGGAGCCTTTAAGGTCCCAACTTCCAGCTCTAGAACCAGGCTCTACATCGAAGTCTCCAGTAAATAGAAACCTCGAGGATTCAGCTATAGGGTTGGCGACACAGGCCTTTCTGCCTGTTCTTTGAACAAGACACTTAATTTCCTGACTTCATGTCTTTGCACTGGCTGTCCCCCATGTCTCCTTGACTCTGACTCCTGGCTTCCCTCAAGCCTTATTGTAAATCCTGCCTCCTACAAGAAGCCTTGCTCAGACTTAGAGTTAGGCTCAAAATAAGGGTTTCCCTTCAACACTCGTGCCTTAACCTTGGGATTATCTCTGATGAATCCTGTCTACATAGTGTATGTACCTAGTTACTTGCATACTGTCTCTCCCATTAGAATGGAAGTTTCTTGAGGGTAGGGAAGGTTTTAGCCTTTCTTTGCAGTGCCAACGCTTAGCACAGCGTTTGGCACAAAGACAGCAAAGTTTGTTGGCCATAAGGTACCTGATTTCAGTTCTACAGAAGGCAAAATGTTCTAACAATCAGAATTGCCCAACAGAAGAATGGGCCATCCTTTTAGTTAATGAGCTCTCCAGACCTGGAAGTATTCAAGCAGGAGTTGGATGGCTTCTGGAGGGCGTGCAGAGAGATGGGACTCCTACATTGCCAAACATTTGGCCAACACTCCAGAGTGAGTTGAACCAGATTAAAATGTAATTGAGAAATATTAAAAATAAATAGAAATACAACTGACTACAGGTAATGTTAACATCCTGAGGTGCTAAGTGTGCTGGGCCCCTGGAACCAGGTCACACCTTGAGGCTGGAATGCTCAGCCCCAGACTGGCCCTTCCTCTCTCTCTCTCGTCTCCCTGCCATAGGAAACAAGAGCCTTCCCAGCGGCAGAGAGATACAGAACTGGGGGAGCCCGGCTGAGTCTCACAACCACTCTGGCAGGGAGGACTATCATCCCCATTTGATACATGAAGTAATAGGTTCAGAGTGGTGGAGTGATTTACCCAGGGTCAACACTGCTATTACATGTCTAAGGTCGGGTTTGAACTCAGATCTTCCAGACTCCAAGTCCAACGCTTTATCTATTACACCACACTACCTTCTATAACACTTAGCACCGCGAAAAGCTTTAAAGACAAGCTAGTCCAATACTCTCATTTTACAGATGGGGAAACTGAGGCCCAGATAAGCAAAGTGACTTACCCGAGGTTTCATAGTTGCTAAGCAGCAGAGCCTAGAATCCAACCCAGGGCTCCCCTGAGCTCAAGTCCAGGACTCTACCGTGGGCACTAGAATGGAAGGAAAAACAGTGGCCGTGCCCTTCAGAGCCGGGGCTGGGGTGACGGAGACCCAGAGCAAAGGGCTCCTTGGGGGAGCCAGACAGTGGCCCCCCCGTCTGCTCCCCCGTGGAGGAAGGGAGGGAGGGAGGGAGGGAGGAGGACACAAAGGTGACCGATGAGACAGAACCGGTGGATTCGTTTGCTTTTGTTTCATACGGTTTGGTTTTTTTTTTTTTTTACAACTTTAAATACAGAATATAAATTAATTTTACATTTAAAAAATAAAAGAAAAGCCAAAAAAAATATAATCACCGACTTTAAAAACTGAAGGAAGCAGGTTTCTGAGTAGGGGAAAGAGCTGAAGAAGGTGGGAAGGAGGGGAAGGCAAGCCTGCCCCTCCCAGCCCAAGTCATCCCACCCAGTCCTTCCCCGATGACACCTGGGAGCTGGCCAAGCCTGAGGGCAGGCTTCCTCCAAGACTCAGCAGCCTCTGGGAACTGCAATGAGGTCCCTTGGGGCCTTCCTCTCTCCCAAGGGACTCTTCTTTAGCGTGTCCCCAAAGCAGACTCAAGGAGAGGCCCCAGACGCTCAGGGACGGATTTGTTTTACAGCTGGACAGAACCTTAGGATCATTTAGTCCAACCCCCTCATTTTACAGATGGGGAAACTGAGACATAGAGAGCAGAAGGGACTTGGGTAAGGTCACAGGGTTGGGATGAGGTTGGGGTGGGGGTGTTAATGGCAGACGCCAGAAGCAGACCCCAGACTCAGTGGTCTTCCCACCACACCAAAGCTGCTCCCTTACTTAGGGGCCTTCACTCCCTCCCTCCCACTCCTGTCCCTGGCTTGCCTGTCACCCCTCTCCTGCCCCACCCAGGAGCTGCCAGGCTGGGGCTGGGGGAGCATAGGGGCTGACCATGATGTAGGAGAATGAAGGCAGAGAGAGAGAAAGAGGGAAGAAAGAAGGACGGAGGCAGCAAATGTCGGGGGAGACAGGATAAGGAAATAACCAGACTGGGTCTGGCTTCCCTCAGCAGAACAGTCTCCAGCCCACCTGAGACAATGCTCTGAGGAGCAGGAGGTGAGCCTCCCGTCAGCACGACCGGCCACAGGCTGCTCTCCCATGGCAAAACCCGCTTCAGAAGAAACCACAGTTTCAAAATTATGTGCATAAAAAGTAAAATAACAGTGCAGGGAATGGGCAGGACACGGGGAGAGGGACTGCCTTGCCCAGCTCCATGCTCCTTGGGCACTGGCCAGCGGTGGAGTGCACGGGAAGAAGGTTCTTGCCTGAAGCCCCACCAGTCCAGGGCCACGGCCACAGAAAGACACTCAGGCTCGGGGCTGTCACGTGGCCAGGCTGATCCTATGGGTCCTCGGGGTACAATCAGTGCTTGGAGCCCTCCGAGCCCTCAGGCCCCTACTGTGGGCGTCCCATCCATCACCCAGGCTGGGCCTCTGGGAGGAAAGGGAGGATGGAAGAAGCGGCCCCTCTCACCAAAGGCATCCTCCATTTCTTCCTTTCCTCCCCATTGTCTGTGGGAGGGGTGGCGGTGGGGGTGCAGGGCCTTTGGGAGCCCCAGCAGCTGCTGGGCGCAGAGGGCGAGAGCCGAGGGTGCCGCTGAGCCGGGAGGGACAGAAGATTCACTGCAAGGCCGGGGGACAGGGGAAGCACCATTTGCCATCCGCGTCGGCCACCGAGACGGACAGACAAGAACAATATTCTCACTCCAAGAACCCCATGGGGGCAATACGAGAAATACATTAAATAAGCCTGGAAGCCAAACAGAGAAGAACATGGTGGTCAGACACCCCGGCAGAGAACACAGAACGTGGCTCCCCCCAGCCCACTCCAGGGATCCCAAAGGACTCCGGGGAGGATGCCTCCTGATACGCCAGGTCCTCTGACCCCAGAGCCAAGGATCCTTCTACTGTATGGAAAGCCTTTTGCCAACCTTGAAGTGATACATAAATTTTGACTATTCTACTTCCTATGTGACCTTGGGGAAGTCTTTTCCTTTCTCTGGGCCTCAGTCTCCCCATCTGTACAATGGGGGAGGGGAGAGTCAGACAAGAGGACGGTTGAAGTTCCTTCTTGCATGAGCTCAATAAGCCTGTAACTGATGATCCTGAGTCATGTCAGCTTTGTGGGACAGAGCTCAGGGTCCGTGGAGATCCAGGGACGGTCGGGAGATCAGGCAGAAGAGGGGGTCCCTAAGGTAGAAACTCTGGAGGACGTCAGGGGCAGAAGTGTCCTGAGGGCTGGTGGGCGGCACTCCTGAAGAAGGCTGGATTTGAAGGGCAGCGAGTGAGGGGTCCATGGGGACTTCACATAACTACAATTACACTTTTGGTGACAGTTGGGGGAGCCACGCTGGGGGCCGAAGGCTGGCTGCTGGAGGAAAAGTGGGATGGAACCTGAGACCCCAACCGTCTGACTATTAGTAGTGATTAATCCGTCCTTCTCCCATTATAGAAAACTGAGGCACCACAGAGGGGACGTGAAGGGTCCAAGGTCACACAGGGAGTTAGTGGCAAAGCTGGGACTTGAACCCTTAGCCCCTGGCTCTAAACCCATCACTTCTTCCATCGTGCCATCTGCTTTGGCCCATTTCCCTGGCCAGGAACGATCCTAAGGAAGGGCCAGTGGGGTCAGGTGCCCAGGAACACCCAGGGACGGGAGGTTTTCTGACTCAAGTTTCCCTGTTTCACCTCCTTTCCCATTACCTGCCCATCATGCTCTCCCTGGCAGGTGGCCCTATGCTCCAAGGCTCTCCTTCAGGGCCGTCTTGTCGTGGGTATGCTTGAACTTTCGGTGTTTCCCCTTGGGCGGCCGTCGGATCCGAACCCTCCGCACCGTCACCTTGTTTGGGGTGGATCCATCTGTTCAGAAGGACAGAGAAAGAGCCTGTTGTTTTACTCATGTCAAAGGTAGTGAAGAAGTAACGATACCGTGTCTCTACACAGTTTAGACTGTGAGCAAGAATCAGAAATCATTGAACTCAACCCCCAAAACGTAGATTGCATAGGAAAGTATTTCCTACATGCCAAGACTTTCTGGGAAAACTGAACAGCAGTCTGGCAGAAATTAGGGTTAGACCAATATCTTACACCCTATACCGCAACAAACTCAAAATGGAAACACGCCCTGAATTTTAAAGATCATATCAGGGTACTGGGATTATTAGAAATAAATTTTTTTGGAAAAGTAAGAAAAATTACTGGAAGTGATTTTTGAAAGAATAAACATGGGATAGAGGTGATTACAAAAGATAAAATAGATACTTTAGATTATGTGGATTTGAAAAGTTTTTGCATGAATAAAATTAATGTTAACTAGACTATGAAGGGAAGCCATTGACTGGAAAGAAATCTTTGCATAAAGTATCTCTGAGAAGGGTCTGATATACAAGATATATATAGGCAATTAGTGGAAATATACAAGTACAAAAGCCATTCCCCAACAGATAAATGGTCAAAGGATGTGAACACATAATTATCAAAAGAGTCACAAACTATTAACAATTATATGAAAGAATACTTCAAATCACTAATGATAAGACAAATGCAAATCAAAACAACTCTTAGGTTCCATCTTGAACCCAGCATACTGGCAAAGACGATGAAAGTGGAGAACAAGGAATGTTGGAGGGACTGTGGAGAGTTAGGAATGCTGTCTTTGTTGGAGTTGAGACTGGTTCTAACCATTCTGGAAAGCAATTTGAAATGACTTGAAGAAAGCGTCTAAAATATCCACGCTCTCTGATCCAAAGACACCTCACCCGCTAGGTATATATCCCAAAGAGGCCATGGACAAAAACAAAGGCTCTACATACACAAAAATATTTATAGCACTCCCTTTTGTGGTAGCAAAGAATTGGAAACAAAAGAGATGTCCATTGATGGGGGAATGGCTAAACAAATGGTGGTGTGTGGTTTTTGTTTTTTCTCTTTTTCATTCTTTTTTATCAAGGAGGCTATCTGAGAAGGGAGAAGAGAAATACACTAGGAAATGTAGGTGATGTAAAGATAAAAGTTATCAAATTTATTTTAAGAAACCTCAAGAACATCACACACACACACACACACACACACACACACACACACACACACAGAGGGCGTGGTGTCTTTGCAAACTAAGGTCTCACAGTGGGTCCCTGGTGAAGAGAAGGCAACAGAGATGGCCTGTTCAGCTCCTTTCGTCATTTAATTCAACTCAACAAGAATTTGTTAACCACCTACAGTGTGCCCAGCACTGTGCTAGAACATAGGACTGCACATATGAAAAAGAAATAGTCCCTGCCCTCAAGGACCTTACATTCTATTGGGGAAAACAACACATACACGGAAAAGCAAACACAAAATTCAAAGGTCAACTCGTCCCACATTTCCTAAGATCTGAGATCCAGAGCTGGACTGGACCTTCTTCTTTCTAGAGATGAGGCCTCTCCAGAGGAGCTCCAGAATGGGCTCAAGGGCTCACAGAGCAGTAAGGGGCAGAGTTGGTATTTGAACTCATGTCCTCTGACTCCATCTCATTTCATCTTTCCCCCTGCTGAGGTGTTTATACTTACACGATGCTTTTAAAGTTATACAAAGCCCTAACAGGCATCATCCATTTGACCACAACAATTTGTTGTCATTAAATCATTTTTCAGGCATGTCTGACTCTTTGTGACCCCATCTGGGGTTTTCTTGGCAGAGATACTGGAATGGTTTGCCATTTCCTTCTCCAGCTCATTTTTATAGATGAGGAAACTGAGGCAAACAGGGTGAAGTGACTTGCCCAGGGTCACACAGTTAGAAACTGTCTGAGGCCAGATTTGAACTCAGGAAGAGGAGGTTTCCTGATTCCAGGTCCAGCGCTCTAACCATTGCGCCACTTAGCTGCCCCCTAACCACCAATAGGGAATGTTATAATCTCCCTTGTACAGATGACGAGACCATTTCTCAGAAAGGCCAGGAGATTGGCCCAAGGTCACATAGTTAACTCATTTTAGAAGCAGATTGATAGGATCATAGAATGTTAAATCTGGGAGGGACCTTAGAGGTCACCTCATTCCCTTATTTTACACAGAAGGAAACTGAGACCCAAAGACACAGTGATTCACTTTAGGTCCTTTTGACTCCAAAGTCCCAGTTCTCTGTACTCCTCACCCTATCATTTCTCTCTCCACAAAGCAGGCATTAATAAATGCCAAGTGCTGGAATTGATTTGAATTTCAATTCTACCAATGGCAGGGGTCTGAGGGATGGCTGAGGGGCAGGGTCAAACAAAGGGAGCAACTTTGCCCATGGTCGAGATATGTTAAGGCAGCTGGGTGGTGCAATGGATAGAGTTCTGGGCCTGGAGTCAGAAAGACCTGAGTTCAAATCTAGCCTCAGACATTTATTAGCTGTGTGGCCCTGGGTAAGTCATTTCACCACTGTCTGCCTTAGTTTACCTTTCAGGATTGTTGTGAGGATGAAATGAAATAATATTTGTAAAGCTTAGCAAACCTCAAAGCGCTCCAGAAATGTTGGTTGTCGTGACAATGGCAATGTTGATGCTGAATTTGGTCATGATGATGATACTGATGATGAATTTGGGCATCTGTCCACAAGGATTCAGGACTCTGGCATCCACTCCCACCCCAGCCTCTGGCACCCCTGGGCACCCCTGGCTGCCTTCCCGAGCTCCTCGCAGAAAGAGCCCAGTACCTCTGTTTCCCTGGGTGCTCCCGGGGCTCCGGATGGAGAAGCGGGGGGCTGCTATCGTTTCACACTTGCAGGCCAAGTGGTCCTCCAAGGTCACTGTTGCCTTCTTGAAGGTCGGCTTCTTCCTCACAATTTCTATCTTCCTGACCTGTAGGAGATTGATGGAAATAAGAACGGAGCAGAGAAGATGTAAGATCTCCCAACGTTGACCCTTTCCTCCTTCATCAGAAAATCCAACCCCCACCTTCCCTTCACTTTTTCCATCAAACAAGACTGCCCAGCAGCCCCAGTACAAATACCCCCTAAGAAGAGGAAGAGGCATTTCCATTTCTGAGCCGCAGATGGTGAGCATCCTTGCTCCTGTGATCCCTCATGTGCCAGCCAAGCTCACAGGGGTCGGCTGTGGGGGTGAGGGATGGGGCAGGTGGCTGTCTGGGAGGAAGTGTGGGGGAGCCCACTTGTCAGGGGTTTGGGCAGCTGTCAAGTGCCCATTTCCAGATGGCTGGAGGGGAAATCCATCAGGGAGAAGGGAATGGTTGTCCCTGGGAACACTCCAGTTGGTAAGGACCTCCAGTTGGGTGAGGGTGAACAGGACAGAGGGACACCGGGGGGAAGAGGTTGGGGGCATGGAGCCACTCAAAGGGTCATTAATACCCACTGAATTCCCTCTTTACAAGTAAAGTGAAACAGCCCAGGGAGGTCTAGAGGTGCTAGGAGCCAGCAAGCATCAAGGAGGACGAGGAAAAGGAAGAGGCTAGCCTCCCCAGCCTCCTTCAAAACTCAGCTCGGGTAGCACCTGCTGCAGGAAACAGCACATAGAAGCCCTTAATCCATCCTTACGGAATGGATGGATGGATAATTAATGTTATGTAGCATGTTAGAGTTTACAACATGCTTAGTGTACATTTGATCTCAGGGAGGGGATGAGGATTCCCCGTGTCCCTCTTCCTTCTTAGAACAGTAATAATAGCTAACATCTATAAGCTACTTACTGCGTACTGTGCTAAGTGTTTTACAATGATTATTTCATTTGATTCTCCCACAACAACCCTGGGAGGTGGGTGCTATTATTATCCCCATTTTACAAATGGGGAAACTGAGTCAAGCAGTGGCTAAGTGACTTGCCCAGAGTCACACAGCTGATGGGTGTCCGAGGCCAGATTTGAACTCAGGTCTTCCTGACTCCAGCTCCAGAACTCTATCCATTGTGCTACCCAGCTGCCCCAATAGCACCCCGACAGGATGCGGAGATAGGACCTTTAGGATCATTTAGTCCAAGGCCCCCATTTTAAAGATGGGAATACTGAAGCCAAGAGAAGTTATGGATCTGGCCAAGGTCACCCAGCCCTCAGGTGCTCCAAGTTTCTCTCTGCAGGGCCCCTTCCACCTGGAGAGGGAGCCCAGCCCCAGACCACCAGGCACGGCGCAGCCAGAGACACACACCTGTACGTGCCTCAGGTGCACCTGGGTGGGGCGGCACTGGACATTGCGGTTGTTACAGCAGCCAGAACATCTCTGAACCTCCACGCAGGGCGGCCACACCAGAAAGTTGGCGTTGGTGCGGTCGATGAGGCGCCGGGAGATCTCAAACACTTCTGTCCGCGTCTTGCACTCTGCAATCATGGCTGGCTCGGCCACGGTCACAGCCGCTAGGGAAGAGGAGGCAGTGGCCATCGGACGGAGTCCTCCTGGGCCTCTGGGAGCCTGGCAGCTGAGAGCTGAGAAGGACCCTGGGGGCCCAACCCCAGGAAGCTGCAGCCCAGACAAGTTAAGTGACTCATCCAGGGAAACAGCTCAGGCCAGGCGGAGCTGGGACTCCCACCCATGTCTTCTGAGTCCACGCTGGGGCTCTCACCACCCCGTGGTACGGCGGGAAGGCCGGCCACATCCCCAGACACCATCCCCCCGCCCCCATATAGAGCTGGAAGGGACCTTGGAGGTGATTCGGTCCAGCCCTTTCATGGTACAGAGGAGAAAACTGAAACCCGGAAAAGGAAAGGGACCTGAACAAGGTCTCATGACTAGTAGAAGCCAGGCTTAGGTTCAAATCCAGGTCCTCGGACTCCCCAGAAGGAAGGAATCGTTCTGTCTCTCCCAAGCTTCCCGCTCAGCAGGGCAGGCAGGGAGGGAGGGAACCATGGGGGTTTCTCCCTAGCCCCTCCAGTCTCTCCCAGGATCCCTTCCCATCTTACCCACACTCCTCCTTTCACGAGGCAGGATGAGCGGCTCACTCAGGGAATGTGCCTGGGTCAGATTCAGGTCCACTTGGGCCACATCCTCCCCTGCAAGAGAAGGACCAGCTTCATGTTCAGGACCGTGGCAATGGGGCCCTTGGGTTTAGGGATGGGGATCTTCCCCGGGGAGGCTGAGATAAAAGAACCTCCATCCTCTGTCCCTGGTCATCTGCTTCACCACAAGTGGTACCATCAGGTACAACCGATGCATTGTGGGGGAGTAGCAAACACACCGACTGGTACCGAGGGGGTGTGGCTTTGAACATATCCCTCCCCAAGCCTCAGTTTCCTCATCCATCACACGAGAGGCTTGGACTAGACGGTCTCTGGAGCTAGGATCCTCAGATCCTCTTCTACCCAAGATGATTCCTCAGCCCTATGTGAGATTGCGGGCAGAGAGAGAGGGAGTCTTGCAAGGAAGACTGAGAGGGGGTGGAGGCAACAATTACAGGCTTGGTAGAGTCAAGCCTTCTTCCCCTGGGGCTGCCAACCCCACCCTCTGTCAGAGAGTCACATTTTTGGCCAGAACCCATAGAAATGGAGTTAAAAATAGCCCTTCCCCTCTGCTACTGTAAGTGAAACCTCCGGTCCCCCAGGCCAGGCGGGTGCAAGGACCCTGAGCATTCACTTATTTCCAGTGCCCCCATCCACCCCTGCTTTCCCACAGGAAGTGCTGAATGGAGAAATTCCCAGAATCCTCAGGGGGGAGCTGAAGTTGGGTGTGGGGGAGAGGGCAGGGTAGCGTTCTTACTTTCAGCCCCTCCTTACTCCTGGGCACTGCCTTCGTTGAGAGGGCAGAGGGCCTTCTCAGGGAGGCCTGGACTGGCCATTGGTATTGGGAGTCGATACTTTTGTCCCCCAGATAGAGGAAAGGTTCTAGCATAAATGAAGGTTGAGTAGGTCAACCCTGTGGATCATTCTGTTCTGCTGAGGGCTGGAAAGTTAAAAGGACTAACCGGCTGAGTCTACTACAGTGCCTTGGGGTCTCCATGACCACTGCCCCCATTTCACAGATGGAAAGCCTGAGGCTCAGAGACAAGTGCCTTGCCCAGCTACAGGGGACCTAGGTCTCTGGGCTCTAAGTGTCCTGACTTTCTAAGCCAGGGAGGAGCGGTGCCCTCTACTCTTACACTGATTTCCCCAGCTGAGTCACTAACTCTACCCCCCTGACCGGCTCTAGTCAAAGCCTACCTGCCAGCCTCGGATGGAGGCTGCAGGTGGGAGGTGAAGTGGGGCTCCAGGCCATTGTCTTTCACATGCAGAATTCCAATGACAACCTCCAAGCCTTTGGCTGGTCATGGGAGGGGTAATCTCTCATTCTTAGAATCCCGAAGAATTCTTTGAATTTCTACTCCCCTCTAAGACTCAAATGCCATCAACAAGAAGCCTCTCCTGGGTCACAAAGCTCCCAGTGTCTCCCTCTGCCCTCTTGCCTTTATCGTGTGTACTTCAAAGGGTCCAAGAGAGAGAAGGAACCCTTGAGACCACCTATCCTAACTCTCTTCTCTTTAAAGACAAGGACACAGGGAGGTGACTTAAGTCGTACAGAGGAAGCGTCAGAGATAAATCCTCTGAGTCCAAGGTCAGAGCTCTATGTACATGGGGCTTCTCCCCACCCTTTCCCTGGAATGGAAGCTCACTGAGGGCAGGGAATGATTCATTTTGGGGTCTTTGTAGCCCTAGCACCAGGCTCAGTGCTCAAGAAATGTTTGCCGGGTGATTAATAATAATAACAGCTACCATTGCATGTGCCAGGCACATAGTAAGTGCTTTACGATTCTGATTTCATTTGATCCTCACAACAACCCTGGGAGGGAAGTACTTTCATTATCCCCATGTTACAGATCATCAATGTCAAAGGGGGTTCAAGGGAAGGAACCTCAGACATGAACCAGCCCAACCAGCCAGTTCTCAGCGAAGGGAAATGACCTGCCCAAGGAGATGTGGGTAAATAGTGTTGGAGCCAGGACTCAAACCCGGGTTATCCAACTCCTCCTATTATGCCACACTCCCCTGCAGATGATCTGAGTTCAAATGCCAGCCTTAGGACTAGGTGTCTGGTGGCAACAGCAAGTCAACCCCTTCTCTGGGCCTCGGTAAAAGCAGGGGGCTGCACAAAGGCCCAGGGCCCTTCTGGCTCTAAAGCCTCTGATCCCTGGGCTTCCTGACCACTCCCACACCTTCCCAGCTCTCCCTCTGGCCTGTCCTCTGGCCATGTGTGGCTCCACTCAGCTCCAGCTAACCAGGTCCCTTGAGGCCAAGATTAGGCTCCCTCCTCCAGCCAGCCGGCCTGCTCTCTCAGGGGAATCTGGAAAATGTCCTGCTGGATGCATTTCCATCCTCCCAATTAGTCCCATGACAGTGTCTGTCTGTCTATCCCCACCCGACTGTCTCCTTGGATTTTTCCCTCCCTCTCTTAGAATTTCACTGGGGGTTGGGGGGAATGGGAGAAGGAGCGAGATGGATGGAGGGGAGGGAAAGATACTCTTATGGAGGTTAGGTTGATTAGGAACAAAATAGCTCCGTGGTTATCTTGAGACAAATTTGCTACTGGGATCCTGCCGCTGCCCCTCTGGCCACCCGCTGGCCTCCACCCTATTCTGCCATCCCGCTCTCAGCTGCATTGTTGGTGAGGGGACTGTGGGAAGGCTGGGAGGTGGAGGAGATCTTGCTAGCAGAAGGCCTGCTAAATTTGGAAGCTGCCCCATTGTGTGGCCCGGCTGCAAGGGCACCAGGCTGAGAGTGGGCTGGAGCAGACCGCCATTGGGTGGGGAGCCCCGTCTCCTCTCAACCAGGCAAACAATAGGTGAACACAGCTGGTGCCCCCTCTCGCTCTCCTCCCCCCACCCTCCCACCAAGAGCAGGCCAGTTTGAAAGGGAGCGAGAATGCCTTTGAGAGGACGCCAGTGGGCCGCCTGGTAGAAGGAACAAAGAGAGGAAATTCTGTTCCCCTATAGATAGTGTCTCAGCGAGGATCAGAAAGCTACAGACAAAACCCTAGAGAGAAAGAGAACTGGGGGAGGGGTGGGGGGGGCTGTGGAGAAGGGGGTAGAGGTTAGAATAGAATGGAATTTGCCCTGAAGACCGAGTTTATAAATACATTCCTGACCCAGCCCGCTGGCCCTGGCACGTGTGTGCCCGGGAGCACGTGCCTGAGATCTGGGCTCCACTGGGGCAGGTGTCCCCAAGAGACCTCAGAGACTGGGCTAGTGGCCAGCGAGAGAAGGAGGATGTACTCCCTAGAGATGCCATCCCCTCCCTCGCCAGCTTCCATACACACCTGGATCAGTTAGAGCTGAGAGACATCACCTTGTCTAATGTCATCATTTTTTTAACAGAGGAAAAAACTGAAGTCTGTCAAGGGGAAGTGACTTGCCCAGGGTCACACGGGTAGCAAATACAGTAGCTTCCCACTCCCCCCCCCGCCCCAAACCATCCTATTGCTCTGGGCACATCCTGTGCCCATCCTGCAACCTGGGCACCTCACCCTCTACTCTTCTGCCTCCCTGCTATTGGTCCTCTTTCCAGCCTTTACATCAAGATGGGCTGGCCCTGCCCAGCAATGAATGGACATAGCTAGGTCCCCAGAGAAGCTGGGGCCCAGGCTGCCACCAGCCCTGCTGTGTGAGGAAATTTGAACTATGGGGATGACAGGTTTAGAGCTGGAAGAAATACTGGAGGCAAGACAGTCTTCCTCATTTTACAGATGAGGAAACTGAGGCTCAGAGGAGGGGAAGTGACTTGCTCAAGGTCACCTGGCTCTTTTAGTCCAGTGGATGCCCTGTCCCCAGTAGAGGGTAGGGAGGGGAGATGAAGGGGCGAGATGCTCAGGCAGACTGGATTTACCTACGGAGTCTATCCGAAGTAGGTGCTGGAGGTCGCTGATGGATCGGAGCGAGGGGTGGCTGAGCAGCTCATAGATCTCCTCAGGAATAGGGTCCCCCTGCCAGGCAAAGACACAAACAGGAAGACATGAGCTTGGAAGTGGGGTGTGTGTGCACGTGTGTGTGCATGTGTGTGTGTGCATGTGTGTATGTGTGCGTGCATGTGTGCATGTGTGTGCGTGCACGCGTGTGTGCTTGTGTGCATGTGTGTACGTGCACGTGTGTGCGCGTGTGTGCGCGTGTGTGCGTGTGCATATGTGTGTGTGTGCACTGTGTGCATGTGTGTGTGCATGTGCTTGTGTGTGTGCATGCGCACGCGCATGTGTGTGTGTGTGTGTGCACGCGCGTGTGTCTAACCACCCTCCCTTGGAGTGGGACATAACTGATCACTGAGGCAGGCTGGCCCTCTCCGGCCTGGAATGCGCGTGCTCTTTCTGGGTACCTGCTGAAATCCTCCTCTCCCTTCAAGGCCCAGCTCAGCGGCTGTCTCTGTCGTGACGCTCCCCCCAATCCCAATCTCCATCCTCATACGTGCCTAGAGATCGTCCTTTAGCTCTGCCACGCTCTACCTTGTAGCATCCTCTGGATGCACGGATGGCACCGTAGAGAAGAGCTACCCCAAGCCCTCATCTTTCAGGTTAGAAAACGGAGGCTCAGAGGTCACTCAGACCATAAAATCAGATCTCTGACCCTGGAAGGGACCTCGGGTCATCTAGCCCATTTTACAGATGAGGAAACTGACCTGTGCACATGATCCATCCCCATCACCAGATTGTTAGCTCTTTGAGGACAGAGCCTATGCTGTTTCTAGGATTATACATTTAGAGTTGGAAGGGACCATGTAGCTCAATCACCTCATTTTCCAGATAAGAAAGGTAGGGCCCAGGGAGAAGTGACTTGTCAAAGGTCATACAGGTAGTAAGTGGCAGAAAGGGATTTGAAATCAGGTCCTCCTACCCCCAATCCCTTCATTTCCCACTGAAGTTCAAAGCCTCCCATGTTTTTTTATTTCTGTCTCCCCATCCCTGAGCAGAGTGCTTTGCATGTAGTTGATGCTTAATAAATGCTTATTGAAAATGCAGACAGACAAGCCTCTTGCATGATAGGGGAGCTCTTTTCCCAGGTACCCCAAGGCCTGAAATCCGCCCTTCTCCCAGTGTCCAGCCAAGACTATTTTCAGAGCACTGCCCTGGCCTCTCCCCAAAAGCACATGAAACCGAATAAGGGGGTGAACCATTCCCCACCCATGGCCCAGTTTCCTCCAGGGAAGCCATCCATCCTACAATATCACATCGCAAGCATTCGAAGGGCCATATGACATCATCGGCCATCCTGGGCCATATCACATGGGATTCAGGTTTCACACCTCACGCGGGTTGGGGGCGGCCCCCAACATCCCACACGAGGTGGGGGGAGGGCAAAGAAGGGCTCAGGGAAAAGACCAGCTTCCAAAGGGAGGGAAAGGAAGCTGGAGGGATGAACAAGTGTGCAGCCCTCAGCACGGCAAACACTGCTCTTCCAGCTGCCTGCCCAGTTAGACTGTTGGGAGAAGGATGATCTCACAGGCCAGGGCCTGGTACTGCAGGTTCCTCTCACCACTCAGTTTCCTAGATGCTAACGGCAAGACCCTAGTGAGGGGAGCCTTCTCTGCAAATACTTCCTCTGTCGGGAAGGTTCTTTTCAATGGAGGCCGCCCACCTTCCCCTCCCCCCGGTCACACGTACTCCCCTGAGCACAGGCGTCCCTCCGGGGCTCACTCGGACCCTCACTGCAATCATCCTGTTTTTAGCTAGAAGGTGCTCTTAAAACCTTAGGTTGAAGCTCTGTAGGGGACCCTAGGGGCCATCTAGTCCAACCTCCTTGTTTTACAGAGGAGGAAACTGAGGCCCAGGAAAGTGAAGTACCTCACACAAGGTCCCAAGGATAGGAAGCATTAGGGTCAGGATTCAAACTCAGTTCTGCTGGCTGGTCTAAGCAACGCACTACGATGCCTCCCCCACGGTAAAAGCCGAGACTTACCCGGCCTTTCACAAAGAGCTTTGCATCTGCCATCTGACTAGATCCTTCCTAAAAACCCTGTGAGGAAGTAGGTCGATTGGGCGGGCATTCTGGAAAAGGAGACTGAGGGTCAGAGGGGTGACATGCCCTGCCTGTAGTCACAGAGCTGATAAGAAGGAGACTGGGGATCCAGTGCCCCTCCCTGGAGTGTGAGCACCCTGAGGGCAGGGGCTCTTTGGGTCTCCAGCATCCAACCCCACATGGTAGAGTGGTGGATTAGGGAGTGCTTCCTGAATGCAAGAGTATACAACATGTCTTTCACCTCTTTCTGCCAATGAGGAGACTGAGGCCCCGGGAAGGGGCTTGCCCAAGGTCACAAACCAGGGTCTCCGGAACCTGGCTGTGACCAGGCCAGGCCTTTTCTGCTGTCTTCCAACCTCTAACAACTCAGGCCAGGCCTCCAAACAGAGCAGACACAGAGTAAATGTTGACCGACTCAAACTTTGGTTCCTGGTGTTTAGTTAAGGCTGAGGGAGGGTGGGGCGCAGGGGGGAGGAGCTGTTTTCCCATGACTTGGTTCTAGAAACACAGGCTGAGGTGGGGGTGGGGAAGGGAGCCTGGCTAGAGCTCTGTAGGGTCTGGGGAGGCAGGAACTTTGCTCCCCGAGGTTCAGCTAGGCCTCGGCTTCCCAGCTGAGTTCTGAACCAGCGTCTGAGGGTGGGGGGCAATGGAGAAGAGCAAGGGTGGGGGGCAGTGCTCTGCAGGGGATACTGGCACTGTCGAGTTACACTCTGTCCCCTGGACAGCTACCTGCAGCATCACATTGGAGCATCAGGGCATGAGAGGAACGGGACCAGAGAGATCCAGGGGAGTCCTTTGGGTGGTCTGGGTGCCACCCCTAACCCTGAGGCAGCATGTACAGTACAAGGGGCCTCTGGGCTGGACTCCCAACTCACTTGCATTGCAAATTAGAGGACTTTAGGCAAGGTCCAACCAGGGTGTGGGCCTTCCTCCTCCTCTGAGACCACCTTCTGTCTCCTCCTCTACATCTGTATACACCTTACCTTCTCCCTTAGACTGGGAGCTCCAACAGGGCACAGGCTGTTTTTTGCCTTTCTTTGCCTCCTCAGGGCTTAGCACAGTGCCAGGCACACCACAGACCCCTAAAAAATGCTTTCTGACTGACAAAAGATTTGGATTACACGGGTCTTTGAAGTTCTTTCCAACTTGGACATTCTACAATGTTAATATCCTGTGCTCTAAGGTCGCTTCCAGCTCTGCCGTTCTCTGTTCTAAGTCCCTTCCAGCTTTGACCTTCTCTGTTCTAAAGATATTCCATGTTCTAAGCTCTGACCTCATAGGCTTCCTTCTCCACCAAAGAACCCCTGAATCCCCCAAGGATGATCATTCCTACCTCCAAACTCTGCTATTCCTCCTAGCTCTCACTTCTGGAGCACTTTAAGGTTTACAAAGCACTTTAAATATACCATCTCCCCCGATCCTCAAAACAACCCTAGGAGGTAAGTGCTATTATAACCCCCATTTTACAGATGAGGAAAATGAGGCTGTGCCCACCCTACTTGCTAGTAAGTGTCTGAAGCAGTTTTTGAATTCAAGTCTTTCTGGTACTAAATTCAGCATTCTCCACCCAGTCAGTGTGCCACCTATGCTATTAATTTAGCCTCTGGAACGTATGACCTTATCTTATGCTCCTTCTGAAATACCTCTTTGGAGTAGTGGCCAACACATGATCCCCACTACTGGTGGATCTTTTGCACTCAGAAGTTCTGGGCTACAGTCAGGTTTAAACCATTCAGGCATCCTCTCAAAGTCTGCCACCAATATGTCTGGGTGGAGGTAGGGGGTCAGTGGGCTTGGATAAGGGGGTACAAACTAGCTCAGGTGGAAAAAACCAAGCAAGTCAAAGCTGCCATGCTGATTAGCAGTGGGGCCATTCAGTAAGTGGTCAATGTACTTTGAGCCTGGTCAACATAAAGAGACTCAATCTCAAAAAACAAAAAAGAGAAGTTAGAAGAAGAGGAGGAGGAGGAGGAGAAAGAGGAGAAGGAGAAGAAGAAGAAGACTGTATTATCCATATTTACACCATATTTTACACTGGTCTAACAGAGTCCTCCCTATAGGAAGCCTTGTCAATATATGTATCAGTTGATGTATGATCACAGTTGGAGACCCTGAGACAGCCATTGGGTCAACAGTACGACACGGTGGCCAAAGAAGCCACTGGATCTTGGGTTCCAATAAGAGGAAGAAGGAGGGTCCATAACAAGGGTGTTGAATGTCTGGCTGTCTCTGCCCTGGCTAGAACACACGTGGAGGGCTGGGTTGAGTTCTGCGGCCCACCATTTAGGAAGGATGTTGACGTGCTGGCCTCCAGGATGAGGAAGACAGTCATATGACTCTGCCATAGAAGGATCAGTTGAGGGAAGTAGGAAAGCTTTAGCCCACAGAAGGGAAGGATGTAAGAGTTGTCTTCTTCAAGACTTTGAAAGACTGCCCTGTGGAAGTCTACTTGGCCCCCAAGGCAGGTGCAAGAAACAACAGGTGGAAATCACAGGGAAATAGGATTAAGCTCCTATGGAGGAAAAGCCCCTTAACCTTGAGAGCTGTCCAACAGCAGAGCAGGCTGCTGTGAGAGGCACTAGGGGGTTCTGCTCCCCCTCCAGGCCTTGTATGGGGTACACGTTGCAGAGGCATGCCAGTTCAGGTTCTGGTTGGACCACATGCTTTCCAAGGGCCCTTCTAGCTCTGAGATTTGGTGGCCACACAAGGACGATAAAGATGGTGATAACCAGGGAGCTGAGAGTGGATGTTGGTAGCGCCCTACCTACGTAGGTGTGCACCATCACCCCTGGGCCACATGTTGCCTGTGTGCCTCCCCAAGCCTTTTCTGCCTCCAGCGGGAGGCAGCACTCAGTCACCAGAATGGCGTTATTCCAAGCTGAGGGGGCTGCCAGCTCTGGGTTGTGGGGAAGATGAACAATCACAAATCTGGATTGGATGGCAAAGCAGAGGTCAGCTAGCCCACCCCTAGATTTTACTGGGAAGGAAACCAGAGAAAGGAAAGTGATTTGTCCAGGGCCACTCGGGCCCTAAAGCCTCAAATTCTAGATGACATTTAAGGACCTTAGACACCCCTTAATCCAACTTCATCTCACAGATGAGAAAACTAAGGCACAGAATAACTTCCCTAAGGTCGCCAATTGTCAGTGGCAGAATTGGGATCTGAACCTGGGCCCTCTGATTCCAAATCCTGACCTCTTTCCACCGCACCACGACTCCTGAAGCTCCAGGGCAGAGCTTTGGGGATCAGGGACCAGCTTGCTCTGCTTGGCTTGGCTTGGGAGGGGGAAGATGGCAGGAGCCCAGGTTTCCTGAGAGCAGCTGGTGATTTGACTAACACTGTTAGCACAGCTGGGGCACAGAGCACCCTCCCTCTCCAGAAAGAGAGAGGGGTGTCACTTGGGGCTGGGGCCAAAGACTGCCAATCCCTGATGTTATCACATGTTATCACTGATCCCAGGCCTGGGGTAGTGGCCAGGGTAGGGGCAGGGGTGGGGCAGGCGGGCAGGCAGGTACACAGGAGGTACCTGAGGCTGAGCCAGCCACTTGGGCCAAACTAAACAGCTCTCTCCTCCCTGGAAGGCGGAGGAAAGAGGCCACATGGATCAGGGCAGGTTAATTACCTCCCTCAGAAGGGAAGCCGCCCCATCAAAGAGGCCTGATCCCCCACCCACCTGCTGGGCACCCAGAGCCAAAGCCACACACACTGTGGTTGCCTCTACCTCCACAGCTGGGTGGGGGCGGTCTGGGGCTCTCCACCACCCAAGCTTGTCACATCAAGTCACCAAGGGCACCGCCTACTGAGAAAGAAAGGGGAAATCCCTCATCTCCCTCCTGAAATTGCTCAGGACATTTTGCCTGGGCCTCCTCTGCCCCAATACATTCTCCCTCTCCCTGAAGTGTGGGGGGTGGGGTGGAGAAAAGTTGCATTGCCCATTAGGCTGTAAGCTCCTTGAAGGGAGGGACTGTATATGTTTCCCTACCTCCTTGGCTGAGGCCTTACAAACATTTATTAAGCACTTGCTGTATTTGAGATTGCTCTAGGCCCAGGGGGGAAAAAAAAAGAAGCTTGCATGCACACAGAAAGTGCTTAATAATTGCTTGTTGAATCAGCCTTAGATGCTGTAGTCTTTTCAGATAGCAGCTTGGTGTAATTGCAGGATCCTAACCAGAACTCACTCTAGTCCCTATTCACTTGGGGTGGGGGGGAGTGGGGGGGCCACAGTAAACACCTTCACTTCTCTGGGCCTTCTTTTCCTCACCTATGAAATGAGAGGATATCCTCCAAGGCTGAGTCCAGCTCTAACATCCTGGTATTCTGTGGCATCTCTGGGCGAACAACCCAAGATATGAAAAGCTAGACAATCCCTCCCTGACCTGCTCGCCCCTCACCAGGCTCCTCAGCTCATCTCCTGTTTCTGCAACTTTCCTCCCTGTCCTGCCACTGCGTATCTGAAGCCTGGTCACTGTGCCCTCTGCCCACTTTTACAAGGTGCTTGTGCTCCAGCCTCCTCATTGGACAGCTGCTGCTCCATCAGAGCTTATGATGACCCTCCCAGGTACTGCCCGGAAGAAAAGAGGAAGAGGATTGAGGACAAAACGTATCTCCCCTCTGCTCTGGGGGGTGGTGGCCTACAGCTGCAGAATAGGGTATACACTGTCAGCTATGGAGAGTGGACCAGCTTGTTTGCATTCCAGAACTAGGGAGGGTTCCATGGTGAAGGAAGGGGTGGAACTAGCCATTGAGGGAGGTAATTTATTTTAAAAGCTACAATAAAACCTTTAAAAAGAAAGAAGATACAAATGTTTCTTCCTTCCTTGTGGAGTGAAGCTGTACCCAACCACGATCACTTAACCAGGCCGCCTCCCTTCTCTTGGTCCAGGAAGCTCCCTTACCCACAGGAGCCCTCTTCCTGCTGGGAAGCTCCATATAGCAATCTTTCCAAAGAGACCTTCAGCTTCACTTGCTTCCCCTCTTTCCACCTCCTGTTTAAAAGGTGTCTGTCTGGGTTCCTCCCTTTCTGGATGCTGGGGGGCAGGTCCCCATTCTCTTCTTTCCAAAGTGCTGGGGGACCAGTTCTAGCCAGCACAGAATGCCCAGGGATGGGGTGGCGTTCTCCTCTCTCCATATCAGGATATATCTCACAGTCAAGAAAAAACTCAACAAAACACATGGGGACTAGATGGCCAAGGACCTCCTCAGTCCTCCTCCATATCACTGCCTGACAGCCAAGAAAGCCAAGAAAAAAACTGATCAATGAAATTTTAGGCTTCATGAAGGGGAATATCCCTTCCAGGGTCCCCAGTCCTTGGCCTTGGGCAGACTGCATCTGGAATATTGTGGTCAGTTCTGGGCACCCATTTGGGGATCTCCAGATAAGCTGGAGTGCCCTGAGGAGGGGATGGTGATGACTGTGTCTATCTGTTGGAAGAACTAGGGACATTTTGTCTGAATAAGAGTGGGGAAAGGGAACACTTGAAGGCTGACTTCACGTATATGATGGATTGTCATATGGGCAAGGGGTTAGCTTTGTTCTGCTGGGCCCCAGAGGAGTCCAAGAGTGATTGGGGTGGGGGTGCTGCAGGTCAGGAAAGTCCTCCCTCAGGGCTGGGATGCCTCCAGAGCTAAGGGCATCCTCCTCCCTGGAGCTCCTCAAGCTTTTGCTTGAAAGATACGGTAGGAGGTTTGCTTCTGGGGTGTGGGAGGGCCCCTGAGGTCCCCTCCAGCTCTGAGTTTCTGTGACCCAAAAGGGTGCTAACAGCAAGTCACATGAGAGCTGCAGTCACGCTACCAAGTGCTGGAATCAGCTGATGGAGACACTCTCTCTCTCTCTCTCTCTCTCTCTCTCTGAGAGTTTCCTTCCCCTCTGTTTCTCCTACCTGCTTCCTCCCAGACTGGGCCCAGGATGGCTCTGAAACCATCTTATAGAGAAAGGTGACCTTCTAGTTATAATACCTGGGGGCACTGTAAATACAGGAGTCAAAAAGTCCAAGCCCAAGTCTATGACTTGCCACTGACTAGTGGTGGTGTGACCCTGGGCCTCAGTTTCCTCATCTGGAAAGCTGACAGTGCTGGCAGGAGTAAAGCAAGCCCTGGAGTGCCATCCAAGCAGGCATTCCGTAGGGGCATGGGCAAGGTTAGTCTAAGCCTGCCCCATGGCTAGTATGGCAGGGGACCCTAGCAGCTCACAATAGAGAAAGTTACCAGGATCTGTGAAAAGCCCCATCACACTATGGAACTGCCCTTCAGACCTCCTAACTCAGACTGAGATGAGCTCATTTTAAAAATAAAAAGCAGAACCGGGGCAAAGGCAGGATCCTAGGAGCGCTGGGTCATCTCTGCCCATGCTCCTTCTAGGGAAGAAAACCAAACCAGACAAATCACAGAATGTCAGCGCTCTGAGATCATCTGGGACACCCCCTTCTTTTGCGGAAGTGGCAAGCAGGAGGCCAGGAAGGCGGTGATTTACCCAAGGTCACACCGATCTGCGGGGCAGAGCCAGGATATGGATCCAGGGCTGCTGAGCAGGGCACTGTTCTTTCCAGCACCCCAGCCTCTCCTAGAGGGCCGGTTGCCTTGGAGGGGGCAGATCCGACCTCCATTCCAAAGCCCCATTTTTACACTGGCAGCCCGAGAGAGGAAGGACTGATAAACAACAACAACCACAAAAGCAGCCTGTCAGCACCTGGGCCCGCCTTTAGAGGCAATTCAATCCAAACCCCTCATTGTGCAGATAAGGAAACTGAGGCTCAGGGAGGTTAGGCGATTTGCCTCTGGTGACACAGCTAATATTACAGAGGGGAAGTGAACCCAGGCCTTGCTGCCTCCCAGACCTACCCAGCCCCTACCCTGTCATCACCAAGCTGAGTCAGAGGGGTCCTGACCCAAAGATATTTCTACAGGATCCTTTCCCACAACACTGCAGTAATAGTAATAATAATAACAATAATAACTTCCTCACAGTTAGCAACCGGGCGTCTCGCCGGACTCGGGTCCAGCAGGGCTCCCGTGATGCTTCTCCATCCCCATTTGCCAAATGAGAAAGAGGAGGCCTCAGACAGAGTTAGTGCCTTGCCCTGGTCACAGAAGGGGGAATGGGAATCCCGGAGTCTCCAGACTGCCAAGGTCAGGGCTCTGAGGGTCGCTAGGCAGGGGCTAGGAGGCCGGAAGGAGGGGGAAGAGGTGATGGAGGAAAGCTGAAGAAGGACCCTCCCCTTCCCTGGAAAGCAGGACAGACAGTGACGGGGTGACGGAGAAGCTGCAAGCGCCTCGCCTACAAGCCCTCTGTGTCAGGGAGCCCCGGGTGGGACCCACCTGTTGGTGGGAGACCCCGCCCCAGGCTGCGGGGAGGGCGCCGGCTTCGGGGTGGAGGAGGTGGGGCCGCACGCCGGCTGCGGGACCACGCGGATCTGGGGCGCACAGTACGGCAGCGGCGGGGGTGCGGGGCTGGGGGGCACGGCGGCGTGCGTGCGTGCCTGGCATGCGTGGGGTGAGTGGGTCGGGGGCCCGTAGTCCCCAGGGCGCCCTGGCACCGGCAGCAAGGGCAGCTGGCCTCCTTCGCCGGCTAGCTCCGGGTCGTATCGGGCCGGGCCTGGGGATGGGGGTGGGGAACAGGGGGAACCTCCTGCTCCCGCCCCGCCCCCCACCCCCGGCCGCCCTGGTGCTGCCCCAGGGTGGGGCTCCGGGAGGAACCGGGAGAACAAAAGACCACGGCGGCCGCGGCCGCTACTCCGAGGTCCAAATGCGGTGGGCTGGCGGCGGCCCGGCCTCCCCTCCCCTCCCCCCCCCGCCCCCGCGGCCCGGCCTCCCCTCCCCGCCCCCGCGGCCCGCGCCCCCTCCTCAGTGCCGCAGGAGCGCGCTGCACCCGCCTCCGGAGCCCTCCCGCTCCCCTCCTGTGCTCCCCGCGCCCGCCCCGCCCCTTTCCCACCTGGATTCCCGACAGGCCAGCCAACTCACTACTGCGTGAATCCGACCTGATTTGTTTTCTCTGCCGACGTTTTTGTGGCCCGCCTCCCCTGCGGCTAAACGTTGGCAGCCGCCGGCGCGCGCTCCCCAGCCCGGGCCCTGACCCGGCGGGCCGGCAGGGGCGAGGCGCAGGTACGAGCCGGGCCTCCGCCCGGGACGGGAGGTGGGGGGAATGTCTGCGTGCCTTTAAGGTAGACGCGCCCCCTCCCCCGCCGCTGTCCTTCTGCCCCCCGCTCCCCGGGGCTCGGCAGATCTTCGCGATCTCGCCATCTCCCGCCTCCCGAAGCCATGCCTCAGTGCATGCGGGAGGACGAGTCAGCCGTTCCTAGCGGCACTGCTCGAACCGCACCCCCTCCCCACCTACCTTAGCGGGGCGGGGCTTGGACTGCGCCCCACTCCGTTCCCACAGCCCGGCGGCACCTCGGTTCTGTGGGCGTCCACCCCTGCCTGGGTTCCCGAGTCTTACCGAACTGGACAGTGACCCTCCCAAACCCCATGACACCCCCCCCCCAGCGGGCCGGGAGGGGGCCCAACGGGCCACAAGCGGCAGCCAAAATGCCCCCCCCCCCCGCGCCTGCTGGAAGGGTTTGGGGTAGGAGGAAGAACAGAGCCTTCCATCCTCCCTCCCCCCCATCTAGGAAAAGGACTTGTTTATTTTTTTCTGACCTGTTGTTGCGGGGGGGGGGGGGCCGAGGGGAAGAGAGGAAAGGCAAGATGCAACTCAGATGTCTGACCCAACTTCTGATCTGAGAGCTGCTATTAACCCTCCGCAAACCGGCACATCCCTACCTGCTCCCCAGCCCCCCAACCCCAGCCTTGCTTGTTTCCTCTCCGTACCCCCGAATCCTTGCCCCGTTTGGTATGGGCACTGTTGGGGTGGGAAGTTCACTGGCCTCGGCAGAAGAGGGAAAGGAGGGGGCGAAGGGGGTAAAGGGCTGGAGATGGGGGGCAAGAATGAAAAAAGCCTTTTTGGTCGTTGGCACTCACCTCGGTGCTGACCAGACGCAGGTACCAGAAAGACAAGAGCAGCGCGCAGCAATTCATCCCGACGCAGCCGGCCCCGCGGGGCTCTGGACACAGGGGCGGAGGGCACCTCCGTGCCTGCTTCCAGGCCAGGGTGTGCGCGCTCGGCTCCGCTCGCCTTGGTTCCCACCGGCTCAGGCGCTCGGGCTCTTCCCGCTGGTGCCGCCGCCGCCCCCGGCACCACTCAGCCGCATGGCCCCCGGGGCGCCGTCGCCCCCCGTCCGGCTCCCAGCGAGCCTGGGGCCGCTCTGGCCGCGTCCTTCTCCTGCAGCCGCTGGCGCCGGCGCTCGGGGCGGCCTGGGGGCGCTACCCGGGCGGATCCCGAGCCGGAGCGCGCATCCACCGTCCCCCGGGGTGTGGGTGGGGAGAGAGTAGGGGGCTGTCTGGGAAAGGCTGCGGAGCCTGGGGCTCCTGACCCCTCAGAAAAAAAGGGCACGCCTGTTGGCACTCCCCAAGACAGGCGAGAGAGGGCGAATCCTCTCTCCCCCAGGCTTAGCTTAATTGCAGTATTTGAGGTAGGGGGACGTGAAAAAAAATCTCAGGATCTGTGGTTGGAGAAAGGGGAAATCAGCGGGCCAGAGCCCCCCGGAAACTTTTCCGAAGTTGGGTGTACCCCAGCGGCCAGTTCCCTTTCTTTGCACCCCCTCTGCGCCTTCGGGCTGGGCTGGGGCGGCACTTGGAGCCGGGGAGAAAAGCCCGTGTTGCAGCCTTGGGGCGTTGGAGGGGCCGCTGTCCCAGTCGCGAGGGGGGGGGGGGTCGGGGCCTCGCTGCCCTGGGCTGCGCCTGAGAGTCGCCTC
Source organism: Vombatus ursinus (assembly GCF_900497805.2). Classification (NCBI taxonomy): domain Eukaryota; kingdom Metazoa; phylum Chordata; class Mammalia; order Diprotodontia; family Vombatidae; genus Vombatus; species Vombatus ursinus. The sequence continues at coordinate 2,711,943 of NW_020943070.1, read as the reverse complement.
GCTGAGCCTCTTCCCGGGCGCCCCCTCGGGCGGACACAGGTGGACTCCGTGCCCGCGAGCTGCTTCTCGTCTGGGCGGCTCCAGCAGGAGCAGAGCTGGGCTGGGCTGCGCTGGGCTGCGGCGGCCCCCGGCTCGCTTCGCCCCTGCAAGCCGGGCTGGGTTTTTTTATTTTGAGAGGAAAACAAAATCTTTTAGAATGGCAAATCAACGTGGTCCTGCAGCTTTTCGGGAGGTCGCGGCTGCAGGCGTGAAGGGGATCCCCCCCCGCAGGGAGCCGGGAGAGGCGAGCTGGCCGGAGCTGGGCTGGGCTGGGCTGGGTTGGGCCCGGGAGCTTGGCGGGGCCGAGAGCCCAGGCTGGCTGGAGGAGAAGTTGCCACCCTTTCAGCTGCTCCGGCTTTTAAAGGAGACGGCAGAGTGTGCAAGAGGTGGGTGGAGACAGCCTTCCTCTGCTGGCCCGAAGTCAGCACGGAGAAGGCAAGGAGGAGGCAGGCAGGGACTGGGAAGGGGGTGGGAAGGAGGGAGGATGGAAGGGAGGGAAAGAAGATGGGAAGCAAGGAGAGAGGAAGAGAGGATGGGAGGGAGAGAAGAGGAAAGGAGGATGGGAGGAAAGCCTTGGCGGGGGGGAGGGAGTGGACAGGCTCCCACCTGCTTGAGCAGGAGAAACCTGGGGGTCCCGGGGTCCCAGATTAGCTGAAGAAGAGTCTGCGCTCCCAGAAACACCGGCTTCTAAAACTGAGGGGTGGGGTGGGAGAATGTAGATACTCGATGCGCCGCTTCTACCTCTGCCCCTGGAGCCAGAGGCCAGGCTCCTTTTCCTTGGCTCGACCCTCTCCCAGCCTCTTCCAACCACAAATAGAGTGAACTGGGAGCATCTCAGCACCGAATGACCTTGGACAAGTCACTCCCCCCTTCTGTGGACCTCAGTTTCTTGTCTGTAAAATGGGAATGATGACGTACTATTTGCATCTTATACCAACTAGAGACATGTGGGGCATTATGTTTACAGTTGAGCAGAATGGCCCATTCCACCAGCGAAAAACCATCCACTTGGCCTCTGTGAATACCCACAGGTTCCTCTTGGGCACAATCATCTTGGTCATCTATGGCGTTCTCCCCTACTCTGTGTGGTGGGTAATACAAACATGTCTCTCATTTACCCAAGAAGCCAGCCTTGGTTCTCTGCCCCCCTTTCCCAGCCCATCCAATCAAGTGCTCCGGTGGCTTCCTTTGTACATTTTATCTTCCTTTGATTTTGTATCATGAACTTAACAACAAACACAGACATTCCAATATGAAAAACAGAACAAGAAAGAAAATTGTATATGACAGTGTGAACTTGTATTACATCCATTTGGGGATGGTGTGGGTTTTTTTAACCACTCTGCCACAGTCAAGCCCCCCACACCCCCACACAAGCCACATTCACCCTTCTGACAATGACCCTGACCCTGGGCCACATTCCTGTGGTCCCTGCTGCAAGGTTTCCAGTTGTTCCCCAGGACACCAGTGCATCACACCCTGGGGGTGTGCCAGTGGGGGGGGGTAGGGTTAGGGTTTTGCCTTTACTGTTGACACACATGCACCACCAAACTCTAGTGAACTGCAGATCCCAACACTTCACAGCCCCTCTCGGCTGTCTGGTCCTTTGGTGCACGTTGGCTTAAACAACTTCCCTTTCTTCGGAATTTATGGCTTTTTGGCCCCCAGACCCAGGCCTGGCTAGCTCTCTGCTTGCTCTCTGTCTTGACTTCTCATCCCTCACTTATCTGCCCCCTCCTCTTTCTAAAGTGTCTAATCAGGCTGGGGAGAAGTGGGGGATCAAAGCAGAATTTTGATTCCGCTTTGGGGGAACCCTGTAGAATAGGGGGAACCCTGTAGGGGAACCCTGGCCACTTGAGGCCAGAAAAACCTAGACTGATGACCTAGGTTCAAATCCAATGTCTGATGCTCCCTACCTATGAGACCTTGGACAGGTCACCTCAATTGCTCGGACTTTTCGGTGATGAAATGTTGGCCTCTGAGACCTCTGGCCAGCTCCAAGTCACTTATTCTCAATGAGCCTCTGTTTCTTCGTCTACACCATAAAGGGGTCCAGCCACGTGGCCTCTGAGGCCTCTTCCAGCTCGGAATCTCTGGTCTTAGGACTTTTGTTGCTGTCATTATGAAGTCAGCATTTGAATTTAAATAAAGTGAACCTGGATTGGTCCCAAACTAATGACCTAATTACCAAACTAGTCACCAATTTTCACCTTCCCTGCCAAGAACCCTTTCTGCTCTTGGGTTAGTTCATAGGATTTGAGATTTACAGCTGGAAGCTTAAAGGCTCTCTGGTCCAAACCCCTCATTTGACCTATGAGGAAACTGAGGCAGAGAGGGGAACTGATAGCTAAATCCACAGAACTAGAGTCAGAAGCAGTCCTCATAGGATCACAAGATTTAGAAATTGACTGGATCTCGGAGGGCATCTAAGCCAACCCCTATGTTACAGATGAGAAAATAGGCCCAGAAAGGGGAAAGAATTTGCCTACAATCATACAGGCAGAGCCAAAATTCAAACCCACCTGGAATGTCTTCTCCCATTCACCATCACAGCCTAGTCATACAGTTAGAAGGGGGTGGGGGAAGCCCTGGATTCAGGGTCAAAGGACTTGAGTAGGAATCCTGGCATCTACCACCTCCCATCCAACCTCTGTGTCTTTACCCAAGCTTTGCCACCCTCCTGGAATGCACTCCCACCTCCAGGCTGCATCTCCCAGTCTTTAGTTTCTTTCTACTCACAAGCTGACTGCCTTCTCCTTCCTACCAGAAACCTTTCCTGGCCCATCACAGTTAAGTGCTTTCCCTCACATGACTTATGTACCGGAAGGCCCTTTTGTCTTTGTATACCCCAGTGTTTGGCCCAGAATAAGGACTTAATAAATGCTCATTGATATCATTTATCATTTATATTCACTTATCTATGACCGTCTTGTTTCCTCCTAGTAGAGAGGAAGCTCCTGGAGGGCAGGGGCCTGTTTTGCTTTCATCTTTGCATCTTTGTGTCTGGTACACAGTGCTTAATAAATGCTTCTGAAAAAAAATTTTAAAAAAAGAAATGCTTCAGGAATGAATGAATTTCCTTATCTTTGAGCCTGTAAAATGGGGGCAGGGAAGGTAATAATGCTTATGCTTCCTACCCAAGATCACAAAGATAGGGACAAAAGCAGCATCTACTCTAGATTGAGGGATAAATGGATGTAAGGGCTGAACCCTGATGAAATGTTGGAAGATGATGATGATGATGATGGTGATACAATTGTTCTCTTGGAAATGGGCTCTTGAACCAGAGAAGCTACCCTCTATCTAGAGAAAACAAAGACTAGTCAGTCTCCTCTCCCCATGGCCCCTCACCTTGGCTGTCCAGGATGTGGTACATGTGGCTTCCCCAGAAACTAAGTGCAGGGCTGTGGCCAGCCCCAAGGCCCCCCTGGGAGTGGCTTTTATGGTAGGCACTTAGGTGCAGGCTGAAAACATTTTCAGCAACTCTAGCCCTGAGCTGGGAGCTAAGTGCCAAGAGGGAGAGGCCCAGGACTAGCTGGGCGTGGCTGTGCCCATGACTCAGAACCCTTCCAGGGTGCCATTCTTGGACGAGGCTAGGCTTAGGTTTGAGTCCTCTGCCATGTGTGGCTTGAGGCAAGCAGATCATGACCCCGGCAACTTATACCTTGAAATCCCAGCCTCCCAAGCTCCTTCCCCTTTCTAGGAGAAACGTATTCCTCAGCTGAGGCACCATCTCCCACAGGAAGCCTTTGCCGATGCCCTTGGTTATCAGAACTCTCTCCAATCCCCTTCGAACCGCCTGGTAGCGACCTATCTATAAACACGTGGCAGAACGTCATCAAAGACTGGTCTGTTTTTGTCTTTGTTTTCTGAATCGAACAAACATGCCTCTTTCCTTCTATCAGTCTTTATGTGACATGGACCCATGGACTGAAGGCCCTTCACCATCAGGATTCCTCCCTCTAGTGCTTTTTAATGTCCTTTGTAAAATGGGAGAGCCAGAGTTGACACAAGACTCCAGCTGAGGTCTCGTGAAGGAAGAGTACAGTGGCTCAGTTCTATCTGGGGAGACAAGTAAACCATAAGATAAACTTATGGCACTTTGTCAAGGAAATTGGGGGGATCAGGGAAGGCTTCCTGTAGGAAGTGGCATTTGAGCTTAGCTTTTAAGGATTAGCTAGGAATTCTAAGAGGTGGAGATGAGAACTGAGTGCATTCCAAGGTCAGAAACAAAGCGTATGCAAAGTCAGGGAGGGTGGAAGTGGCTGGGGAAAGTGGTTCAAGTCACTTTATCCCCAGTTTACAAATGAAAAACTGAGAGGGGAAGTTACAAATCCAAGGTCACACAGGTGGAGCTCACCAAGTTTGGTGTGTGAGTACTACCTAAATGTTTGTTAACTTGAATTACACATTCTACCTTCTCCCCTTCTAAAGTCCAGGGAGGTCTGGAGAACCCGGTAAAGGGTCCTTGATGCCTCATATACTATTCAGATTTGAGGAGGCATGCCTACTTCCCACAACCTTGCCTTGGGATATTATGGCTCCACTGTACCCACAACACAGCTGCTCTAAGGTACCCCATTCTCCTCGGGATGCTTCCTAGCAGAAATCCAAAATTAGGCCAGCAAGGGGATCAACTCTGGGAAACAGGGGAAAAGGACAGACTGACCCTTTTCTTCTGAGGATGCCAAACTGGAAGGAAAACTCTGAAGCAGCAATATTTGATCTTGCGGGGAGGGCACAACCTCAGTCTGGTTTCTGGCGGATGATATTGGGGGGAAGTGCTAGTATTTATTTTACTGGGACTGACTGGGAGGAAATTTTTAGCTACTGGATACTCCAGACAAGGAAGAGGATGTTTGGACTGGGATTGGAGGGGGTGGGTATGGGAGTGTACCTGGCCCTGAGAGGGACAGAATCACAAGGTGGTCAGAACTGGAATCCCTGCTGCTACTTTGCCAAAGGCCAGGTTGGTGAGCTTGGAGGCAGAAGGGTTCGGTGAATTTCTGTCCCCTGACCTGCCTCTGGCTAGAGATGGGGTTCCTTGTTTGCCTCTTGCTTGGTGAATGTGTTGGAGTGGCTGCAAAGTTGGCCCTATCCTTTCAGAGTAGCAGGAAGCTTGCCAACCTACATTCTTTGTGCTTGGGGGTAATGGTGGGAGGGAGGAGAGGTTGAATGAGAGCAGAAATGACATCTTCTCTGTCAGGAAGACCTCTCTCATAGAGTACTTGCATGACAATAGACAAACCTTTTCATTTGTCTGCCTCAGTTTCCTCATCTGTAAAACACAAGGAGAATTGGATTCCATGGCCTCTGAGGTCCTTTTCTGCTCTAAAAATATGATCTGATGAATTTCTGAGCAGAAGTTGAGTGTCAGCAACTAGAAGTGGGAGCTCCCTCTGCTTAGTATGACAAACTGCCCTGTTGTAGCAGGGTTTATAGGGTCACAGGATTGGAAACAAGAAGAGATGAGCATGGCATAATGGGGAAAAAATGTTGGCTTTGGACTCAGAGGATAGTGGGTCAAATCCCACCTGTGTGCCTTAGGCAAGTCTCGTGATTTCTCTTAATCTAATTTTCCTCAACTGTAAAATGAGGGCATTGAGTTGATAAATGGTCCAAAGATATAAACAGGCAGTTTTCAGATGAAGAAATCAAAGCCATCTATAGGTCTATAAAAAATGCTCTAAATTACTATTGATTAGAGAAATTCAAATTAAAACAAATCCGAGGCACCACCTCACACCTATTAGATTGGCTAATATGACAGAAAAGGAAAATGATAAATGTTGGAGAAGATATGTGAAAATTGGAACACCGATGCATTGTTGGTGGAGTTGTGAACTAATCCAATCATTCTGGAGAGTAATTTGGAACTATGCCCAAAGGGCAATCAAACTGTGCATACATACTTTTTATCTAGCAATACCATTACTAGGTCTGTATTCCAAAGAGATCATAAAAAGAGTGAAATGCACAAATGTACATGTACAAAAATATTTAGAGCAGCTCTTTTTGTGGTGGCAAAGAATTGGAAATTGAGGGGATACCCATCAATTGGGGAATGGCTGAACAAATTGTTGTATACAAATGTAATGGGATGCTATTGTGCTATAAGAAATGATGATCAGGATGGTTTCAGAAAAACCTAGGAAGACTTATATGATCTGATGCTGAGTGAAGTGAGCAGTACCAGGAGAACGTCGTGCACGGTAACAGCAACATTGTGTGATGACTAATGTTGATAGACTTAGCTCTTCTCAGCAATACAAGGATCTAAGACATCTCCAGAGGCCTCATGATGGAAAATGCTATCCACATCCAGAGAAAGAACTGTGGAGTTTGAATGCAGATCGAAGCAGACTGTTTCCACTCTTTTTTGTTTTTTCTTTCTCGTGGTTTTTCCCTTTGGTTCTGATTCTTCTTTCCCAACATGACTAATGTGGAGATATGTTTGACATGATTGCACATGTATAACCTATATCAGATTGCTTGCTGTCTTGAAGAGGAGGGAGGGAGAAAAATTTGGGACTCCAAATTTTACAATAAACGAATGTTGAAAATTGGCTTTACATGTAATTGGGGGAAGGGAGTGGTAAATACTATTTAAAAACTGAAGGCCTTGGTCTAAATGGCCTCTAAGATCCCTTCTGGTATCTTCAGTCCAGTCACTTCCACCCTCTTTCATGGAGGGAAGGGAGGCTCAGCCAAAATAAATGACTTGTCCAAGGTCCCCCAGATTGTAAGGGGCAGATCTAGGATTCAAACTCAGGTCCTCTCCCTCCAAATTCATCGGTGAGCAGAGCCGGGGCAGGTGATTAGAGACACAGGAGAGGGAGAGCAAGTAGCCCCCGGCCCTCTCCCCCATCTTTCTTTTTTTCTTTCCCTCTCTTCTTCTCCAGGATTCAAAATAACTTGCTGAATTGACTTGGGTAACTCATTTCCCCTCCTTCTTGACCTCACTTTACTGATATGTAGAATGAAGGGGTTGAGGAGACAGTTTACGAAACAGCAGCATTGTAAAGGTAAACAACTTTCAAGAGGCTTGAAAACTGATCGATGCAGTGACCAACCAGGATCCCAGAGATGATGAAACGTGACCTCCATCTCCTGACAGAAAGGTGGAGGACTCAGGGTGCACAATGCTGGCTGTTCTAGAGCCAGACTGAATGGTGATTGTTCTGTTTGGTGTGAGCATTCACATCTTGGAAATTGGCAAAGATTACAAATCGGGGCTTTGTTGTTTTGTCGATTGTCATCACTGGAGAAAGTGATGGGGAAAATGGTAATAATTCAGATTAAAAGTGTGTCCCCCTAAACAGGGTGTTAAACATTTACCAGCACATCCCTGAGAATGAGAGGGAATTTGTTTTGTTTGAATATGCATATTTGTTACGAGTTTTCTTTTCTTCTTTTTTTTTCAAAACAGATTTTTTTTTTAGAGTTGAAAAATATATTAAATTTTTAAAATTAAGGAAATTTGACCAGGTGTTCTTTCCAGCTCTAAATCTGTCATCCTCATTTTATAGATGGGAAAATTCAGGTGCTCACTCTCAGAGGCAGGATTGGAACCTAGGTCTTCCTTGCTCCCAGTCCAATGTACCACTGTCTATTCCCCCCTTCCTATCTTTGCTAAAGCTGCGTGTTTCAGCCCTTTTCTCTCCTTTATTCCTCCCTTCTCTCTGCCTTCAGAAACTCCACCCAGTCAGACTTCCCTGACTCACCTGGCCTTGGACTCTGAATCTGTGGCCTCTAGCTAACCTTCCTGCAGGGTGGAATGGAGTGCCTCTGAAAGTAGTGAGCTCCCCATCATTGGAGAGGTCCTTCACAGAAGCACAGTGGTAAATTTCTAACCACTGGCTCCACACTCTTTGAAGTTTAATTTGCATTAGAAACATTGCTCCCATCACTTTCCTAAATCTAGATACCCACAAAAGAATGCAACGAGCCCTACTTTGTAGCATTGGCCGCGGTTTGGGAGGTGTAATCGGCAAGTGTCCACACTGAAAATTTAATAAGGGACTCTCATGGCTCCCGCACAGCCCCTGCCATGCCCCCCAGGTGCTGCTCCCATACAGTCGGGACTGGAGGTCTGAGCGTGTGGTTGACTTTTCTCCCCAGCTCGTCCTTCCAGCCAGAAGGGAGCTCAGCGGCCATCTAATCTCAGCCCCTCTTTTTACAGAGGAGCAAACTGAGAGGAAGGGGCTTGCCCAAGGTCACATAGCTAGCAACCAGCAGAGCTGAGCTTCCTGCATAGATACTCCTGACTCTTAAGTCCAGCACCCTCTCTCTAGTGGGGCCTTACGGAGCTTCATTTTATAGGTTAGGAAACTGAGGTCCAGAGAGGGGTGAGGGACTTGCCCAAGATCACACAGCAAGTCAGCTCTCGGCCTGCTAGGCTGGCTGCCCCCTCTCCACACGGTGCTTGGCATCCTCTGGGCTCTTTAAAGAAGCCTGGCTTCTGGGCAGCTCCTGTGGGCACTTTGCTCTCAGGGCTCCCTGGCCAAAACAGGCAGCCAGGTAGAAAGGGCCCGGAGATAGCTATCCAGACACCGAGGTAGACCACATCAAGAACTGAATAAACAAAGGTGGCAGTGAATTACTGGGGTGACGGGTTCCCAGCCTAGTAAATGTCTTGACCGTTAAGATTTGTGTTCCTGGGCACTCGGGCCTTGGCACATGGGGGGTCCTGAAGGGGGTGGGGAAGGGGGCTGCTGCTGTTTCCCTGGGCTCCTTCCTGGTTTCCAGGTAAAGGGAGATTTGGCCCGAGGCCTCTGACTGTGCCGAGAGCTGGGTTTGGGCTGGGCTTTCCTCTTTTGTGAATGAGAATGAGGCCGGAGGAGGAGAAAATCTGAGTTTCCTGCTGGGGAGATGGAGAGAAGGGCCTGGCTGCTAGGGGTAGAAGGGGTAGGGGTGATCTGGGGCTGCCTGTGGGCAAGGGTGGGGAATGGATGTATGCTGGAGAGCACAAAGGAGGGTGGGGTGTGTGTGTCTGTGCCAGGGCTGAAGTCTAGTATACACCGGTGTGTGTGTGTGTGTGGATAGATGTAGATGTTAGGTACACAGGTGTGTGTGTGTGTGTGTGTGTGTGTGAATGTTATATGCACCAGGTGTGTGAATGGGGAGAGAGGGAGTGTGGTGGATGTGTGTGTGTGTGTGTTGTTCACAACACACCAGGATACTATGATACTGTGTGTGTGTGTTTGCTAACAAGTTTAAACAGATACTGCTATGTGTGTGTATCCCAGGGGCATATGAGTTGTATATACCTGTGTGTATGTGAAATACATGGTAGGTTTGTGGGTTGTGTGTATAAGGGAGGGGGAGACATGAGTGTGGGTACTATGTAGTGAGGTAGTGTATGCTGATCTCTGTGTGTGTGTGTTTGTATGTGTGTAAGTGCATGCAGGAGTGTGTTATGTGTATAAAAGTGGATGGATGTAAATGTTATGCACACAGGTGTGTGTGTGTGCAAGTGTATAAGTGCATGCAGGGGTGGGTATGTTGTGTAAGGGGATGTATTATAAAACCCTGTGTGTGCAAGGGTGTGCATATTATTTGTGTGAGGGTATGGATTCGTGCGGGGCTGTGCGTGTTATACACACAGCTGTGTGTGTAAGGGTGTAGGGTGTGTGTATGTGTGTTGCTGGGGGCATTTGTAAAGGCTTGTGTGAGGTGTGGGATGGTGGGCAGGGATGTGGGAGGAGGATATGAGTGTGCACAGCCTGTGAGCTGGGTGTACTCGGTGTGTGGGTTTGATTGAGCTGGAGAAGACCTTTGAAATGATGGAGTCCAACCCCCTCATTTTCCTGGGGAGAAAACCCCGTCCCAGAAAAGGCAAGTGACTTCCCGAGGTCACCCAACTCTTAAGTGGAAGAGTAAACACCAGGCCATGCTGCCTCGTGCTGGAACACACATGCACATATTCTTGTGCCCGTGTGAGCACGTGTGTGTGTGTGTGTGTGTGTGTGTGTGTGTGTGTGTGTGTCTGGGCATCCTTCCCCTCACCCCCCCCCAGCTTCCATCTGTGGGTGATTTGTTCAGGGGAAGAAGCAGGAAGCCCCCTCCCCCGTTCAGCCCCCATGTGTCACCCCCACATGCAACAGGCACAGCCAGAGGAGCCTCCCGCCACAGCTGGTGCTCCTGAGAATCCCCAGGCAGGGTCTCCATGAGCCCCATCCCCTAAGACTACCGCTGCAGACCCAGGCAGGCTGCTGTCTCCATTCCCCCCACCCATCCATCCTCCACCTCCCCTGGGTCTCTTTCCTGTTTTGATGGAAGGAAAAAATGTCAGCTTTTTCCTTCTTTATTTTTCCAGACTGGTGAATAACTCGGGAAAGGAAAGGAATTCCCCCTGAATAGTAATGACACCTAGATATTGAAGACATACATCACAGCCCATCCTGTTTTGGGATTTTTCATGGGTTATTTTGAGGCTCTCCTCCCGGCGGTGGGGGGGGAAGGGGAGCGTGGAAGGGGGAGGGGGTTCAACTGCCTCTTCAGATCCCCTCTCCTTCGCTTGGCCCTGGGAGGAGGGAAAGAGGGAGGGAAGGAAGCCTGCTGGGCCAGGGGTATAAATAACTCAGGTGATTACTCAGCTGCTGAGAACATGATAACATGACTCACGGAGTCATGAAATCAAGAGATCCAGACCTGGGAGCAGCTCCTGTAAGAGCTGGGTGGCTGGGGAAAGAGAGGACCCCGGTTACCCTGCATTGGAGCTCAAAGAGCCAGCCATGGGCTCCCTCCCGAGGGGGGCTCTCCCCAGCCAGACAGGTGGGGGTGGGCAAGAAGGGGCAGGTCCTGGTACAAGGGAGAGATGGCTGGCTCTGGAGTCAGAGGTCTTGCCTTCAGAACCCACCTCTGAAGGGTATTATGTGTGGCCCTGGGCAAGTCCCCTAACCTCCCTATCTGTAACTCCCTCTATATCTGTAAATGGGGGCAAGAATCCTTGCTTTGTTAACCTTAAAAGTGTTGTGCATGGCAGAGTGAATTATTATTATTATTATTGTTCTTTTTACAAAGAATTTGTCTGATACTTAGAGTATATATATATATATATATATATATATATACATATATATACACATGCACATGTATTATAAGAAAGCAAGCAGCCCCTAGGACCCACAGAACTCGGTCTTTCAGCTTAGGGAGGCTAGTCAGAGGGGAAGGTGTGTGGTGCAGGGGACACGAGGGAGTGAGGGGCACCCATCTGGCTGCTGGTGACAACCATAGGCAGGTGGGGCTGCTGCAGTGTGGCTGGGCACGACCCGAATTAAAACGAGGCAGTCTAGTGAGAGGCTCCTTCTTGCAGGTAAAAGAGCATTTGACTTGGAGGGAAGAGAGACCAGGGACCAGATCCAAACTGTTTTTCTCCCTTAAGGCCTAGCACTGAGGTCAGTATAGAGTAGGTGCTTAATACATGTTTGTTGAATTGAATTGCTGTGTGACCCTCTCAGGGTCTCAGTTTCCTCATCTGTAAAATGGAGATCACAATAATACCTATATCACGGGGGGGGGGGGGCATTTGGAGAATCAAAAAGAGGGAAAGGGCACAGAAAGCCAGAAACAGGAGCTATTATTATTATTATTGCCTTTTGATCTCTAAAAACCTTCAGGCTCGAGAGCTGGGATCCCAGGAATGGTTCGGGGCTAGCCTCAGGGCCCACAGAAAGAACAGAAAGAGCTGGGTGATGTAATCACAGAATCATCCTAACGGTGGAAGTGGAAAAGACCTTAGGGGTTATCCAGCTCAACCCCTTCACTTTACAGATAGGGAAACTGAGGCTTCCGTCTGCCAAACGAGTTGGTAACAGCTGGGATCGAACGTGGGTCTTCAGGCCACAGACAGGCTGGGTTCCACTGCCCCTGCCTCTTTCTGACCTTGGCTCCTTTGACAGCCTCAGACCCCCAGCCTGGAGTGTCTGTCTCCCTCCTCCCCAGTGGCCACTAGTTCAGGTCCATCTGAAGCATCTCTGGGTTGGACCCCAGGTTGCCATGGTGACAGGTGCTGAGCCTGCGCAGGCGGACCCCTACAGGGCCTCCAATGGCGAAGAGCCAGCTCTCCTCAGGCCACCCTGGCTGGAGCCTGCTCCTCCCCACCCCCCTGCCCTTACCCCAGGGCCTGGAAAAGCCCATCCCCCACATTGCAGAAAGCACACTTTAGCCGTACCTGAAGGAGGAGAAAAGGGCTGAGGGTCTGGGAAATCCGTGGGAGAGGGGATCCGAGCGGGACGCAGGTCCGAGGGGGCCTAGACTACCCCTAGAGGGTGGGGGACCCAGGCCAAAATCCTCTGAGCAAATCGCTTCCTTCCTCTGGGCCTCACTCTACTCATCTATAAAATGAGGGGGTTAGGCTCATTGGACTCTTCCATCTCTATCCCTAGGGGTGAAGAGACTGATTATCCCAAGGTTTGTATGAGGTGTCCCCAGAGAGTAAACGGTTTTGTTGTTGTCATTTTTCAGTCATGTCTAACTCTTTGTGATCCCATTTGAGGTTTATTTTTATTTTTTTGTTTTTTGTTTTTTGGCAGGGATACTGGAGTGGTTTGCCATTTCCTTCTCCAGCTCATTTGACAGATGAGGAAACTGAGGCAAACAGGGTGAAGTGACTTGCCCAGGGTCACATGGCTAGTAAATATCTGAGTCTGGATTTGAACTCAGGTCTTCCTGATTCTAAGCCTGGTGCTCTATCCACTGCACCATCTGACTGCTTCCCCCTCCTAGGTGGCGTTTAAATGAAAGCTGGATGACCTTCTATCAAGGGCTGTAGAAGGGAGGTCTGGGTGGGATGAAGATGGCAGCTGAGGTCCCTCTCAGCTCTGAGATCCCATGAGTCATGACAGAAACGATAACACGCCAGGTGGACTGTTAGAATGGAAGCTCCTTGAGGGCAGGGCTTACTTTATTTTTGTCTTTGAGGCCCTAGCACCTGGCATTTAAGGAGATGCTTGACAAAGGGTCGCTGATTGGGGCCAGATTGCAGAGGGCTGTGGATCCTCTATTTAGAATTGGAAAGGACATGAGGTCATTTAGTCACCCATCATTTTACAGAGCAGGAAACTGAGGCCCAGAGAGTTTCTGCCACTTGCCTAAAACCACACAGGCAGAAAAGAGCAGAGCTGAGATCTGAACACAGATTCTGTGCCTTCAGATCCAGGACTCTTCATGATACAGTTCAAAGGAGCCTGACCGTCCGTTAACCTTGTCCCTCCACAGCCCATTCCAACCAACTTCTGAAGGGGAGCAAGTATGGTCGGAGCACCTGCTCTGTGCTAGGCACTGTGTTAAGTGCGCCCCAACAATTACTACATTTGATTGACAGTGGGGTCCTCCTTGCCCTTCTTGCCTCCCCCCCCCCCCGCCCATTCTGGCTCCTCTCCTCTCCACCCTCCCTGAGCATCCCTCCCTTTTCTTTCCATCAATGCCTCTGGTTTTGGTCCCCTCCCATGTGTAGCCCCAGGCCTCTCGACCAGCCTCCCTCCTGTCCCTAAGCCTTAAACCCTTCCTGGGAAGTGGGAGTGAGGCTGGGGGACACCCACTGCCGCCCTCCACCACTCCTCATGCTCAGCCAAGCTGCAGCCTGAGCAGAGAGGGAGGCTCTACTTCCCTCCAGCCTCCAGCATGCCCAGACAGTGTGGCATCTCTCAGGACCGAGCCATTCAGGGCCTGCCTGGCCCTGGCCCGTCTCAAACAATGAGGAGGTCAGGAATATAGTCTGCCTCAGAGCTGAATCAAAAACGCTAAATATAGAGTATCTGATATGTCCTGGGTTTCCTGTCCGTCCAGTCCCCCTACCGGAGCTGGGGAGGATGAGGTCACCCCGGAACCACCCCGCCCCCTGCCAGGAGGCCAAGGGGCTTTCCAGACTCCCGGGCCACCCTGTTCTATTCTCATGGGGGGATATTCTCTATGCTCATGGGGAGGCTGGGGGGCTGGAGTCGGGGTCGCCGGCTTCTTCCCCTTCTCTCCCCACCAGTTCTCTCTGGGATAGAACCTGCTCCCTCCCTTTCTTTCCTGTGTCTTCCTCTTCCCTCTCCTCCAGCCGACTCTCTTGAAGGGCTGTGGGTAAGAGGGAGAAAGGGGCATGTGCCTAGTGTTGGCCTCAGGGAAATCCCGGCCCCATTCCAAATAGGACATCGCCCCGAGGAAAGCCTGGCACCTTGGGATGCGCCCACACCGGGGAAATTGGTAGAGGTCATAGAACCTTAGAATAATGTCAGAACTG
>NW_020943070.1:2697528-2697664 GCF_900497805.2 Vombatus ursinus | reverse complement strand
CAGAGCTGGGAGGGCTTTTAGAACAGGGAATGTCAGAGCTGGGAGAGTCTTAGAACATGAAATGTTAGAGCTGGGAGGAATCTAAGAATATGGAATGGCAGAGCTGGGAGGGACTTGGAACATGGAATGTCAGAGC
>NW_020943070.1:2660697-2697428 GCF_900497805.2 Vombatus ursinus | reverse complement strand
AGTCTTAGAACATGAAATGTTAGAGCTGGGAGGAATCTAAGAACATGGAATGGCAGAGCTGGGAGGGACTTGGAACATGGAATGTCAGAGCTGGGAGGGTCTTAGAACAGGGAATGTCAGAGCTGGGAGAGTCTTAGAACATGAAATGTTAGAGCTGGGAGGAATCTAAGAACATGGAATGGCAGAGCTGGAAGGGTCTTAGAACAGGGAATGTCAGAGCTGGGAGGGGCCTAGAACAGGGAATGTTAGAGCTGGGAGGGTCTTAGAACAGGGAATGTCAGAGCTGGGAGAGTCTTAGAACATGAAATGTTAGAGCTGGGAGGAATCTAAGAACGTGGAATGGCAGAGCTGGGAGGGACTTAGAACAGGAAATGACAGAGCTGGGAGGGTCTTAGAACATGGAATGTCAGAGCTGGGATGGTCTTAAAACAAGGAATGACAGAGCTGGGAAGGCTTTTAGACCAAGGAATGTCGAGTTGGGAGGGGCCTTAGAAGAGGGGATGTCAGAGCTTGGAAGGGCCTTAGACCAGGGAAGGTCAGAGCTGGGAGGAATCTAAGAACATGGAATGGCAGAGCTGGGAGGGTCTTAGAACAGGGAATGTCAGAGCTGGGAGAGTCTTAGAACATGAAATGTTAGAGCTGGGAGGAATCTAAGAACATGGAATGGCAGAGCTGGAAGGGTCTTAGAACAGGGAATGTCAGAGCTGGGAGAGGCCTAGAACAGGGAATGTTAGAGCTGGGAGGGTCTTAGAACAGGGAATGTCAGAGCTGGGATGGTCTTAGAACAGGGAATGACAGAGCTGGGAGGGCTTTTAGAACAGGGAATGTCAGAGCTGGGAGAGTCTTAGAACATGAAATGTTAGAGCTGGGAGAATCCTTAAAACAGGGGATGTCAGGGCTTGAAGGGGCTTAGAACAGGGAGTATCAGGTCTGGGAGGGACCTCAGAACAGGGAAGGTCATCTAAGAACATGGAATGGCAGAGCTGGGAGGCACTTAGAACATGGAATGTCAGAGCTGGGAGGGTCTTAGAACATGAAATGTTAGAGCTGGGAGGAATCTAAGAACAAGGAATGTCGAGTTGGGAGGGGCCTTAGAAGAGGGGATGTCAGAGCTTGGAAGGGCCTTAGACCAGGGAATGGCAGAACTGGGAGGCACTTAGAACACGGAATGCCAGAGCTGGGAAAGCCTTTAGACATCAGCTACTTCAGAGCATTTATTTACCTACATTTTGCCGCCCCCCCCCGGGGGAAATGACTTGCCCAGAGTCACACGGCCAAGTGGCAGAGGAAGATTCCTCCTTCCCATAGGGAGCTGGCCTCCTGAACCCTGGTCAGTTATCTCCCTTTGACCCAACGTGACTTCAGTTCAATCATTGTTCAATCAAGCATTTATTAACGTTTCTAGATCAGGGAAACATCCAAGGAGCCACCCACCTGACATGCTCCCAGGTCCTTCATTCTTTCGCCCTGGTGGGAGCATCCAGCCATTTGTGCGTGTTGGGGGAGGGAGGAGGAGTTCAGCTGGTCTACACCTTCTGTCTTGTTCCTCCTCCATCCCAGGGACAGGTGGAGCCCAGCCCTGGCTCTGGGCCAACCCCTTCCCCAGCCCCCCCTGAGGCCCTCTCCCATGGATGTGGCAGAGGTGCCCCCCTCTCCCACCCTGCCAAGAATCCAGGATTGGCAAGGGTGAGTGTGGGTGTCGGGGGGTTGCTCTCAATGGAATGTCGTCTTCCTGTGCCAGGAATGGTGTGCCAGCTTTAGCAGAGGCCCTGGGGGCTGAGGGGCAAACACCGGATCCCTGACTGTGATGGGGGAGGCAGGTGGCATGGTGCCATGGACAAGGGTATGGCCGGGTGGGAAGCAGGGTCCCTGCTTGGAGAGGAGGAACGGACAGAGGCACCCTGAGTCTTCCTAGAACTCTCCAGGGGGCTTCTGGGCTTGCTACCCTCAGCCACTGGATGGGCCAGAAAGGGCTCTACCTGAAGGGTACCGAGGCTCAGCTGGAAGTCAGGTCCCAAATCTGGAGCAGGCAGGGACCCTGGAACTCACCTAGGTCGATCCCTCACTTTACAGAGAAGAAAACTGAGTCCCAGAGACATGATGGAACTTGCCCCACGTTGCACAGAGCCAGGGTTGGAGTGCATGCCCTCTGTCCACACAGCCTTCTGGGTTTGAATCTCAGCTTTTACACCAGCTATATGACCCTGGGCAAGCCACCTCATCTCTTTGACCCTCAGTGGCCTCATGATTTATTATAATGGTCCTTGAACTGATTCCAGAGCTGGATTGGTCACTTACTAACTCATGAAATCACAGGTTACACCCCTGTCCCATTGCTAGGCCTCTGCTTAAAACCCTGCATTAGCTCTCTTGTTTCTCAGGCACACTCTCCCATCTCCTTTCCTGGATCTTCATCTAGGTCACACCCACCAATCATGGGTGTCCCCTAAGGATGCCAGACCCTCTTCTGTTTCTGTGCTATTTCATCTGGCAGTTCATCAGCTCCCTTGGATTCATCTCTCTGGTGATGGTTCCCAAATCTATCTATCCAGCCCTTACCTCTCTTTGGAGTTCCAGTCCTGTGTCACCGACTGCCTGCTGGACATCTCCAACTGGATGGCCTGTAGGCACCTCAAACTCAACACCTCCAAAATGGAATTGAGTATCATGTCCCCAAACCCTCCTCTCTCCCAAACTTCCCTGTTACTGTTGAAGGTGTCATCTTTCTCCCAGTCACCAGGCTCCTAACCTGAGTGTCATCCTTACTAAGCTTCACCCCCCCCCCCCCTATCCAGTCCCCTGCCAAATCTTGTCCTTGGAATCGTCACAACCTCCTTCCCGTGGGTCCCCTTCTCTGTGCGCACAGCTGCCGGTTTGGTTCAGGTCACACCTGTACTGTTTTAATAGCCTCGTCGCTTGCCACGCCTCAGGTCTCCCTCAGGACCCCATCTTCCATTCAGCTGTCACATTGACATCCCCAGTGCACAGGTGTGATTGCGCTCATCACTTCCATGCTGAAGAAACTTCAGTGGCTTCCTATTGCCCAGACCAAATAGCAAATCCTGTTTGGCGTTCAAAACCTTTCCAACCTTTTCAATCTTCTGCTTTATTCCACTTACTCTCTAGTCCGACTAGACCAGCCTATTTGCCATTCCTCCCACCTGGGAAGCTCCGTCTCCTAATTGAGACCTTTTCACTAGCTGTCCCCCATGAATAGAGAGTCCTGTCCCCTCACCTCTGCCTCTGGCCTTCAAGACCCATCTCAGGGGCAGCTGGTGGCACACTGGATAGGGCATCAGCCCTGGAGTCAGGAGGACCTGAGTTCAAATCCGGCCTCAGACACTTGACACTTACTAGCTGTGTGACCCTGGGCAAGTCACTTAACCCCAACTGCCTTGCTCCCTCCCAAAAGACTCATCTGAAATCTCTTCTTTAATAAACCTTTCCCACATCCCCACTTCTAACCCCAATGCCTTCCCTCTGAGATGACAAATATATCTGTATCTATACCCTCATGTATGAATATATACACAATATACATACATATGCACACATACATACATATACACATACAAGCACACACACAGATAGATAGATAGATAGATAGATAGAGAGATAGATAGATATTTCCATAGCATTTCCTCCATTAAAATGGAAGCTTCTCAAGGGAAGGGTATTTTTTTTTTTTGGCCCTTTTTTTGTATCCCCAGCTCTTACATCAATCAAGAAACTTGCATTAAACTCATACTATGTTCCACGCTCTGGTCCTGATGCAAAGTATTTACTGATTGATTAAAGTTCCAACCCTTTTGTCTGGCCTGCAAGCCCTCCATGAACTGCCACCATCCTGCCTTTCCTGACTTCTTCTATATTCTCCTCTGACTCTAACTAACCCACAGTGATCTCGGCCTCCCGAACGTGTCCTGATATCTCCCGTCTACACGGCAGGCTGTTCCCCGTGCCCGAGGTTCCCTTCCTCTCTTCAGCTATGGGCTTCCCACTCATCCGTTAAAGCCCAACATAGATGGCACCTCCTCCAGAAAGCCCACCCTGACCATCCTGTCATTTGTGACCTTCCCCAAGTACTCTTGTCTTGGGAGGGGTGGGGTGTGCTGGCAAATGATTAACAACCCAAATGGCTCCTCAGGGTTAAAACTGAAAGCAAGACACCCTTTTACATTTAATCTGTATAATCAACACTTTCTTAAGCCTAGGCAATCAACAAAACGAAGGATCCAGCCCTGATTGTAGGGACTGCCAATTTCTGGGGTGTAAGTGTGCACTGAACATTAACCTGTGAGCTCTAGTGAGCTGGTTTGAGCTGACCCCGTACGCACTTCCTTGTCTTCCTCCATTAGAATATCAACTCCATGAGGGTGGGACCGTCTTTTCTGGATTCGTGTCCCCTGCAGTCCCCAGGGCTTTGCACTGTGCTTAATAAACAGCTTTATCAATGTGAATTTGATGCCCAACTCATCCCTTTATTTGTGTGACCTTGGGTGCATTAGTCCCATTCCCTGGGCCTCAGTTTCCTCATCTGTAAAAATGAAGCAGGGACCTCTAGGTGGCGCAATGGATAGAGCTCCGGCCTTGGAGTCAGGAGGGCCTGAATTCAAATCCGACCTCAGACACTTGACACTTACTAGCTGTGTGACCCTGGGCAAGTCACTTAACCCCAAGCACCTCACCAAAAAAAAAAAAAAAAAAAAAAAAAAAAGAGGTATTTGGATGAGATGACCTTTACTGATTCCTTCAGTGCTTCAGATCCATGATCCTAATTAGGCACTTTCTCCTTTTTAGGGCCTGGGAAGGGAGAGGAACCCTTCTTCCCCTGAGTCTCCCCCCACCCATTGACCAGGGCCCATGCCAAGAAGCCTTTATTTTTAAACCCATAAACAATGCCCTAGTCACAGCTCATTCTCTTCTGGGGTGGACAGAGAGGTGGAATTCAGAACCAGATTTTCCTTCCAGGCATTCATCACCCCCAGCCAGGTGCCAAGATAACCCCTGACCTTTCCCTCCTCTCCCTCTCCAGTGTGGGTGGGCCCCTGTTCTTTCTTGGGTTCCCCAGCCAGGCCTACCAACCTTTGTTCCTTCTCTCTTTCCCTTGGGTTTCCGGAATTGAGGACTCACCCAGTTTTCAAAGTCTGCACTTTCCCTCCCTAAGGCTGTCCACCTCCTCCCTGAAGGCGAGAGTGATGGGGGTTGGAGGGGAGGGGGAGAAGAGGTGTTTATAAGAAGGCCTAAGGCTCGCCCCAGGTCACAGAGGAAGTCAGTGACCAAGCCTCTGTGAGGTTTCAGGCCTTTTCATTCCTAGGCCAATGTGCTTTCTACTCTACAAAAGTCCAACAGTTTTCAAAGTGTAATCTGAGGGTGTCAAGGGTCCATGAGACTCTTCAGTGGGTTACTGAGGTCAAAACTATTTTCATAATAATACTGAGACATTTTAAATTTGAATACAGTAAATATTGATAGATTTTTAAAAATCTATAGATAGATTTTTTTTTCCTCCGGGGGAAAAAAAAGTTGTGAAACCTCAGTATAATTAAATATACCACTCATACTATTTTTACAGTTGTGTTCTGCTTAAGGCATAGTAAAAAATTTTTGTGGGGAATCCTTTGGGCCATTGTCGTGAAGCCCCAATGGGTTTCCATACCACTAAATGGCCACCACTGTTCTAATGCGAAGAGCAAAAAGAGACCTGCATTGGTAGAGAGCATTTTCTCCCCTGGAGTTCCCTACACCAAATGAAATCACAGGTCCCATCCCTATTTATAGCTGTCTCTCTCCCCTTCTCTTTCTATGTCTATGTACATGCAGTCTCCTCCAATAGACTGTAAGTTCCCTGAAGACAGGACTAATTAATTTTTTACTTTGTATCTCTAGCACCTAGTACATAGTAGGTGTTTAGTAAATGCTTATTGATGGATTGCACACAGTAGGTGCTGGGCCTGAACACTAGGTCACTGACCATCTGGGACGGGTAAGGTCAGTGACAGGGGAGAGAGAGGAGAGGGAAAGAGAATGAGAAGGGTTCAGAAGCCAGCTTTTCCTTGCTCCATAATCGTGCCCTAGTGGCCAGCTCAACTCACACATCCTTTCTCTAGGGACCATTCCTGTCATGGAATTATTAACACAAGAGAGTATCTCTCTCATCAGCCTGGCCCTAAACCCTCAGGTTGACTTGATGGCTAAGACCAGAGGTAATGTGAGACAGTGGGAGAACTCTCCTCTGAGAGGTAGAAAGGCCCCCCCACTTGGATATGTCATGTTCTAAGGCCCCTTCCAGCTCTGACTCTCCCTGTTCCAAGTTTCCTTTCAGCTCTGACAGTCCAGGTTCCAAGGCCCCTGCCAGCTCTGACATCCCCTGTTCTGAGACCCCTCCCAGCCCTGACACTCCCTAAGGCCCCTCCCAGCTCTGCCATTCCAGGTTCTAAGCTGCCTCCCGGCTCTGACAGCCTAGGTTCTAAGCTTCTCTCTCCCCACCTCACTCTTACACTCTACCCTACTATACTGAGCACATTCCACACCAGTCAGATCATTCTTCCCTTTCCATCCAGACATCTACGTCATCCATCTTCTTGCCATCTGTGATGGATGCATAGGTGACGCGGTGGATAGAGCACCAGACCTGAAGTCAGGAAGACTCATCTTCTTGAGTTCAAACCTGGCCTGGGACACTTACTAGTGTTGTGACCCTGGGCAAGTCACTTACCCCTGTTTGCTTCCATCTGTAAAATGAGCTGGAGAAGGAAGTGGCAAACCACTTCAGTATCTTTGCCAAGAAAACTCCAAATGGGGTGGCAGAGCGTTGGGCATGACTGAAATGACTCAACAAAATGACAAAAAATGGGGATAATAATAGCGCCTCCCTCCCAAAGTGGTTGTGGGGATCAAATGAGATAATAATTGTGAAGTTCTGAGTAGAGCGCCTGGTGCATAGTAGGGCCCATATAAACGTTCATTCTCATCTCCCTTGTACGTGCCCTGCCACCACAGAGAGCCCTAACCTTCACACCTTTCCCCCTCTGGCTTAGTTAACAATGATTAATTTATAATGAACAATGATCAGTCAATATCAATACCACTGCTGCTTCTCAAAGCTGTCTTTTGCAAGCAGTCTTTCCTGAGCCTGTCACTCCCTAGCCCTTCTCTCCGAGGTGGCCATCCCTCTTCCCTGTGTAGATGTGGTATATGTAGAGTTAGTTACTTGTGTCCTCCCCCTTAGAGTGGAAGCTCCTCGAGGGCAGGAACTGTTTTGCTTTTGGCTTTATGCCCTCAGCATCGGCACCAGAGTTGGCAGATAGCTCTTAGCTTACAAGCCTCCTTCATTCATTTTTGTACTAAAGGACAGGAGACAGGAGCCATCAGAAGGGTAAGAGGTGAACCGGGAGAGAATGACCAGGAGAAGGTGGGCTAAAGTGACCGAGACAAGGAGAATGAGGACTGAGAAAAAGTGGTGGATTAAGAGATCGCTAGCTGTTATTGTTGTTGTTAACAGTCTGACACAATCAATTGACAAGCATTGATTAAGTACCTACTATGTACCAAGCTGTGGGCTAGATGCTGGGGATACATAAAAAGGCAAAAGCTTCCTCCAGGAACCTACATTCGAACTGGGGGAGATGGTGGGTAAATAAAAAGGGGCATGTAAGATATGAAGGGTGACCTGAGAGGGGAGGAAGCTGGCAGAGATTAAAAAAGAAAGTGCCTGTTTCTGAATAGCTGAAAATACCAGGGGTTATAGAGCTACCCTGCCCAGCTGTATTTAGTCGCACAGATGGGTAAGGCGATTGGCAAACCGATCCTAGATAGAGGTGGCTTAGATTGCCTTCAGTTACCTTGCCTGCAGACCTGTCAGTAAAGTCCAGTTCTATGACAAGGACATTTCCCCACGAGTGTTGTTCCTCTGCGCCTCGCTGGGGAGAATAGCTCCCCTCCCCGCCCCCAGCCCCTTTCTGCATCAGGTTCAATAGGTCTCCCTTAGAAATGCTAATATATGTTCTGGGATTGTTGTTTTTTTTTTTAACCTGCTTAAGCTCTCATTAATTTCACTAGCTGAAATTTTTGTTTTAATTAAAAACTCTCAAATGGAAAAAACAAAAACAAGCCCAGAAAAGAGATCCCAGGTGACCTTGGAGAAAGATGTGTCAGTTGAATAATGAGGTCAGAAGCTGGGTTGTGAAGGGCTTGAGAAAGAGGGGGAGGAGAGAAAGGGAAGGCAGGCGCAGTAAGCAGCTTGTTCAAGGTTCGGCTGAGAAAGGGAGGAGAGATGGTTGACGATGGCATGAGCATCTGGATTTGGACAGAGTGATGCAAGGGCATTTAAGGGAGCAAACATCTGGAGATAGGAGGGCCTAAGTGAACATCTGCATGTCTCCTCTGCGTACACATCTGGATGGGTGGGGGGTGGGGTGGAGGGTGGGGGGGACCTTCCATCCTTCTTTCCCCCTTGCCCTTCCTCTCCCTCCCTTAGCCCATGTCTGTCTACTCTGATGTTTGTGAGTCGTAAGAGAAGGTCAGACTGAGCCAGGGGGTGAAGAGGTCATCTTATCTCCCTCAAACAGCCTTTGCCCCTGACCCCAGGGCTGGAACCTGGCACCCATTGCCCTGCCCTGCCCCCCACCCTCCCCCGGTCCTGGTCCTGGCCCTGCCGGAAGCGGCCCTGGCCTGGCCTGGCCCGAGGCCCCCTGCCGGGTCAGAGGCATGGAATGTTAGCTATGCCAGCTGGGCACCGAGCCCACCCGCCGGTGAGCGGCTCCGCCTCCCGTGCTCCCCAGGGGGTCTGGGTCCTTGCCTCCTTTTGCCCCAGGGTTCTGCCAGGATTCTGGGAAATTCCGCTCTGGCTGTGCTCACCTGCTCCAGCCCGGGGAGGATGCTCATAATCGCCCCAACTCAGCCCCAGACTGGTCTGCAGAGGGCGTGGGCAGGGGAAAGGAGGAGGGGCGGGGGAGGGGTGTGCGTGGAAGCAAGGATCCGAACCTGGAGGCCCCAAGGCAGCCCCCTTGGGCTGGGAGTTAGGAGACCAGGGTCCCAGAACCAGTCCTTCCCCAAACCTGGACTGGGACCTAAGATGGCGGCTCGTAGCGAACTTAGATCCCCTTTATTTGGTCCAGCAGACGAGCTCCCTCAAGCCCAGAGAGGGAAAGGAATCTGCTCAAGGCCACAAGGTCGACCAGGGAGAAAAGCACCGAGCCAGAGTTAGCACCTATAACCGCGGCCGGCGTTTTACAAACACCTTATTTGATCTTCACGACAGTCCTTCGAGTTTGCTGTTCAGCCACGTTGGACTCTTTGTGACCCCATTTGGGGTTTTCTTTTTCTAGAATGGTTTGCCATTTCATTCCCCAGCTCATTTTACAGATGAGGAAACTGAGGCAAACAGGATGAAGTGACTTGCCCAGGGTCATACAGCTAATAAACCTTCAAAGCCCAGCCTTGTGTGGTGCTCTTTCTGCTAGACTAGTGCCATGTGATATTCCTTTTTATCCATTTCCCACTTGGGGCCGAGGGAGGAGAGAAATTGGGGAAGCACCCAGTCACGGAGGAATTGGGTGGGGCCGGGGCATGGAGCACTCAGCCTGTCTCTTGTGTCCGGGAAGGAGCCAGAAATCACAGCCTGGGCTCCAGGTCTGGAGGAGCTCTCAGTGCCGAGCTAGCCCACGGAAAGTATAGCTAGATGGGGTAGCTTAAAAGGTTAGGTAGGAGAGGTGGGGGGCTTTGGGTGTGGAATACTGCATACGATGTCTGCCTGACATGTTTCAGTTTTATGAAACTGATTTTTCTTCCATTCTTTTTTCTTCCTTGTTATGTATTGATCGATCAATAGGTTGGTAGGTAGGTAGATAGATACATAGATAGATGATAGCAGTTGGCTGATAGATGAAGATAGATGGCAGATAGGTAAGTAGATAGGTGTAGAGTTAGATAATAGGTAGGTGATAGACAGATAGACAGGTAGATAGACAGACAGATAGATAGATAGATGACTGATAAATAGATGATAGATAAGTAGATACATGAGGATAGACAAATAATTAAAGCCTTTATTAAGCACTTATTATATGCTGAGCACTGTGTTGAGTGCAGAGAATCCAAATACAAGCAAAAAAAATTAGTCCTTGCCCTTGGGAAGCTTCCATTCTAATGGGGAAACCAGTGCTTACAAGGAAGCTGAAAAGCAGGGAAGGAGGAGCGTGGCGGCAGGAGCAAGGGGTAGAAACAGTCCATGGAATCACAGACTGAGCAAGTGTGAAGTATACATGGTAGGAACGGGGACTTGGAGAAAGTTCCTCCTCCTGGGAGGAACGCGCCAATCAGAGGAGACCGTGGATGCAGAGAAGACACCTAGACTCTAGTCATGGGCTGAGACTCCTGAGGGATGACCCCTTGGGTGAGGGAAAGACAGGGCTCTGTTGGGAAGCCAAAGATAGTGATGAGTTGTTGTTTTTTTTTTTTTTAAAGTTTGGGTGTGCCTAAGCCTCCATGTCCTTTTCCACCACACACACATACACACACTCATACACACACATACACACACTCATACACACACATAAACAATCCTTTTCTTCCAAAGCCCATCTCAAGTACTCTCTAAAAAACCCTCCACGGCCACTTTTACCTAACATTGTGTGACCCTCTTCTCTCGGGCCTCAATTTCCTCACCCAGAAAATAGGATCATTATGTTTACACCCCCTCCCTCCACATCTCTCTGCTTGCCCCATGCCACCATCCACACATCTCACTTGTCGGTCCCTAAGTCAATTCAACAACCATTTTCCAGGTCTCTACTAGATCCAGGGGCCAGTGGGAAGCCCCTCTTCTCCAGAAGTAAGCAGTCTGGAAGGGGGCTTGCTACCCAAATTTAGCCATTGGCCATTTTCTGGTTGGTCCAGCTGCTTCCTTTGTTCAGGTCCTTCTGCCCAGCTGGAGATCCTTCTCCTCCAGTACCTAGGCCAGGGCTCAGAATACTGTAGATGCTGAGCAAACACAGATTGACTCAGCAGATATTTATCTAGTGCATTTAGGGTTACAAAGACCTTTCCTTATAGCAGCCTGATGATCAAGAGTTAGTGTGGGTATTGTTCCCATTTTATGAAGGAGGAAATTGAGGCCAGAGAGGGGAAGTGATGTTTCTATGGTGACACAAGTGTCAGAGGTAAGCTTTGACACTAGGTCGGGGGCTAACCACGAGCCCGTATTGTTTTGGTTTCATCACTTTGTCCTACTTGGGCATGAGATGTCTAGGGCATATCCTTCCAGCTTGAAATGTCCAATGGGCAGCAGAAAAGTTGAGGAAGCTGAATCCTGAGAGGGTTCCAGGGTGGAGCCCCACTTTCCCAGGTCCAGTGATGGCTATAGGAAGAGCAGGTGTTGAGCAGGTGAGCTCCCACACACCTGGGCACCAATTGGTTAGGTTGGGTTGACATAGTATCTCCTATTCCTTCTGAGTGTCTAAGCCCGTGGCCATTGGTAGGCCTATAGAGGGAGGAAAACGGGTCAGTGTGTATTGCCCAGGCAGCTGGGATGCCTGGGAGGGGAGACCTTTTGGTGCCAGCCCCAAGACCACCCCCTCCTTCCCCTCTGCCACTATCATTGGCCAGCTGCCCATGTCTGCCATGGAGGGGGCCTTGAATGGCTGCCATTGTACCCAGGAAAGGTCACCAGCCATGGAAAGCCACTGACCTCACCCCACCCTGGCCCATAAGGTCACCCAAGGAGAAGAGAAGCAGAGAAGAGGGGCAGAGGCAGGGGGAGGGGAAGACTATCTCTCCCCTCTCCCTCCCATTCTCTAGCTATTTAAGTATCAAAGAGGCAAGGACAGAAACAAATTTTTATTAAGTGCCTATTATACGCCAGGCACTGTATTAAACACTCATTTGATTCTCCCAACAGTCGTTGGAGGTAGGTGCTATTGTTATCCCCATTTTACAGCTGAGGAAACTGAGGCAAACAGAAGTTCAGTGACATCCAGGGCCACACAGCTAGTCAGTGCCTAAAGCTGGATCTGAAGCATATATTTAGTGCTGGAAGGGACCTGCTGCATCCCAGGTCTTGCAGCAGCGACATAGCAGGGTCAGGCTTCAGACTTTCAGTCTCCTGATTCCACCTTTCATCCATGTCTCAATCCTAGGTTTAAAAAACCAACCAAGCCGCTGGGGAGCTTCATCAGGAGATTCGGGCTTCAGTCCCCGATGTTACCTATGTGACTTGTGAATTCTCTGAAAGCTTCCTTATCCATAAAAAAAAGGGGACAGTGTCAGGGGAAGGTAAGGGCAATAAAGATTTATATAGCACCTACTATGTGCATTTTCTTGTTTGTTTTTAATAATACACAGAGAGACCGAAGCCTTGGGATAGGGAAGACGTAGGTTCAGTTGTGAGACAGATAAGCTGCTGGATATGGAGACTGAGGGTTTGGGTTCAAATCTTGGCTTTGCCACTGACTATCTTCGTGCTTTTGGTCAATTCCCTTCCCCTCGCTGGGCCTCAGTTTCTTCGTCCATAAAGGGAGAGAGCTGGATTAGGTGATGTCTGAAGTCCCACCTGCGTCTTGAGCTGGGACCCTGGAGAAGGTGGCTGTCTTTCTCAGCCTCCCAGTTGGCAAAGGCAAACCAGAAACCTTCTTTAAAAGAAAAGATGAAAACAACCATATTGGCTGAGTGACCCTGGGCAGGTCCCCTTACCCCCAGCCCAAGGCTGAGTCTGTAAGACTCTTGGTCGCAGAGCAGCAACACTTCTATCCCCACCCCACCCCCAATATCTTTAGCTTTCCCCACAGGATTGTCAGGAGAGCACTTTATCAGTCTTAGTGTATTCTAGAAATAGGAGAGATTAGGAAGGTTGGCCTAGCTTTCGTTGACTCAGGCCTCAGATTGATAGGTTAGATAAATGGATAGACACAGAGACTGAGAGAGAGAGATAGAGATAGAGAGAGAGACAGAGAGAGACAAAGACAGAGAGAAAGAGAGAGAGACAAAGAGAGAGAGAAAGAGAGACAGAGAGAGGGGGAGACACAGAGAGAGAGAGAGTGGGTTTTCTGTGTAATCCTATGTTTTACTTTATGCATTTAACAACATGATTCTGAGAAGGGGTCATGGACTTCATCAGACTGCCTGCCTGCCTAAGGGGTCCAGGATAGAAACAAGCTTGAGAATTCCTCTCCAGTATCCTAGATAAGTGATCATCTAGCCCTTGCTTAAACACTTCCAGAGACAGGAAGCTCAGTACCTCAGAAGGCAGGGTCTTCTGGCTGAACTCCTGCTATATCCCTCTACCCTCCATCCCTGAGCCCCCTAAGAGGGTTAGCCTTCACTCACTAATCCTGACCTCACTTCCAGAAGGCAATTTTCCTTTTCTGTGGAGCTTTTGGGCTTGGCTAGCTGTGCTGGGGTATCTGACGGGCCTTTAGAAGAGAGATATATGACTTGCTTTGCTTGGTCCCAGAGGACAGTATTAGGAATGATGGGAGGGCATAGGGTAGAAAGATGCAACAGAGAGGCCAGTTTGGGGTTGATACGATTGAGGCAGTGTAGTGTAAATGAGTTCAAATTTCCACTCTACCTCTTGGAATTGCTACCTATAGGAGGCAAGCCATTGCATCTCTGAGCCTCAGTTTCCCCATCCATAAAATGAAAGGGTTGGTCTTCTAAGCTTTAGAGCTATGATCTAATGTCTAAGAAAATTTTTCTAACAATAGGAGGTGTCCAGAGGTGGAATGACTTCTTTGGACGTCTTCAGGAAGAGACTGGATGACTACTTGTCGGGGATTTTATACAGGGGATTGATTCCAGGTCAAGACCCAGATGCCCCCGGAGGTCTCTGGCTATGATCCCTACACCATTTGTTCAATAGGCAGGTCTGACCTGAGCCCCACTCGGGGCCTTTCGAGGGAGTACGGGAGCAGGGGTGATGCCCCGTTTTCCCTAGGAGCCTGGGAACAAGTCAACCTCATCGCTTTGCAACAGAATTCAGGACCACCCTTTCCAAGAAACTGGAGTGGGAGGAGGTATTAGGCATGATCGTGATCCAAAAGAGCCTGCATCTCAACTCTGGCCATTTGGAGCTTCTCTGGATGGCTGCCTTGTTCTTCTTTCATTATGAATTTCAGATTGCACCAGAAGGAAAACAAGGAATGAGTCAAAAATTTTGATGCAAAAACTAAAAACTCACAAAACCACCCAATAATCACAGGGAAAGAACAAAGGAGGGTGGGACAATGGGGACATCCCCCTCTATAATCAGACTCTAATTTGCCTTCACAGCCTTATCTGAGACATTATGTATTCTATATTACACAATTCTGCATCCCAGCAAGCGACAATCTCATTTTTAAAAAAAATTTTATTTCTTTTGCTAAATATTTCTCAATTACATATAAATTTTTATCCATTTTTAAAATATCGATTTCCAAATTCTCTCCCTCCCTTCTCCCCCACTGGAGAAGGTAAACAATTTGATATCAAATTATGCATTTGAAGTCACACACAACATATTTCCATATTAGCCGTGTTGCAAAAGCAAACACACACAAAACACAACAATAAAAGTATAATTTTAAAAAGCGTGTTTCAATCTGTACTCAGAGTTCGTCAGTTCTCTATTTGGAGATGGCGAGCATTTTTCATCATGGGTCCTTTGGAATTACCTTGGGTCATTGTCTTGATCAGACTAGCCACGTCCTTTGTGGCTAATTATTGTTACAATGTTGCTGTTACTGTGTACAACGTTCTCCTGGCTCTGCTCATGTTACTTTGCATTAGTTCAAATATATTTTCCTAGGTTTTTCCGAAACCATCCTGATCACCTTTTCTTATAGCATATACAGTATTCCATCACAATCATATGTCATGATAATCTCATCTTGACTGCTTCCACACTTTCACACTTGCAGTGGATTCTGCCCCCACCTCATCTCTGTCTGTTGTCATCTACTCAGTTTGATTACTGAAGTCTCTGAATGCCAGGATCAGGAATTTCTACTTTAGTCAGCAAGCTCTGGCCTCCAACACTTGACACTTACTAGCTGTGTGACCCTGGGCAAGTCACTTCACCCTATTACCTCAGGAAAAAAAAAAATATAGTCAGTAGGCAATGAGGGGGATTGGAGGTTTCTGAGTGGGGGTGGGAAGTGGGGTTGTGATCACAGTGGGGTCTCAGGAAGATTACTTAGGTGTCTGCTTGGAGGACAGATTGGAATAGGGAGGGACTTGAGGCAGGGAGACCCATTAGGAATCTACTGAAATAATCCACAAGAATGGTGAGGAATTAATGAATTGACAAGCATTTATTAAGTGCCTATTGTGTATTGGACATTGTACTAGACAAAAATGAAACACCTCATGCTCTTATAATCTATTAAGGGAAACATCATCTATACTGATAAGTACTTAAATATAGATACAGCCATAGTAAGTGCAAAGTAACTGGAGGGAAAGAGGAGCTGGGAGTGGAGAGGATCAGGAAAAGCCTCATAGCAGGGTGGTGTTTGACCCGAAATTAGGACACTAGGGATTTTAAGAGGTGAATGGAAGGAGGGAGGGCATTCCAAGCATCGGGGACAGTCTGTGCAAAGGCATGAAGATGGGAGATGGCATCTGACATTCTCTGTAATAAGCTCTGACGGGGCAGCTAGTTGGCGCAGTGGATAAGAGCACTGGCCCTGAAGTCAGGAAGACCTGAGTTCAAATCTAGCCTCAGACCAAACACTTGACACTTACTAGCTGTGTGACCCTGGGCAAGTCACTTAACTCCAATTGCCTTCTTGATATAGAAATGTTTCCTTGTAGGGAGAAGTTTCAAACTAAGCAATCACCAAGACCCCAGCCCATTGGTCTTTATTACTGTCCTGGTCTGTTACACACCCCACCTCCCTGCCCCAACAACAGTAACAATCCTTTGCAACTGTATCCCTGGTGCATCTTAAAGGGCCAGCCCTCAGTCCTTCAGCCCATTCAGATTGAGCCAGAGTGCAGGTCTGAGGCTGGTCTTATGCTCTGAGAAGGAACCTTTCTCTCCAGGGACCCTGTGCATGGGTTGGGCCTGGCTTCCTGGCTTGAACAATGAGGCCAGGATGTCCCACTGGCGGCTGGTGCTGTGGGGGTGTTGGGACATTTGAAAGGAATGGGATTCCAGACTCTGGGAGGGCCAGGAATTTGGGGTTGGAGGAGGGGGGGGATGTAAAGAGAAGGGGGGGTGGTTCTCAGGACAGGGCTAGTTTCCACCTGCCTGGTACTGTCAAATGTCAAACAGGACCCCAAAGGCTCAATCCAGTGAGGCCTGACAGAGATTGGGAGGGAGCCAAGACTAGCTGCCAGGACCCTTGCACAAGAAGAGACCCCAGCAGGCAGACAGTCCAGCCTTAACAGGAATCCTCTCTTATACCATCCCCAGCATGTAGTCTTTCAAAGGCCTGGGTAGACAATGCACCCGAAGGAGCCAGCTATAGAGAATAGGAAATACCATTCAGAGAGCTCAGAGTCAATTCGGGAAAACAAAACACAGTAGAAAGCTGGCTGACCATAGCAGGTGGTCTGTGCTGAGAGGGTCTGGAGAGGTCAGGGAAAGCTTCACAGAGGTGGTGGGGAGAACAGAGCCTTGAAGGAAGGGGAGGAATTGGAGAGGCCTCTGGGAAGGGAGGGGGCCATTACGTTCAGCTCTAGGCACTGAATTTCTTTTTTTATTCTTATTCTTTTTTAAAAAATTAATTTATTTTGAATTATCAATGATCACTTCCATAAGTTTTTGAGTTTTAAATTTTTCTCCCCCTCCCTCCCCAAGATGGCACACAATCTGATAAAGGCTATACATATACATTCCTATTAAACATATTTTCACATTAGTGATGTGCTAAGTAAGAATTAGAACTAATAGGAGGAACCACCAGAAAGAGGAAACAAAACACAACAGAAGAAAAAAATAGCAAATAGTATGCTTCCATCTGCAGTCAGACTCCATAGTTCTTTCTTTGGATGTGGGTAGCATTTTCCAGCACGAGGCCTTTGGAGATGTCTTAGATCCTTGTATTGCTGAGAAGGGTTAAATCTGTCAATATTAGTCATCGCACAGTGTGGCTGTTACTGTGTACAACGTTCTCCTGGCTCTGCTCATTCACTCAGCATCAGTCCATACAAGTCTTTCCAGGTTTTCCTGAAGTCTGCCTGCTCAACATTTCTTATAGCACAATAGTATTCCATTACATTCATATACCACAATTTGTTCAGACATTTCCCAACTGATGGGCATCCCCTCAATTTCCAATTCTTGGCTACCACAAAAAGAGCTGCTGTAAGTATTTTTATACATGTGGGTCCTTTTCCCATTTGTACGCTCTCTTTGGGATACAGCCGGGCACTGAATTTTGAGAAGGACATTGACAAAGTGGAACATGTCCTGACACAGATGACCAGCAGGGTGAGAGCCTAGGCCAAACGAGGATTGGCAGTGTTACACAGTGGACACCAGAGAAGATTGAAGATGAAAGACTGGGATTCCAATTCTTCATCTGATTCTTATTTCCTATGTGACCTTGGGTAAGACATGACTTCTCTGGGCCTCAGTTTCCTCATCAGTCAAATGGGGATAATGACAGCACCTACTTCACAAGGTTATTTTAGAAACAAAATGATATAAAGAACTTTGCAAACCTTACAGTGCTGAAGAAATGCTAATTATTATGTCCTGTTCTGAATCTCAAATTTCTCCCCTCTCTGGCAGGAGATGGGCAACCTACTTCATCACCCATTCTCTGTAATCATCGCTGAATTGACCAGAATTTCTATGCCTTTCAGAATCATTACTGAATGAATTGTTTGCCTGGTTCTGCTCCTCACCCTGTATTAGTTCATCCATGTCTACCCAGGTTTCTCTGCAATCATCCCTTTCATCCTTTCTTACAACACAGCAGTAGCCCATCACAGTTATAAACCACCATTTATATTCAGCTATTCTCCAATTCATGGGCACCCCCTTAGCTTCTAATTCTTTTCCATCACAAAAAAGCATATATATATATGTATGTATATATGTGTGTGTGTATATATGTGTGTGTGTATATATGTGTGTATGTATGTATGTATACACACACACACATATATATGTATATATATATGTATTATATATATCTTCTTCCATCTTTTTCCCTAAAAACTTATCTGTGCTTATCTTGTCTTCCCCTCTTCTCCAGCAGAACATAAGATGCTTGAAGGCAGGACCATGGTTATTTTTGCCTTTGTATCCCCAGTATCTTACAGAGTGCCTAGCATATAGTAGGTGCTTAATTTGTTAAATTGCTAAACTTGTTATTGTTAAATTGAATCAAATTGAATTGAATGAGGGACCTTTAGCCTCTAGAACAGCAGGAAAATTATCCAAATCACTAAAAATTAGAGAAATGCAAATTAATGAAAATCTGAGGTTTTTACATCTATCCTATTGGCAAAAATAACCAAAAAAGGAAAATGACAAATGCTGGAGGAGCTGTGGGAAATTAGGGATATTAGTGATCTGTTCTTGGGATGTAGGAACTAGTTTAGCCATTCTGGAAAGCAATTTGGAACTATGCTCCTAAAGCAACTAAACTGTGCATACCTAGTGATACTTCTACTAGGCTTATACCCCCAAGAGATTGAAAAAAGAGGAAAAGGATCTATGTGTACAAAAATATTTATGGTAGAACTTTTTCAGGTAGAAAATAACTGTGAAGAAAGTGGGTGCTCATTAACTGGGAAATATCCAAGGGTGACCTGGGGCCAACTCGGGCTGACAGAGGATTGTTAAATTTTCATTGCGGGCATTTGCACCTCAGAAATCAGCAACTGAGACCAATCAGTGCTTGATTTATTGTTTTGTTAAGTGTCTAGACTTAAGAAAGTGCTAATAATATAAATTAAATTTAAAAGTATATGCATACATTTTTCTCTCCAAGTGTGGCTGTTAAACATTTACCAGCTCATATCTATATTGTTTGATAAACCTTGCTTGAGCTTAGTAGGTGGGTAACGGTAGAAATCTAATCATAATCACAATAACTGACATTTATATGGTGCTTTAAGGTTGCAGAATACTTCACACTCCTTACCTCATTTGAGCCTCCAAACACCCCTGGAAGTATCTGAACAAATTAATGACATGTCAATGTAATGATACATTTATTATCATGCCATAAGAAATAATGAAGGGAATGGTTTCAGAGAAACTTCAGAAGACTTATGTAAACTGATACAGAGGAAAGTAAGCAGGACGAGGAGAATAATTTATGCAGCACTGAACAAATTATGACATGTCAATGTCATGATACATTTATTATTATGCCATAAGAAATAATGAAGGGAATGGTTTCAGAGAAACTTCAGGAGACTTGTATAAACTGATGCAGATGAAAGTAAGCAGGACCAGGAGAATAATTTATGCAGTAACAACCACACTGGAGCAGCTAGGTGTCTCAGTGCATAGACTGCCAGGCCTAGAGTCAGGAAGACTCAACTTCCTGAGTTCAAATCTGGCCCCAAACACTTACTATTTGACCCTGGGCAAGTCACTTAACCCTTTTTACCTCAGTTTCCTCATCTGTAAAATGAACTGGAGAAGGAAATGGCAAACCACTCCAGTATCTTTGTCAAGAAAACCCCAAATGGGGTTAAGAGGAATCAGACACAACTGAAAATGACTGAAAAACAACAAAAAAAGACAACCACACTGTAAAAACAAATTCTAAAGCCATTAGAATTCTGAGCAACAATGACTGTGTTGATTCCAGAGGACCAAAGATGGAGGATGCTACCAATCTCTTAACAGAGAAGTGATGGACTCAATTTGCTGAACAAAGCCTACATTTTCTGCCACAACCAATAATAAAACACAAATTTGTTTTACTTGACTGTACTTATTTGTTATACGAAAAGGCTTTTATTTGGCAAAAGGGAGAGTGGGGGGGATGGTGATGATAGCGTTGTGAAAAACATGAAAAGAAAGAAAAATCATCACAGAAATGTTTCTCCAAAAAAAAAAAACAACAGAAAAAAATATGAGAGAGTTCAGAGAGGGCACAGATGAGAAGGGCAGTATTGATGTTGCCATGTTAAACTGAGCTATGTTTTTTAAAAAAATAGCTGTCTGTGGCAGTCATCGTTTCATATGCAATACTCTTTTCTGTCCTTTGAGTAGGAAAATATTCATGTGTGTTGATGACCGTCAAGTTCATAAGTTAAAATATGTGTATATATGTACCTGTATGTTTGTGTGTGTGTGTGTGTGTGTGTGTGTGTGTGTGTGTGTGTGTGTGTAAAACCAATTCTGACTTTAATAGTTCATGGCTCTGTGACCTTGGACAAATTACTTCTTTACCCTTCCAGGTCTATTTCTATCATTCTGTAGATGACTTTGGGTAAAGCACTTCCACCTCCCTGGGCCTCAGTTTCCCCATCTGTCAAATGAAAGGGTTGAGCTAGATGACCTTTGAGGTCTGTTCTGGCTCTAGCTCCACATTCTATGTGTGACCTTGGGCTGAGCACTTCGACTTCCTTGGGTCTCAGTTTCCCCATGTGTAAAATGAAAGGGTTGAACCATATGGCCCCCGAGGTCCCTTCTGGCTTTAGAGCTAGGCTCTATCTTTCACCACGACTTTTCCCCCTCCCTCACTCCCAACCTCTGAGCCTGTCCCTAGGAGCCCAGGCTACTGCTCTCTGAGCTTTGCTGCTCTCTCCCCGCAAAGAAAGACCAAGCCATGTCCTCCTGACTCATTGCAGCTAACCAGCCAACCAGGGCAAGACCTTAGGAAGGCCTAGGGAAGGCCGACCAGTAAACTAGAGAGGTGGGGGTGGGGTTCTGGGAGCCCCGAGGGGAAGGGGTAGGCTTGGATAGGTCTCTAACGTGTCACACTTAATCCTGACTTTTGCCACTTAATTCCTGTGTGACTTTAAGCAAATCACTTTACAGCAGCTTCAAATTCTATGGCCCTTAAAGTTGTCACAGTAGCCCATGCAAGCATTACCACCCCCTTTTACAGATGGAGAAATTGAGGCTCAGAGAAATTAAGTAACCCACCCAGGATCATATCCATATTAGTGTCAGAGGAAAAGCTTGTTGCCAGGTATTCTGACTCCAAACCCAGAGCTCTTTCCCTTGACTCCATGTTGTTACCTCAGTTTCTCCCTGTGAAAAATGAGAAGGCTGGGCTAATTGATCTCTGCGGCTCTTTGCAGCTCTGAATTCTAGAGCTCTAAGGTCCCAGGAGGAGGAGCTGTGAGGACACCCCCTCCACACACACTCCTAGGGAGGCAGCAGGTACAGGGGGAGAAGAATGTTAGAAAGAGCTGGGAACAAGAGGGCTTTGAGGCGGCCCCTATCTCCGAGAAAGACAAGGGAGGGGGAAGCGGAAGGAAGATAAGGGCCCCTTCTCATTTTCTGCCTCCAGGTCAGAGATAACCCCATCGCCCCCAGGCCCCAGCCCACAGGCTGGTGGTGGGCATACTTTTTCCGGAAGGAGGCTGTCTACTCCTCTCTGGCTCAGGCTCCCGGAACCCCCCCCAATTCCCCGAGCAGGTGAACCCCCAGGTGCTCCACCCCCACCCCTCTGGGGGGCTTGGCTGGTGGTTATCAGGACATGCTAAACTGCCAGGCACTAGTAATCTGAGAAGTGCCTCGGAAGAGGTGGGAGATGATGGATAAGGGAACCCAGAGGGCCAAGAGAGGAGGCTGGGAGGTGGGGAGGGGGGGCGGGAAATGTTCTCAGGAAGAGTAAGAATTTTCCCGGGAAAATGACTTGCAGGTCCATCCGCCTGAGTCAAAACTCACCCTAGTACCAAGGACCAGAAAGAACCTCAAGTCCCATTGAGTCCAATCTCATTTTACATAGAAGGAAACTGAGGCCCAGAGAGGGAAATTAATTGACTTAACCCCAGGTCACACAAAGCTTTCAAGTAGCAGGATAACACAGCTTCATGAAGACAGAACGGTGTGGTGGAGAAAACCCTGCTCTAATGTCATAGGCTCTGGGTTCAAATCCTGACTCTGACATTCTACCTATAACCTTGGGCAAATTTCACCTGGGTCTCATTTTCTTCCTCTATAAAATGGATTTATTCAGACTCAGTGGCCTTTAAGTTTCCTCCAGTCCCTGGATCTAGGAGCCTATGATCTGAGTGACACTGGGTAACTCATTTCTCTTCAATTTCCTCACCTGGACTGGATCACCTCCGACGGTCGATTAGCCCAGGTGATTTCCCATCCTTCAGGGCCAGGCTCAAGTCCCCATCTCCTCCAAGAAACCTCTCCTGGAGTTTACTGAGTAGGACAGTGACCTGTTCAGACCTGTGTTCTAGGAAAATCACCTTGTTACCTAGGTGTGAGAAGGATTGGAAAGGGAGAGATCCACACAGAGATCTCCTCTACCTCGCTCCTCACAGGTGGGTCATCCAGCCCCCTACTTGGATACTTCTAATGACAGGAAGCTCATTCTTTAACTAGGTGACCATGCCACTTGAAGGCAGCTCTGATAGTGAAAATGTCTGAGCAGAACTCTTCCTCTCTTTCGGTAGCCATCCATTCATCCTAGTTTGGTTCTCAGCTAGGATAGTATTGGCTCCTGGCTCCAGCACAGGGCAGGGGCACCTCTATTCTCTCTTCTTCCGGGGCTCCCCTTTCTCTCTCTCTCTGTCCATTATCAGGGCCTTTCTGGATGAGTGCATCCTGAAACACTCCAGGTGACAAATAGACAATTGGGAGGCTTTTAACCTGGATGGAGTCCTTTAACCTGGCTATTGGGAAATATAGAGCTTCCCCCCCCCCAATCCTTAGCCCAACACACACAGGGATGGAATCTGTTATGGCTTGGTAAGTGCTTCTTGAATGAATGAATGGATGGAAATGAGTGAGTCATAGCCTTGGGGACATCCTTTTCTCTACCACCCAGGCAGCAGCATCTGCTTCTTCCTTTTTCCCCAGGTTCCTGTCGCTGATACAAGAGCTGTGAGCTCACAGCTAGCCCTTACCACCCACTGCTCCCAAGCTGAAGACCCTGAGGAGTCATCAGATGTTAGAGCTGAGAGGGAGCTTAATAGTAATAGTAATAGTAATAATGATAATGATAATGATAAGAAGAAAGAGGAGAAGGAAGAGGAAGAGGAAAAGAAGAAGAAGAAGATCTAGCATTTACATAGCTCTATGAGGTTTGCAAAGTACTTTATCTCATTTGATCTTAATGGTTCTGGGAAGTAGATGCTATTATTTCAAGATGAGGAAACTGAGGCAGATAGAGTGACAGGGACTCACCCAGGGTTACACAGTTAGTAAGTATCAGAGGCAGAATTAGAATTCAAGTCCTCCTAACGCCAGACCCAGTTCTCTCCTCCATTAGGCCACCTTATTGCCTTACTTACAACAGAGAATGTAAGATCTGCAAAGGAACCTAAAAACATGGCATACCTTTTTTTCTCTCTTAAAAAAATATTTTCAGTTCCAAGTTTTCTCCCTCCTTCTACCCCTTTGTCACCCATTGAGAAGAGAAGAAACATGATACCCATTCCATAGATGAAGTCATACAAAACATTTCCACATTCGCCATGTTTCTCCCCCTCCCCCAAAAGCAAGAAAAAGAAAAAGAAAAAAAATTATGTTTCAACCTGCTCTCAGAGTCTGTCAATTCTCCATCTGGAGGTGGATAACATTTTTGTCATGAGTCCTTTGGAATTGTTGTGGATAATTGTATTGATCAGGGAGGCTGAGTCTTTCACAATTGATCATCTTTATGAGGTTGCTGCTTTATACAGATGATCTTCCTGGTTCTGCTCCCTTCACTTTGTAAGTCTTGCTAGGTGTTTTTGAACCCATCCCCCTCATCATTTCTTATAGCACAATAGCACAATAGCACAATAGCACAATAGTATTCCATCACAATGGTATAACGTATCTTGTTCAGCCATTCCCCAATTAATGGGCACCCCCTCAGTTTCCAATTCTTTGCCGCTACAAAAACAGTTGCTATAAATATTTTTGTACAAATAGGCTCTTTCCCTTTTTGTTTGATCTCATTGGGGTATGGTCCTAGTAGTGATTGGTATTGCCCAATTAAAAGATGTGCACAGTTTTTTAACCCTTTAGGCCCAGGTCCAAGTTCACAGCTCCACCAACAGTGCATTAGTGTCTCTATTTTTCCACATCCCCTCCAGCATTTGTCATTTTCCTTTTCTGTCGTCTTAGCGAGTCAGATGGATGTGAGGTAGTACTTCAGAGTTGTTTTGATTTGCATTTCTCTAATTATTAGTGATTTAGAGCATTTTTTATAACTATTGATAGTTTTGGTTTCTTTTTCTGAAAACTGCCTGTTCCTATTCTTTGATCAATTATCAATTGGGGAAGGGCTTTTATTCTTATAAATTTGGTTCAGTTCCCTATATATTTGAGAAATGAGAGCTTTATTGGAGAAATTGTTGTAAACAATTTTCCTTTAGTTTCTGGCTTTCCTTATAATTTTGGTTGCATTGGATTTATTTGTGTAAACCCTTTTTAATTTCCTGTAATCAAAACTATCCATTTCACTTACTGTGAACCTCTCTATCTCTTGCTTGGTCAGGAGCTCTTCCCTTATCCAGAGATCTGACAGGTAATTTTTAACATGTTCCCCTAATTTGTTTATGCTGTCACCCTTTCTGTCTAAATCAGGTGCCCATTTTGAGCTTAACTTGGTATATGGTATGAGGTGTTGGTCATGCAAATTTCCACATTAGCTGTGTTTCTCCCCCTAGTTTCTGCCAGAACATGGAATGTCAGTCAATTAGTAAACATGTATTAATTGCCTACCACATGCCAGGCATCATACTAGCTGGGCACTGGAGATACAAAAGACAAAAGCAAAACAACTCCCACCTTCAAAGAGCTTACATTCCATTAAGGAGACAATATATCCATGTATGCACACATATATTGTATATGTGGTCTATAATATGAATGTATGTATATATGCACAAATATATACACATATATGTATATACACACACACACACAAAATAAATGTAAGGTAATGGGAGAGGCGCACTAGCAGCTGGGTAAAGGGATATGGATCAGGAAAGGTTTCCTGCAGGAGGTGGTCCTTGAGCTGAGGTCTGAAGAACAGTTCTATTGTTCTCAAAGATCAAGGCGGGGAGGACAGCCCTGTGTGAAGGCACAGAGAAAGACGATGGGGTAACATGTGAGGAATCGAGAAAGGAGGGCTCAGATCTCTTTAGTCCTGCATCCAGGAGGAAGTCTTTTGTTGCGCTGACGTCCTGTGTTCCAACATTTTGTGTTCAAGGTCCCTCCCAGCAACATAAAATGGTAGAAAATAGAATGTCAGAGCTGGGAGGGGCCTGAGAACAGGGAAAATCAGAGCTGGGAGGAGCCTGAGGACAGGAAATGTGAGGATTAGGAGGGAGCTTAGAACAGAGGATGTCAGAGCTGGGAGGGACCTGAGAACAGGGAAAATCAGATCTGGGAGGGACCTTAGAACAGGGAAAATCAGAGTTGGGAGGAGCCTGAGAACAGGAAATGTGAGGGTTGGGAGACAGCTTAGAACAGGGGATGTCAGAGCTGGGAGGGACCTTAGAACAGAGAATGTGAGGATTGGGAGGGAGCTTAGAACAGGGGATGTCAGAGCTGGGAGGTGCCTGAGAACAGGGAAAATCAGAGCTGGGAGGGGCCTGAGAACAGGAAATGTGAGGGTTGGGAGAAAGCTTAGAACAGGGGATGTCAGAGCTAGGAGAGAACTCAAAACACAATGTTAGAACACAATGTTAGAGCTGAGAGGTATCTTTGGACATAAGAACATTAGAACATAGAATGTCAAAACTATAAAATGCTTGTTCACCATCCTCCCAACTAGAAAATGTCCTCCCTGGGACTAGAGTCCCAATTGTCCTGACTCCTATTTGAGGATGGCATTGGATACCCTACAGGGAGAGGAAGGAGAATACTCAGTTCCTTCCTAGCCAGAGAGGTTGGAGAGATCTATTTGGGGTGGGGGGTAGGGAACAGGACACATGAAAACTCTACCTACAAAGAAAGATGGGCATCGAATTGGAATCAGGACCATTGCTTGGGCTCCCTGGGACCCCACAGAGGCAGGAGGAGGAAGAGGAGAGAGGGAAGGACAGTGAGGAGCCGTCAAAGACGTAAGAGCTGGATCCGGGTCTGAGTTGGGGTAGTGTTGGGGGAAGGGGAGGTGCCCTGTTGACTGGTATGTCTGCCCCTCCCCCTGCACTCTCCTTCCTCCATCTTCTCCCATAAGCAGGATATGACTCTGTTGGCTGCAAATACTAGGGGGAGGGAAGAGAGATCAGACACAGAAATAACCTCTTTGGTTTACAATAAGATGGGAAATCCAGGTGCTGGCTTCCTGGCATTTGACTTGATCTCAAAACAAGGCCTCCCCAAACCTCCCCCAGGCCTTCCCCCTTAGTGGCCCCTAAGCTCAAGACTCTCCCCTTTCCCAGATTGTTGTGAAAGCTTCCTGAGTAGGGCATAATGGGAAACCACAGAGAATGATCTGCCAGAGACGTCCTGGACTCTGACCCAGCAGCAAGAGGGCAGAAGAAAGAGCCTTGGATGTGGAATCAGAAGACCTGGTTTCACATCCTGGCTCTGCTTTATGCTACCTGGGTGTCCTTAAATGGGAAAGTCATTTAAGTTCTTGGAGCCTCAGTTTCTTCATCTGTAAAATGAGGGGGATAGTCAAAAGGATCCATAACAGTTTCCTTCCAGTTCCAAATCCTATCATCCTCATTTGGAACCATCCCCCTGTTCTCAGCTGCTGAAATATCATCTTATCTCCCCCAAAACAAAACTTTCAGTGGGTCACTCCTGAACTCAAGAACTCTCAATAGCTCCCAACTGCCTGCTGAATAAAGTCCAAACTCCCTAGCCTGGCACGTGATTTCATCAATTTGCTTCTCTCTCTGAGTCTTAGTTATTTCCTCTATCAAATAGGGGTTCATAGCTTTAGAGCTGGAAGACGACTTGTAAGTCCTCAGTGGTCCAAGAGCCAGAGTAGTTAGGTGACTTGCTTAAAGGTCATGGGAATCAAAGGCTGGCTCTCCAACTCCTAGCATCTTCCCCTTAATCACATGGCTTCCTGAACCTCTGCATTTGTGACTCCAAATTCCATACATTTGGACCAATTTTCCAAAAAGGGAAGAAAACAGAACTTGAAGACTATAGGCCCAGGGAACTTGGCTTCAATTGCTGGGAAAATTCTAGAACAGATTAAAAAAAAAGAGAGAGATGGTCAGTGGATACCTAGAAAGGGAAATAGTGAGTTTTATATATAGGCAGCCGGACTTGCTGAAGCCAAGCTCGTGCCAGGGTCACCTCATTTCCATGCTAGCTCTCAAATACATAATGATCACATGGCCTGCCTCGAGGGATGATTGTGGGGGCAAAGATGCCTTGGGAGCCTGAAATCATGGTAGAAATACCACCACCTCCTCCTCCTCTTCCTCCTCTCCAACCAGAGCTAGTCAATGCAGCCGATAGACAGCTCTAGGCTGGGAGCCAGGAAGACTCGAATTCAAGTCTGGCCTCAAACACTTACAAGCTGCGTGACCCTGGACAAGTCACTTTAACCTCTGCCTGCTTTAGTTTCCTCAACTGTAAAATGGGGTTAATCACAGTTCCTACCTCCCAGGTTTGTGAAGATCACAAGAGAAAGCATTTAACAAACCTAAATCAGAGTAAAAATGGTAGCTCTCATTACTATTATCAAATGAGATCATATAAGTAAAGGATTTTCCAAACATCAAAGCTACACCTAAATATGAGTTCTTCTTCCTGTTCCTCTCCTCCTCCCTCCTCATTTCTTTCTCTCCCTTCTTCTCTTCCCTACACAATGAAACCTCAGCCTACTTTTCCATTCTCATCTTATATTCCTCTACTTCATGCCAGCCACACTCCAGGCAGATTGGTCTCTTTTCAATCAATCAATCAATAAATATTCATTAAAGCAACTGCTATGTTGTCAGCTGCTATGCTAAGTAACTGGGGATACAAAGAGGCAAAAGACAGTGCCTGCTCTCAAGAAACTTACAATCTAATGGGACCCAGCTTCCTCCCACCTTCATAAGAGCAGAGGATTCAGAGCAAGACATCATTCAGTCCAACTCTCTCATTTTACAAATGGGGAAACTGAGGCCCTGGCAAGGAGGATGTGCTTGTATCAGGGCACAGAGCTAGCAAGTAGCAGAGCCAGGATTCAAACTCAGTTCCCCTACTGCCAAATCCAGTGCTTTTACCACTGTTCTCTACAGCATTTATACCAGCTTAATCCTATCCCCTCCAGAAAGCCTTCCCTGACTACTCCAGGAATCTCTCCCTTCTCAGAACCTCTGACTGCCTGTACCAGCTTCTTATTCTTGAATGTAACCACCATGATCCCCAAGCATCCATTGAATACACAAAATCTGTCCTTATTCTCCAAGTACTAGTGCCTTCCCTCATCATACTGTGTCATATATGTTTCTCTGCCAAAGAGAATGACCTTTGCCCTGGAAATGACAGGATAAAAATGATGAATTGGGAGTTTATGTCCAAGATGAGTAAGGAGACTGTAAGAGAAACTGCCCTTAAGGAATTCAAGTCACCCAACCTGGATGAGCTCTCTCCTTGGTTTTTAAAGAGATGGGATTACCACCATCATTGATGTTGGAAAGATCCTGGAAAATGAGAGAGGAACCACAAAATTGGTGGAGGGTACATGTTGTCCCTATGCTCAAGAAAGAGAATAGAGCTTATAGACTGTAGGCCAGTGAGTTTGGCTTCAATTTCTGGGAAAATTCTAAGGCAGATCATAAAAGGGATGGTTGGTGGATGGTCTAAAAAGGGAAGCAGTGATGGTAAAGAGCCAGTTGGACTTCCTCAAGACCAGGTCATGCCAGACTAACCTCATTTCCTTTATTGAAAGGATTACTAACCCTGTGGATGAGGGAATGCTATGGACAGAGTTTACCTGGGTCTTGGCAAAGCATTGGATAAAAGAGTCTCATGTTCTTCTTGTGGAGAAGATGGAGAGATGTGGATGGACTATAATACAATTAGATGTGCAGTCAGAACTGGTTGCAGGAGTGGACTCACAGAATGGTTGTTGATTGCTCCACACCAATGTGGCAGGAGGTCTCCAATGGAGGGTCCCGGGGATCCATGCTTGACTTGGATAAAGGCATAGATGGCATACTCATCACTTTTGCAGATGACACCAACCTGAGAGGGAGAGATGAAACATTGGTGTCAGGATCCAAAAAGGATATTGCCAGGTAGGCACATTGGGCTGAATCTAATGAGATAAAAGAAGACTTAGACTTAGGTACAAAATCAACTTCACATGATGCCATGGTTAGTTGGCAGTTATTCTGAAAAAAGATCTAGGGGACTGAATGGGCCACATGCTCAAAAAGCAGTGTGTTGTGTTAGCCAATAAAGCTGATGCAATCTTGGGCTGTAGAGCATCCAGGAATAAGGAGGGGGTGGTCCCACTGTACACATTCCTTTCCTGAGGGTTGTAGTTAGCTCTGGGCACCACAGTTTAAGCTGGGCAGTGTCCAGAGGAGGGCAACCAGGGATGGGGAAAGGCTTTGAGCTAATGTCAGATCAGAATCAGTTGAAGGGACTGGGGACCTTTAGCCTGGAGAGAAGAAGACTTGAGAGAACATGAGAGCTGTCAAGTGAAGGACGGATTTGGCTTCTTCTCTTTGGCTCCAGAGGGCAGAGCCAGGAACCACTGGTGGAATATTCCAAGAGGCCAATTGAGGCTTGAGGTCAGCGAAAACTTCCCAACAGTGAGAGCAGTTTCCAAGTGAGTGGGAGGGCACTAGTGGTGCTGGCTTCCCCTCCCCAGAGGTCTTCAAGCAGAGGCTGGATGACTGTTTCTGCAGAAGATTCTAGTGGGGCTTCTCTTGGTGTATGGGCTGGACTAGGGGGCCCCTGTGTTCCTGCCAGCTCTCAAATTCTATGATTCTCTTTCATCCTCCCCCTCCCCCCACTGCACACAGCTAGGCACACAGCCAT
This sequence comes from Vombatus ursinus, assembly GCF_900497805.2. NCBI lineage: Eukaryota > Metazoa > Chordata > Mammalia > Diprotodontia > Vombatidae > Vombatus > Vombatus ursinus. The sequence goes on along the minus strand of NW_020943070.1, from coordinate 2,667,400 downwards.
AAAAGTCTATTGTCTTGACCAAGTTAGCCTTAAGCTCAGAGCTGCCTTGACCTTGGGGACACCTACTCAAGGACTTCCTCCTCCCTCCACCCGTGCCCAGCCTGTGGCCTTGGGGACATCCTTCCCCAGGCCTGTGGGCAGCCTCATTCTTCTGAAGGAGTGGGAACTGGGAACTCTCTGCTCCCCATTCTATAGCTTGGGGACTTCTGTGTGGCCCAGGTGCCCCTGTGTTGCTCCTGAGTCAGCTGGGCCAAGGGCCAAGGGGATGGGGGGAGATGTGGGGGGGAGCTTCATTTCCTCCCGGAACCTTCATTTCCTACCTGAGGCTTGTCTCTGCCCTTCTCCTGCTCCCACTTTCCTCTCTTCAGATCCGGATCTGGAGAAACATGAAGTGTCCATACAAGGGAAGTGGGGGGGGTGTACTTCTTTCTACTCTTCAGACATCTGGGGCCAAATTACTCACAACTAGTGCTTGTATAATGCTTAGCAGTATCTTCAAGACAGCCTTATGAGGCAGGGCATGTGTGTATCATTTCCATTTTACAGCTCAGCAAACTGATGCACAGAATTGAAAAAGAGACTCCCCCAAAGTTGTTCACAAGTGACCACCCTGAGATTCACCTGTAGTTTCCTCTTCCCACTCCCAAGCACCCAGGGTCTTTCCTCCCCACCATCCCTGTGCGTCTCTGACGTTCTGTGACCTAAGGTCCTTTCTGCCCTGATGCTCCCCTAATGACAAGGTCTGGAGTGGTGTAGTGGAAAGAGTGCTGCATCAAAATCAGAGGACCTGGGCTCAGATCTCACCTCATTCCTTCCTACTTGGGTGCCAACCAGGCAAATCCCTTCTCTTCTCTGGGACATTTCCTCAGCTGAAAAATGAAGGGGCTAAATCAGAAGATCTCTAAACATTTCTTACAGCTCTGCATACAGGTTCTATGATGCTCTGCTGAAAGTGGTCCATCCCTGTGTGAATCCAACCCAGCTTCTGTCCCCGCTCTGGCCGAAGACTGGGGGGCTTCCAAAGGGTCACCGAAGGCACAAGCTGAGCCGGGAGCCAGGAGCCGTGTGCTCCTGGCCTGGCTTTTCCACTAAGTCATTCTGGGGTTTTGTTATCCCCCTCATTAGATTGTGAGCTCCCCTGTCTTTTGTCCTTTGTATTCTTAGAGCTTGGCATAGTGCCCGGCACATAGTAGGCTCTTCAGTCATTCATTTAATATTTATTTATTCAACTATTAATTTAATTTGCCATTTTTTAAAAAACTTTACTAATTTAATGAATAAATGTTTGTTGACTGACTGACAGTCTCTGAGGTTACTTTCCATACACTGTGCGTACAGTTAGCTAATATGTAGATAGCTCCAGGGAGCCCATTAGAATGTGAACCCCTTGAAGACAGGGACCTTGTGTTTGCTTTGGATCTCCAGGGCTCAGCCAAATGCCTAGTAAACAGTAAGTGCTTAATAAATGTTTCCTGACTAACTGATTCCCCTGGCCTCACTTTCTTCCTCTGTAAAATAAGGATGTTCTCAAGGTCCCTCCCAGCTCTGAAATTCTACGATGATTCCCTGCTCATAGTAAGTGCTGAATAAATAGCTTCTCAAGATTTGTTCATTTATTTTATTATCCTCAGAAGGAAATCTCTCTTTCAGAGGGGGATGAGGGGTTGGGTGGGAGGGAGGGAAGCCTTCCTTGAGGAGAAGAAACCTAGTTTGGAAGATGCAATGGGATTTGATTAGGTAGGGATGGGAGGGAGGGAGGGAGGGATGGGAGGGAGGGATGGGGCATTCCTAGGCCCCCATCCCAGCTGCTAGTGCCTTTAATCAATCACTCAATCAACAAACATTTATTAAGTGCCTACTGCATGCATGCCAGGCACCATGTCAAAGAATGACACAATCCCCACTCTTCTTGGTGAGCTCACATTTTTATCTACTCTCTATGTATCTAGCATCTACCTGTTTGTTTCCATGTTGTCTCTCTTGAATGTAAGCTCTTTGAGGGCAGGGCCCATTTCCTTTTAGTCTGCACACAACTTAAGCTCTTCCCACTGTGGCTCCTGCCTCCTACTCCCACCTCACAGAGCACCCAGGGCCTATTCTACCTTCCATCCTTGGGTACCTTGTTGGTCAAATAATTCAGTCCTTTTTCAGACTGTCTGAAAACTGGCGGAAGCCTGAGGAAGTCCCAAGTTCAAATACCCTCATTTTACAAATTAGGGAACTGGGTCCTAGAGAGCTGAGGTCACTTGTTCAAAGTCATTCAGAAGGGACATTCCATGGGATCAAGAATGGGGTGGCTGACAATGAAACCGGAAGCCAGAGGAGGAATTTCCCTTGTATGGAGATGCTGTACCTAGGAGACTAGCCTTCCTGGGGGTGGTGCCCCAGGGAAGGGGGCAGCTAGCTCTCCATTCAAGGAGTGAGGGAGGTAGGTGGTGAATCCTCCCCCTTTCCTTCCTCCCCTTGGTCAGGCCTGGCTCCCACCTGGGTGCTGACTCACAGGGACTCCGGAGCGTGACCATATGAGGCTTGGGACCTATCCGCCCATGGCCTGCCCAGCCTGGGCCCGGAATGACAAGTCACAGAGATCAGGCCAAGCAAGGGAACGGGGTGGGAGAAGCCTCTGGGTCCTGCTGCCCCTTCAACCTGAGCTCTGAGGAAATGAAGGGGACCAGGGGAGACCCAAGAGGGTTTCTCAAGGTGAGACCAAGACTTGTAGGAAATGAAGCTAGAAGGGGTCCATGAGATGCCTCGTTTAAAAAAAGAAACTGAGAAAGGCCAGAGAGGGAAGGAATTTGCCCAAGGTCACACAGCAGAGCTGGGACCCCAATTAGGTTGGTTGATTCTGAGGTGTACTAGGTCAGGTTTGGGGCAGGAAGAACAGGGGACAAGGAAATAGAGGGAGGAACAGGGAAGCCCCCCTGTAGCTATGTCCCTCCAACCTCGGACTGAAGCCACAAACTGCCCCAGGGACCCAACTGCTTCTAGCCTATTTCTGGACCACAACTATATTTAGCTGCAGAGCAGGGACCAGCCACCCGGATGTAGGTCAGGAAGCGAGAGGCTGGTGTCATTTTCACATAGACACCTAGACACTGGCCTTGGCCATCCACCCACAGGCGTATAATCACAGATATGTAGTGGCACACTCCTATACATGCCAATGGGGAGAAACCCACACAAGCACATGTGTGCAGACACATGCACGTGTGACATACACATCATATTTATACACATACACAGACATATTTACGTGCACACACATTATGCCCAGGTGAGCATTTGTGTCCATGTGTATAAGAGAGATTCAAATATGCATACACATGAATACACATTGCAATGCATTTGCATAAAGAGACACAAACATGTAGTGACACATGTGTACCCGAGGATAGGGATATACCTATGTATACAAGCCCATTGGGTGGGTTTATCCCAATCTGACTAATAATAGCTAACCATTATGTAGAGCTTCCTATGTGCCAGGTACTGTGCTAAGAGCTTTTTATAAACATTATATCATGTGATGCTCACAACAACCCTGGGAAGCAGGTGGCGTTATTATCCCCATTTTACAGATGAGGAAACTGAGGCAGGCTGAGGTGAAGTGACTCAAGCAGGGTAACATAACCAGTCAGTATCTGAAGCTGGATTTGGTCACCCTGACTCCAGGCTCTGTTCTCTGTCCAAGGTACCACCTAAATACCTGAAGGTCCTAAAGAAATCAGGTAAATTGCCCAAGGTCACAAAGGGAGTCAGTTCCATGACTAGATCCCAGCTTCCTGACCCTGGTTACTTGTTCTACATGGGGAAACCTCCTCCTAGAAATGGAAAGAGAGAAAAGCTGGTTGGTGTTATCAGGAAAGGCTTCCTGGAGGTGCTGGGATTCCAGTAAATGCTTGGAGGATGGGGAGGATTTAGAGCAGCAGCTCTCAGGCACTTCTGGATGCTTGGAGGATGGGACACTTGGGGGAAAGGTGTGTGAATACCAGAAAGAGGAGTTGAGAATAAATCCAGTGGGGAGACAGCCATGATCTGAGCAGTGCTTAGAAAGATTAATGTAATAGCTTCTTCTGGGTAGGCTGGAGGCAGAGACCCTGAGGCTGGAGGTCAGGGCATTTGGTCAACTGAAATATTTTAATTAAATTAAAATGGCTCCATGATAAAAGCCCCAAAACCAGCCCCTTGGTTTTTACCTTTGTCCTAAATTTAGATTTTCGTTCGTTGTATTGACTCAAAATGGAACTGCCAGTCCTAAATGATGAGGGTATAATGGTAGTGGCAGAGTTGGGGCTAGTGGGTTTGTTGATGGTTATGAGCACAGACATGTGGCTACAGGCAGTGATGGTAATGATGGTGCTGTTGGTAAACATGGGGATGTTGGTAACCATGGCAATGTTGGTAACCATGGTGATGTTGATAGCTGCGGTGGTGATATGCTAATGAGGATGAAGGGTGCTGATGGTGGTGTGATGGTTGCGATAGTGATATAAACAGTGAGGATGAAGGTGGTTCTCATGGTGATGTTGGTAACCATGGCAATGTTGACAGTTGTGATGGTGATATAACAGTGAGGATGAAGGTGGTGCTGATGGTGTTGGTAACTATGGTGATGCTGGTAACCATGGCAATGTTGATAGCCATAATGACCGTAAGACAGTGAGGATGAATGTCATGCTAACAGTGATGTTGGTAACCGTGGTGATGTTGACAGCTGTGATGGTGATATAACAGTGAGGTTGAGGGTGATGAGAATGGTGATGAGGACAGTCGTGATATGGTGAGGATGGCCGAAGGGCAGATGATGAGCGTCCAGCCCAACGTTCAGCTCAGGAGAAGTACCTTTGGCTGACAGGGAGTGGAGATACAAGGGGAGAGCTAGGGCAGTGAGAGATGTTGCAGTCCTATCCTCTGCCCAAGGCTCAGTCTGGGGGTATGAGTACTTCCGAAGTCACTGGCCAGGCCTGGGGGCTAATGTGCCCACATGTCCTCTTGCCTTGCAGCGGTCCCCACCCCCATGCCTGCCCTTTCCACTGAAGGCTTCCTTTTGTGTGCCTGGGACAGAGGGCCCTTGTACTGAGCAGACTCAGACCCAGCTGCTCAGGCCAGGAAAAGGGCTGTCGTTGATATGGCAGAGAGGGCCAGTGCCCACGCTGGGTGATGAGCTCTTTCCAAATCCCCAACTCCTGTCCCCCCAGCCAGACTCCCAAGCTCAGAGCAGCTGGGGGCAGGGTGGGGCTGAGCCCGAAAGGTCGGGTCATTCTTCAAGCCCGGTATGAGTCAGCAACTTAACATGGCAGCCGAAGATCCCTCCTGCTCTTGGGCTGCCCCAAAAGGGTGTGGTGCCCAGAACGGGGACAGAGGGCTGCCCCTTCCCCCACCCTCTGTCCTGGTCAGGCCGGAGCTGAAACGTTAGCCCCAGTTCTGGGCACCGCAGTTTAGGAAAGACTGACAAGCTGGAGATTGGCCAAGGAGGGCAACCAGGACGGTGAAGGTCCTTCACTCATGCCCTATGAGGAGTGCCCGAAGGAGCTGGGCATGTTTAGCCTTATAAAAACATGACTGAGGGAAGACGGGATGCCATCTCCAGGTATTTGAAGAGCTGTCATGCAAAAAAGGGATTAGGTTTGTTCTGCCCAGAAGGCAGAGTTAGGAACAATGGATGGGGGCTGGAGACAGAAAAATGTTGGCTCTGCTGAGCTGCACTGAAGGAACAGTGGAAAGGAGAGCTGTTCCTAACTGTAATCAGCGGCCTCCAGAGGTAGTGAGTTCCCCGTCACTAGGAGTGTTCAAGCAGGGATAACAACAACAACGACAACAACAACAATAATAATAATAGCTAATATTTATATAGAGCTTACAATGATCCAGGCACTGGGCTCAGCCCTTGTTGGAGGTGTTTAGAGAAGGGAGTTCTTGCTCAGCTTTGGCCTCTGAGACCCCTGCAGGCTCTAGGTTCCTCATCCCATTTTTCCTTTACTCCATGGCCTAGAATTCTCATGGGATGGGGAACTGAGGCCTTTGTCAGCTGCGGGGTGTGGGATCTATGAAATGCCTGGGATTCACTTTGGCCTTCAGGCGAGGCACCAACGTAGATGGCACCCGAGGCCTCAGGGTCACTCGGTGCCCGGGCTGTTTCAGGTCAGTGTATTTGTCACCTGAAGAGGCCGCTTGCTAACCCTGAGAACCTGGTTACACAGAGGAGTCTTTCCTAACTTTAGATCTGAAAGAGGCTTCGGAAGACATCAAGCCCAACCCTCTCATTTTACAAAGGAGGAAACAGGCCCAGAGAGGCCCAGAGAGGTGTCTTGCCCAAGTCACCCAGATTGTGGATTTGAACCCAGATCTTCTGACTAAATCCCATGCTCTTTCCACAAAAATTGTTAGGGAGGAGCAGGCAGGGGAGTGACTTGCCCAAGGTCACACAGAGAGGCAGCCCCCAGCCCCATGACTTCACATTCCACCTTCTTTCTACGGCTGATTGTGTCTCTGTCACTAAGCAGGGAGCAGGACCCTCCAAGGACTGGGGCCAGAGGATGAAAGCATCGGTGCGTGGGAAGGAAGGGTTGGAGGATCCCAGAGTCCAGAGAAGGGTGGACCAGAGGGCCCTATTTATCCATGAGGCAATATGAAGAGCAGAATCATTGAATGTCCAAGCTGGGAGGGACCTTAGAACAGGGGATGTCAGAGCTGGGAGGGGCCT
>NW_020943070.1:2648084-2660597 GCF_900497805.2 Vombatus ursinus | reverse complement strand
CTGGGAGGGGCCTGAGAACAGGGAAGGTCAGAACTGGGAGGGGCCTCAGAACAGGGGATGTCAGAGCTGGGAGGGGCCTCAGAACAGGGGATGTCAGAGCTGGGAGGGGCCTCAGAACAGAGGATGTCAGAGCTGGGAGGGGCCTCAGAACAGGGGATGTCAGGACTGGGAGGGGCCTTAGAACAGAGGATGTCAGAGCTGTGAGGGGCCTCAGAACAGGGGATGTCAGAATTGGGAGGGGCCTGAGAACAGAGGATGTCAGGGCTGAGAGGGGCCTTAGAACAGAGGATGTCAGAGCTGGGAGGGGCCTGAGAACAGAGGATGTCAGGGCTGAGAGGGGCCTCAGAACAGAGGATGTCAGAACTGGGAGGGGCCTCAGAACAGGGGATGTCAGAGCTGGGAGGGGCCTCAGAACAGGGGATGTCAAAATTGGGAGGGGCCTGAGAATAGGGGATGTCAGAGCTGGGAGGAGCCTGAGAACAGAGGATGTCAGGGCTGGGAGGGGCCTTAGAACAGAGGATGTCAGAGCTGGGAGGGGCCTGAGAACAGAGGATGTCAGGGCTGAGAGGGGCCTTAGAACAGAGGATGTCAGGGCTGAGAGGGGCCTTAGAACAGAGGATGTCAGAGCTGGGAGGGGCCTCAGAACAGGGGATGTCAGAGCTGGGAGGGGCCTGAGAACAGGGAAGGTCAGACTGGGGAGGAGCCTTAGAGATCAGCTAGTCTGGACTTCATCTGATGGATTGGGAAAGTGGGGCACTTAGCCCCAGAGCCAAAGCTACAGTCTGAGTGTCCTGATCTCAGGCCAGGGCTCTCTCCATCAGACTAGATGAGCCACACTCAGGACCACAAAGGCCTGGGTTCAAGCCTTCGGGGCCACGTCTGCTGTGTGAGCGTTTGACAGCTCTCTAAGGCTGTAAGCTGCGGAGTCAATGCTGCCCTGCATGGAGAGAGGCAGTTTCCCCCCCAGAATTGTCCAAATCACTGAAATCCCAGGCCCAGGGGAGAAAAAGCCAAGCCTGCTAAGAGCAACAACAATTAACAAAGCTCTCGGTGACCTTAGACAGCAGCTAATTCAAGGCTTGTTGACTAATACAAAGTGACAGAGGAGGGCACTGAGGCAGGAGGGGGTGCTGGCACGGAGGGTCGGGAAGGGAGAGGCCCAGAGACAAAACCCAAGCCACGTGCTGCCCTCGGTCCTCCCGCCTCTCTACTCGGGCCCCTCCTCGCCTTCCTCCAGGCAGGCCTCCCCCTCCCCCAGGGTCCCTGGAGGATTCCTCTCTCCATCTGGCCAGTCCAAAGCCCAGCCCAGGAGCAGCAGGAAGGGAGCCAGGCAGCAGCCCTGACTGCTGGCCACCAGCACCCCCTAAAGGCTCTGGGCTTCCTTGGAGCCCTGGTGGAGATGGCTGCAGAGAAGCCCCCTGATGGGGGAAGCTGGGGGGAACACTGGGGGAAGTCCTGGAAGGGGGCTGGCCAAGAACGTGGGAAGGTTACTTCGGCGGCTCGTGCTGCAGACGCTGCCCAAAACTCTAATGGGAGGCTGAGAGGTCTAAGGTTTGTAGCCTAGCATTAGGAGACTGACTGAGAGCATGAAGGCAGCTGAGTGCTCTGGAGAGACCTCAAAGGACCTGAGTTCAAGTCCCAGCTCGGTCACTTACTACCGGAGTGACCTTGGGTAGGTCACTTACCTCTCTGGGTCTCAGTTTCCTCGCCCATAAAATTAGTGGGTTGGCCCACATTGGAGCTTCTTCACTTTTGATGTGTCCTGGACCCCTCTGGCAGTGTGGTTAAGCTCAGAGATCCATCTCAGAATGCACGTTTATATGCAATGGAATACAGAGGATTAGAAAGGAAACTGACTGAAATCAAGATGTCATTTTTCCCTGTTCGGGTTCATCGACCCCCTGAAACCTACTCACATACCCCCAAGGAGAGCCCAGCCCAAGCCCTCCGGGACAAGGTGATCTCTCAGGCAGGGATGAGCATCTAAATCTGCCCTATGACCTGGCTTCTAGCCCCTCCTCTTTCCCAACTCATGGGGTGGCTTTGCCTTTCCCTCAGTGGGTCTCACATGCGTCTTCTATAAAACCAAGGGGTTTGAGTTAGATGCCCCAAAGGTCCCTTGCAGCTCCAAAATCTTAGGTCCTCCATTCAGCTTCAAGCAACACTAAGTGCCCGCTGTGTCCAGAGCTGGGACCTTTGGGGGAGACACCCTCACCCAAGTCCCTGCCCTCCTGGGGCTCAGAGCCTGCCAGGCAAGGGAAGACACAGACAGAGAGCCAGGATACAGAGGGCCCGAGGGGCTGGGAGAAGACCCCCCAGCAGAGGAGGAAAGGTCATCCCATTGCAGACCTTTTGGGGAAGACGTAACCAGATGCACAGACAGCGAGCTGGGTGTGGTGCAAAAAGCAGGGGATGCTGGGCTTGGAGTGGAGGAATCTCGTCTCTGAGACTTCCTGGCTCTCTGTACCCATAGCCTCCCTCAGCCTCAGTTTTCCCTTCTGTAAAATGAGGACAGCATTCCTTGTTCCTATAGCAGAGGGCTACCAGGAGGCTTAAATTAGATCCAGAGTGCTGAGGGCTCCAGTCAAGCGCTGAAGTGTTTGATAAAGGGCGGCTGTTATTGTTATGTGAAGAAAGATTAGCCGAATTGTGAGCCCAGGGGCAGAGGGCTGTGAAGCCCGCGGAGAGACGGGGGATCTCCAGGCACCACCCTCTCCTCCCTCCGCATTCCAAGTGGGGAAAAGTGAGAGAAGTGTTTGGGGAAGATCGCCCCGGCCCTGAGGCTCTGGGGGATGGGAGTCTGAATCCTTCTTCAATCACTTACGAGCTGAGCAACCATGGGCAAGATGCTTAACCACTGTCTGTCTCAGTTTCCTCATCTGTAAAATGGGAAAAATAATGGCACCTACCTTAGAGTTATTTGAAGACCAAATAAGATATTTGTAAAGCACTTTGCAAACCTGAGTTAGATAAATAGTATATATTTTTTTTACTATTATACATTTTATAATTATGTAGATGGCAGTTAGAGGCTAGAGTGCTGGGCCTGAAGGCAGAATTCTGCTTCAGTCACATGCTACCATCCCTATCATTTCTCCCCAGTAAAATGTAAACTCCCTGAGGGTAAGGATTCTTTCATGCGCAGCTTTGTGGCCCTACTGCACAGCACAATGCTAGGCATAGAATAGACACTTAGTTGAATGGCTTATTGAATGAATGAATGAGGGAATGAGTGGGAATCAAGAGTTGGGGACTGATGGAGGAGATGGTGAAGAGCCAGAAGTGGCCAGGGGACGGTGGTCAGCCTTGAGGATGGTGCTGCCATCTGGGTAAGTCAGAGAACAAACCTCTTCTGTTCAGGAGAGCTGGGCTCTCCACCTGGTTTGTCTGTGTCTTGGCCCCCTGTGACAGGCCGGCGCAGCTCCCAGACTCCTCAGAACCGTGTTGTTAAATGCATAAGACAAAACGCTGAGGATTTCAAAGGAACCCGATTCTACTGAAAGGCAGTAATCCAAATACTTTTTTTCAAAAACAGGTTTGCAGACCCCAGGTGACAAACCCTGGGCCAAAGAGGAGACCTGAGTGCGAGGCTTGCGTCGCCTTCTAAGGCTAGATGGGATCTTATCTTCTCCGGGCCTCAGTCTCCTCATCTGTAAAAGGAGTAGGTCAAACACTAGCCCATCTCTATGGTCTCTTCCAACTGACACTAGTTTGTTCTATGAGTCGATTTTGACCTTCTAGCTAAGCGTGCCCTTCCAAGTCTTGCATTTCCTTGGGGCACAGCTTGGTCAAAGCCTTCTTGGGCACAGCATCCCTCAGCACTTGAGGGTCTTGGCTGGTGCCCCTTACCAAAGGGAGCCTGCCTCCCTCTCCCAGCCTTCTTTCCTCTCTCCCCCTGCCCTACTCTCTGGTTCTCTCTCCACCCCACAGCCTCCTCTCCCTTTCCCCACTGCTTTGTCTCTTCTTTTCCTATGCTTATCTCTCAGTCCCTCTGTCTGTCTCTGTGTCTTTCCTCTCTCTCTGGGTCCCTCTACTTCCCTCCCCCCTGTTTCCCCACCTGCCCTCCCCTTTGTCCCTTCCCTCCTCCTTTCATCACTGGATGTCCTTCCTTATCTCTGCTCCTCTCTCAATGACTTCTCTTTCTGTCCCTCTGCCTCTCCCTATCTTTTGGCCTGTCCCCTGTCTTTATCTCCCCATCTGCTTCATGCCACTTGGCCCACCTTTGCCTCTGTCTCTGACTGTCTCTGTCTCTCCCTCTCCATCTTTCAATAATTTTCTCTGCCTTTCCCTTGTCTGTCCCTCACCCTGTTTGCAGCAAGTTTCCCTCCCTACCTATTGGAAGGAGATACCTGTGGAGATGTTTGTGGACTGACTTTGATGATGTAAATGAGGTGGCTGGCCTCCATCTCGTCTCATCTTTGTCTCAGGGCCCTTCCGGCTCTGACATTCCACAGCTGTATGACTTTGTAATGAGGTCTGTCTGTGCACGCCCTCTGCCTCTGCTTCTGTTTGTGTCTCAGTCTGCCTACCTGCCTGCCTGTCTGTCTGTTTATCTATCTATATGTTTGTCTCTCTCACTGTCTGCCCTGGGTGGGAGGATGGGAGAGATCCCCCAGCCTGTACCCGGGGACAGCTCCCCACAGTGGGCCTACTAGGGGATAAAAAGCCATGGGACTGTTTAAAAATTAATGATGGGAGAGATGCGTCTTCTTCCCAGTGGCTGAAGCGTGGGGGCCAGATCCCTGACATCTTCCTCTGCCCCCACCACTCCAGAGCCCAGAGAGGCTGGGGCCAAACATGCCAAGCAGAATGCTCCCTTTGAGACCTTCCAAGTGGGAAGATGAGCTGAAGGAGAAACCTGATGGCAGAGGGAGGGGGGTGGCTTGACCCCTGGGATCCATTTTAGAATAAGGTACCCCTACCACAAGCTTCAGCTCAGCAGCTCCTTCGCCCTTCCCTTCAGGCAGAGGCTCCCCCACTCTTCCCTCCAGCACTCAAAAAGAGGGTTTGTTCTATCTCAGAGAAAATTAGTAATGCCTTCCCAGACAGTCATACCTGCAGCTTGTATCCCCATCTGAGAGAAAGCAGCGTCTTCTCCAGGAACTGGGGGGATGGGGGAGTGGGAGCCAGGGTGAGTCAAGGTGCCCTCACCTGGGAGCTGAGTCACAACTGAAATGTATGAGGGAGAGAGATGAGACAGACAGACAGATAGACAGAGAGATAAAGACAGAAGAGATACAGAGAGAGAGACAGGGAGAGAGAGAGAGAGAGAGAGAGGGAGAGGAGAGGAAAGGAAAGGAGAGGAAAGGAAAGAAGAGAGACACAGAGAGAGGGAGAGAGAGACAGAAGAGAAGAGAAGAGATGAGAAGAGAAGAGAAGAGGAGAGGAGAGGAGAGGAGAGGAGAGGAGAGGAGAGGAGAAGAGAGGAAAGGAGAGGAAAGGAAAGGAAAGAAGAAGAGACAGAGAGAGGGAGAGAGCCCTTGGCCGGGATGTTACAGAAGAAATTCGGGAAGGGGGTGGATAACACACTGACCCTTCCAGTTCTAGGAGTCATGAGAGTTTTGTTTGTTTGTTTTTTTCCACCCAGAAGTCTCAGAATGGCTGAGCTAGAAAGGACCCCTTTGAGGTCAAAAGATCAAGAGACCCTGGAGATTCCTGAGCTCAATTTCCTCCACCCCATCCCATTTTTGTAGATGAGAAAACTGAGGCACAGGGATGCTAAATCATTTAGCAAGGGTCTCACAAATAGTGAATGTCTAAGGGTGGGATCTGAACCCATGTCCTCCTGCCTCCTTCGAGCTCAGCTCCCGATGCACCTCGAGCTACTGCCTCTCAAGTGAAGGCACTGCTCCACTGCTGCCCCACTCCCCATCTTTCTGTTGCAAAACCTGAGGTTCTGAAATCAGATTGTTCTGGTCTACACAGCACATGGGCGGGACTGCCTGGCTCCTCCTTATCAAATGCTCCTTCTACTGTCCGAGTTTAGCATTAAGGACCTCATCTTTGATCCAATTTAATCTAATCCCACAAGCGTTTATTAAACAGCAACCAGGGGCAAGGGGCGAGGCTAGTTCTGTGCTGGGGTTACAAAGACAAAATAAACCAGAGCCCCTGCCCTCAGGGAGCTTGCATTCTCCTTGTGTTGATTCAAGGTCTCACAAACCTCCAGAATCTCCTGCTTCCTTCCAGGCTCAATCTGTAGTTTATGGAGGCCCTGAGGTACCACGGAGAGTACATTGATAAGAGTCGGAGGACCTAGGTTCTAGTTCTACCCCGCCTCCCCACCCCATGCTTACTGCCTGTGTGACACTTCTCCAGGCTTCATTTTCCTTCTCTGTAAAATGAGCGGGTTGGGCTCTATGGCCTCTGGGGCCCCTTCCACCTAGTCTAGATTTAGAACCCTGTGACCCCAAGGGGGTGTCCAACTTCTGTTTAAAGATCCCCAGTGACAGGAAGCTCACTACCTTCCTAGGCTATTAAGGGACAGCTGGTTAGGAAGTAGAATATAGAATAGAGCTATCACGGGGGTCTTTAGAGATCATCTCACCCAATTCTCTCTTTACTGAGGAGGAGACCGTGGCCGGGAGAAGGGAAAGGACTTGGGTAGCAGCGGGAAGGCCCGATTTTAACTCAAATCCTCTGGGTCCGGATACCATGCTCTTGCCTCTCTGCATCACACCACCAGACATGCCGTTCTTTCCTGTTTTGAATAACCTTTGTGAAATGCAGTCCTACAACCTGGATCTACTGTGCCTAGGGGGCAGGCAGGGGAAATCAGGAGGAAAGGAGTCGGGGGTAGAAGTGGGAACCAAAATTCAGGGGAGGGAGCTGGAGAAGGGGATAAGCAGGCTCATGGCTCTGGGGCTGGAAGGGTCCTTGGAGGTCATCAAAGCTGAGATCCTTATTTTGCAGAGAAGAAAAGTGAGGACCAGAGAGATACAGCTAGAAAGTGTCTATGGTCAGGATTTGAACCCAGGTCTGTCTTCCTCTAAATACTGCCTCTTTTCTAAGAGTAAGTCGTAGCCAGAGGCAGCAGCCTTGGTGTAGAGCAAAGACCGTCGGAAGGATACAGGAGGGCTGCAGCCACGCTGCTCCCAACCTCTTTGCAGAGCTGGCCTGATGCGTTTTCTCTCCCAGCTGGGTGGGTGCTTTGGTTAGTTTTGCTGACTTGCTTTTTCCTTCTTCCCTTTTTATTTTTTGTTACAAGGGACAACTGGCTGAGCAGATAAGAGAAGAAGGAAATGAAGGGGACTTAAAACCAAAGAGATGAATTTCAAGCTTTTAAAAGTTGTCAAAAGTATCACTCAGAAGACCTGAGTTTAAATCCTGATTGGCTGCCTACATGACTTTGGATAAGTCAGTTACCCTCTGTGAGACTGACCTTTGTCATCTGTAAATGAAGAGATTCTTCATCCCTTCTCTGTAAATGAAAGGGTCACTAAAGTCCCTTCCCTGATCCATGACTATCCCTAAACCCAAGGAGTCAGGAAGGTTTCACCAATCTCTCTGTCAACAAGCATTTATTTTTGAAATTTTGATTTGATTTTTTTAATTAACAAGCCTTAATTTTTTAAAATTGAAGTAGATTAATTTTAAATTCAAGAGTTTATTTTCTCCCCCTCACTCGCCTCATCCATTGAATAGCAACAACAAAAGAAAAAAAAAATGAAACTCCAGTATAGTCAAGCCAAGAAAATTCCCTCATTTTAGCCATTTCCCAAAATGTACATCTCATTCTCTATCCTGAGCCTATCCTTTCTCTGTCAGGAGGCGGGAACATCTTTCTTATTGAGCCCTCTGGAATCAGGGTTCTGGAATCAGGTGCATCAATCAGAGCCTTGGAGTTTCTCAAAGTTGTTTTCCTTGTTTCAAAAAACATTCATTAAGCACCTCCATTCCATGTGCCAGGCACTGTGCTGAGGGCTGGGGATACAATGACAGAAATAAAACAATCCCTGCCCTCAAGAAGCTCCCATTCTATGGGGGGAGGCAACATGTATAGATATGTGTATGCAGGATTAATCCACAGTGAGTAGCATCTGGGGTGGGGGAGGGGGGCAGATCCTGAAAGTCATCACGCAGAAGCTTTAGGAACCAGGTAGGTGAGTCACTCTCAGGATCTTGAGCCCGGAGGAAAGATTATAAAGACTTTTAGAAATGGTAAATGAGAAAGCTCCGGGGTCAAGGTCAAGGAACCTGGGACCCCAGGAAGCTGGGTTGGATCAGCCCAAGGCAGGATTTTGTGTATTCTCTTGATGCGCTGGGCAGGACGAGGATGGACTCTGAGACCCGAGGGGCTGCCAGGACAGGGACACTTGTCTTCCATTGATCCTCAAATAAGCCCAAATGATGATGGATGGTGAGGGATGGGAGCCTCCTTACTCACCTGCCCCGAGGCTCACAGTTCCTCCAAGATGGGGCCTCTCACCTGGGCTAGAGGGGAAAGAGGAAAACACCCAGGCCGGGTGGGGGAGGGGAATGGAAGAAGGGCAATCCTTCAACATGAGAATGGGGAGGGGGTCTAAATCTCTATGTCCCCTCTCTGTTCTGACGTCCCAAGTTCTAAGGTCTCTCTCAGCTCTGATATTTTGGGTTCTAAGGTCCCTTGCTGATATGCCATTCTATGCTTCTATATGCACCCTTATCCCCAGTAAATTATTCTGAGCCTGGAGCCTAGAGCCGACAGGAGTGTGTGTGGAGGGCTGGGGGCTGCACATGAGAAGCTGATAGGAACGAGGAGTGAAGGATCTCCCAGCCTCTAGCCTCCTCTCCCCTCCCCAGCCGCCGTCCCAACCTCCCCCTCTTGGGCAATGACACGCAGGGAGGAAGGGGGGAAATGGGGCTGCTGGCATTTTCAGACATCTCCATGCATTCCTGCTGCTGCCTGGCAGCAGCCTCTGGCCCCAGGGAGGCAGGGCATGGGGCCCCACCCCAGGCCCCTTCACACAGCTCCCATTGTACTCCTGGACAGCAAGCACTGGGGCTGGGAACCTGCCGGAGCTCCCGGGTCCCCCAGCCTCCCTCTCCTCTCACCTTGTCTGGGCTCATGCTCTGGGCTGGTTTCTGTCGTGTTTTCAAGGGCCACCAATCTTGTCCTCTGGGAGGTACTGGAGCCCACACTTGATGGAATGGGAAACTGAGACTTGGAGAGAAGAGACTGCATATTATAATAACAACGTTCACTTCTTTCCCTAGGGCTGAGTGACCTTGGCCAAATCACTTCCCATCTCAGTTTACCAGTCTGTAAAATGTAAAATTGGACTAGATGATCTCTGGGGTTCCTACCAGCTCCAAGTCTATGATCCTAATAACAATTCCGTGAGTCTGGGAGTGTGTATCAGTAACTCTTTTTTCTAGATGAGAAGACTGAGGTTCAGAGAGGTGACATCACTTGGCCAGAGTAACACAACTAATACAGGTTCATAGACGGGGTTTGAACTCAAATAGCAGGAGAGGGTCAAGAAATCTGGGTTTGACTGGTCCTATGACCCTTGGGCCCAGTAACTTTCCCTTCCTGAACCTCAGTTTCCTCACCTGTAAAATGGGTGTAATAATACTTTTGCTGGCTTCCTCTTCACTGACAGTAAACATTTATTAAGTATCTCCTGGGTGCAAGCCCTTTATGTGCCCCTGGAGGAGGTGGCAGGTTTAGTTGAAATAGAGCCCCTGCCCTCATCCAACTTACAGTCTAGAAGGAAGTTAAGATGCCCAGATATGACACAGTAGTCAATGATAAAGTCCTAGGAGAGGGGCCAAGAGCTGTGGGAGGCCACAGACAGAACTGAAAGGAAACTGAGAGGTCATTTAATCCGACCCCTTCATTATGAACATGTGGGTTTAAAAAATTTATTGGTGTTTTTGTTTTTACATCACCTTAATTTCCTATTATATTCCTCCTCACAGTCCTTACCCAGGGAGGTGGGTAGCATAGTTGATAAGAGTATTGGGTGTGAAGTCAGGAAGACCTGAGTTCAAATTCAGCTCCAGATATTTCCCAGCTATGTGGCCATGGGCAAGTCACTTAATCCCTGTCTATCTCAGTTTCCTCATCTATAAAATCGAGATCATAAGGGCACCTGCCTCCAGGGTTGCTGTGAGGACCAAGTGAGATAATATTTGTAAAGTACTCAGCAAACCTTAAAGCATCGTAGAAGTACTGTTATTATAGTAAACAAGATTTAAAAAGAAAAACCCATTCAGCAAAACTAACCAGCCCCGTCAATCAAATCTGACAGGGAAGAAAATGTTTCACCTCCAGTCTCCCACCTCTGTAAAGAACGGAAGGAGGAACAGTTCATATTTCTTCTCTTGACTCGACTATTCATTATCATTACTGTCTTCTTAGTTTGGAAATCTCCCTACCTTGGACAGCACCATAAGGGCTAATGTCCTGCCTCTGAGACCCTGAGCTCTGAAATCCCCCTCTCCAATAACAACGTCCTGTCTTTCTTCTCCCCTGGCTTCTTTCTCTACCTCCCTCTCTTGATGTCTCCCTCTTTGTTTCACCCCCCTCTGGCTATGTCTTTTGGCTTGGTTTCACTTCCTGACCCCGCAGGTAGCCTCTCCCTCCCCACTTGAAGCCCTCTCCCCTATTTGACCTTTCTTTGCTCCTTCCCTGCTCATGACCATCCCCAGGTCACTCTCACTATCCAATGTTTCTGGCCTGAATCCTGAGACAGCCTCTGAGTACTGATGGAGAATCCCCAAAGCCATGGTGACTCAGCCTCACACAAATGCTTGCCATCTGCTCTCAGCTGGGCACTCACTGCCGAATGGAAATCAGCTCTGAATAGAAATCTGAACCCTCCACTGCTCTCTGGCCATCCACGACACCTCAAAAGCCCTCCTCCTCAGAAGGAATAAATGAAAACACTTTTTTAAAAGTGTTCACAAGGGCAGCTAGGTGGTGCAGTGGATAGAGCTCTGGCCTTGGAGTCAGGAGGGCCTGAGTTCAAGTGTGACCTCATACACATAACTAGCAGTGTGACCCTGGGCAAGTCACTTAACCCCAATTGCCTCACCAAAAAAAAGTGTTCACAGTATGCTAAGCTTTCTCCTTGCTGAGATCATTCCTTTACTTGGGATTCCCATCTTGTTTCAATTCACAGTATCATTGATGACAGGTCAGGACTAGGAAGGACCTTGAAGCTCATTTAGTCTAACCACATGGAGGGAAGCCCAGCGAAGTTAGGGGACTTATCCAAGGTCACACAGGCAAGCATCAGAGAGAAGATGGAGCCCAGATCCTTCGACTAGAAGGCCAGAACTTTCCTCACTCTTCCTGGATTCCACATTAACGTTTTTTAAACACTTATTTATTTATTAAATTAATTTTATTAAACATTTATTAATGCTTCATCATTTGTGCCAGACATTGGGTAGACAAAGACAAGAAAGGAAAAAATCCCCTGTCTCAGCCTCAGTTAGGAGGGAAAGATCTCAGAGGCCTGGTGGTGGTCAGGAAGGCTCCCAGGAAGAAGGTGAACCTGCTATCAGGTTTAACCTCAGGCGGCACCAGAAACCTCCTGGAGTCTTTGCCATGGGGCTCTAGAGCTGGGAGGAGCTTAGAAATTGGGGTGACAGTCCTGGGGACTGAGATGGAGAATTCCCCAAGGGCTCATCCTCACAGAGTGGGTAGTCCCGCCCACCTCCACCTTCCCAGCCTGCCATGGCCTGCCCCCTGCCCAATAGGACCTTGCCAACATTCTTCTACCGGGGGCCCTGCGGCTGTCCATGGCCCATTGTCATAGGGCCCCAGATTCTAGGCCACCCTCCTCTCCCCTCTATGTGCCCCCTCAGTCATGTCCTGTCCTGTCCCCTCCTTCCCTCTCCCCTCTCCTTAGGAGTCTGGTGGGATGCCCAGCCAGATTGCAAGGAGGTGCCCCAGCAGGCCAGGGGCCTCCAGCACGCGCCAGGACTTTTCTGAATTCCAACTTCAGCAGGAATCCCTGGGAGCCCTGCCAAGCAGGGCTGGGGAGAGGGCACTGAGCCCACTAGGAGAGGCTCTGAGAGGGCAACTCTGGCCCCCTTCATACCCCTCCGAGAGAGTTTAGGGGCTCTTGCAAAGAGCACTGGGCAAAGAATCAGAAGACTCAGGTCACATCCTGACTGCTTCCTACTATGTGCAAGTCACTTTATCTCTCCACACCTCAGTTTCCTTCTGTGCAAAATGAGTAGATTGGACTAAATGATTTTTATATCCACCTCTGCCATCCTCTGTTCTAAGGTATTTTCCTTCTCTGACGTCTTCTGTTCTCAGGGTCTTCCCAACTATGACATTCCCTATTCTAAGGGCCTTCCCTGTTCTAACATTACCTGTTCTAAGCTCTGACATCCTCTGTTCTAAGGTGCCTTCCCAGCTTTGACATTCCCTGTTCTAAGGGCCCTCCTTAGAACAGAGGATGTTAGAGCTGGGAGGGACCTTAGAACACGGAACGTCAGAGCTGGGAGGGGCCTTAGGACATGGAACGTCAGAGCTGGGAGGGGCCTTAGGACATGGAACGTCAGAGCTGG
>NW_020943070.1:2643911-2648074 GCF_900497805.2 Vombatus ursinus | reverse complement strand
GGAGGGGCCTTAGGACATGGAACATCGGGGGGGGGATTTTAGAACATAGAACATCAGAGCTGGGAAGGATGTCAGGGACTATCTGTCTATACTCCCTTGGGACTTGTTCCCTCATCTTTCAGAAGAGTAAATTGAGGCGCAGAGAAAGGAACTTCTCTGCCCAACATGGCAGCCGGCCACAGCTAGCAGTGGATGCTGCAGCTCAGTGATGGCCAGGCCTTTGGGAGGCACGGTCCAGACCTCTGGGCCCCAAGTCCTCTTGGATTGAGGCTCGGCCTACTGCTCAGGGCTTTCTTGGGGTGAGAAGGCAGGAAGGCAAGGAGGTTGTAGGAAAGAGACAGGTGTAGGAAGAGGTGAGGTGGAGCTGGGAAGAGGCCCCGAGACAGGCTGCCGCGGCCCCTCTCTGCTCCCCCTGCCACCTCACCCATAGGAAAAGTCAGGCATGACGGTTCAGGCAGAGTCCCCAGGGCTGGCTGTCAGAGCAGGGGCCGCCAGCCAACACCCACACTGCCACACCTGGGGTGGCCACACCAGAATTCCATTGGGAGACCCAGAGAGGGGCCAGGAAAGGGGCAGGGAGACAGCCTCTCCCAATCCCATCCCCCCCTCTCCTTTCACCTCCTGTCCTCAGGTCTGCCACAGGAAAGATGAGAAAACTCTCAAGAGGAAGGGGGTGGGAAAGGAAAGAGACAGGGCTGGGAAGTGGAAAGAGCTCCAAACTCATCCCAGGGGACTGTGGGCAAGTCTCTCCCCTTTCTGAGCCTTAATTTCTTCACCTGTCAACTGAGGAAGGCTGGGAGGGGTGAGCTTGAAAGTCCCTCCCATCACTGACATTTTACAATGTGAATTCTAAGAGAGTGGAAGAAAAGAAGATGCTGATGTTCTAGAGGGTCTTCACCCATAGGCCCACAGCGCCCCCCACCCCCCCGACCCCCGCCAAAGCCACTTACCCAGGGGAACAACCGTGAAATAGAAAGTATTCGGTATTGTCACCAGAGGACCTGGGCTCCAGTCCAGGCTCTGCCACCAGCCTTGGGCCAGTTTCTCCTCATGTCTGAGTATCTGTCCTTATATCCTCACCTATAAATAGGTGGGGACAGGGTGGGGATATTAAGGGGGATGGCAAATCTTATGATCCTAGGACAGAAGGCACTTTTCCTCTGGATGAGAGGATGAGAGGGAGATTTCATTTCCCACAAAAGGCTCTCTCTCTCTCTCTCCCCTCTCTCTGTCTCTTCCCCTTCTCCCCACTACCCCACTTCGGCTCTCCTCTCTGTCTCTGTCTCTGTTTCTCTCTCTCTGTCTTTCTCCTTCTCTGTTTCTCTCTCTCTCTCTCTCTCTGTCTCTCTCCCTTCTCTTTATCTCTTCTTCCCCCCCACCCCGGCTCTCCTCGCTGTCTGTTTCTCTCTCTCTGTCTTTCTCTCTCCTTCTCTGTTTCTCTCTCTCTTTCCCTCTGTCTTTCTGTCTCTGTGTCTGTCTGTCTCTCTCCTTCCTCTCTGTCTCTTTGTCTCTCTCTTCTCTCCCTCTGTCTTTCTCTCTCTATCTCTTTTCCCTCTCTCTGTCTCTCCCCCCACCTCTGCCCTGGCTCTCCTCTCTGTCTCTGTCTCTGTTTCCCTCTCTCTCCCTCTGTATCTCTGTCTGTCTGTGTCTCTCCTCTCTCCCTCTGTCCTTCTCTCTTTGTTTCTCTGTCTGTCTGTCTCTCCTTTCCATTTTTTTCTGGAGAAAAGAGAGGGGGCAGCTTTGTCGAAGGGCCTGGCTCACCCCATCCCGCAGATTCACATCTGGATCAGGGGCTACATGTCACTAGTGTGGGGCATCAGCAGGCTAAGAGGAAAAGATAAAGGGACAAATAAGGGGGATGGGGCTAGGGAGAGAGGAACAAAGACAAGAAAACAGAGACTGGGGGGGTGTTAAAAAAACAAAAAAAGACCTCCCCTGGTTTCTTGGAAGCCAACAGCAGCTTAGGGAAGGAGGGACTGTGGTGAGGATGCCTGTGAAGGGCAGATCTTGGGATTCTGGAGAGGTAACTGGATTTCCTAGCCCCAGTTGGAGGAGTTAGGAATTTTCACTTGGCATGAATGTCTCATCCTCCTAAGAAATGAAAACAGTACCTGGCAACTGACCCTCGGGGCACCCAAGATCTCTGACAATTAAGCATTATTTCTTTTTTAAAAACCATTTTAATTTTATTGTATTTGTTTCAATGAAAAAGCATTTATTTCCCCCCCCCGCCACTGTTAAAAAAAAAAAAAGAAAAAAGAAAACCCTTAGGACAAGTACAAACAGTTGAAACGACACAAATTCCTACTGTGGCCAGGCCCAAACAAAGTAGGTCTCGTTCTGCTTCAGAGCCCCATCACCTTTCCTTCAGGAGCCTTCATCCTTGGTCCTCTGCTGTCCTGGCTAGTCACTGTATTGATCAGAGTCAGGAAAAAGTCTCTCCAAATTCCTTATTTTTCAGTGTGGTTACTATAGAAATGGTTCTGATTCCACTCACTTCCCTCTGCATCAGTTCATAAAAGTCTTCCCAGGTTTCTCTGAAACTGTCCCTTTCATCATTACTCAGGGCTCAATCACATTTCATCAGCCGGTCAACGAGCATTTATTAAGCTCCTACTATGTGCCAGGCATCATGCTAAGTGCTAGGGATACAAAGAAAGGCCAAAGCTTCCTGGGGGGCTCCCAGTCTAACGAGGAAGCAGATGTGCACGGACAAGCTATAGACAGGACGAAAAGGAGGTAAGAGGGAAGGCAGTGTAAGGAAGGAAGGGAGCTGGGAATCCATTGCTTTTACACTACTGTTTAGAGAAAGGACCTGTGCGTGAATCCAGCCTGTGTGTGCCCTCAGGGCAGCCCGCTTCTCTCTGGGCTTCAGATTTAGAAAGGATCTCAGAGGTCATCTAGCCCAACCCTGGCATTTTACAAACGGAGAAACTGAGGCCCAGAAAGAGGAGATTCATCCAAGGTCACCTGGGTAGCACAGGATACAGGCAGGATTTGAACCCACATCCAGTGGCTCTCAATCTGACTGCCTTTCCATTGTATTGTTCTTACTTCTCAGGGTTCTCGTGAGGATCAAGACAGAATTTATGAGAAGCACCTCGAGCCTTAAGGCACCATGTGAATGCCAGCTATTGTCATTGTTATCATCACTTATATTGTTCTTATCTGGTCTTTGGTGCAGCATCCTGAACCTATTAGCGGCCCAGGCAACTGTGGGAAACTTCAGAGAAGGCGTGATCAGCATCGGTGGAGGGGGTTTACCTGCCCAGGAGTTCCATGAAAATCAGAGCTGCTGTTCCCATCCTTATCCCACGCCATCATCACCACTGTTGTTGTTGTTGTTATTCATTCTTTCCCAAGGTCACACCCGGACACAGAGACACACACCCACACTCTCTCTCTCTCTCTCACACACACAGACACACACTCACACTCACACACACACAGAGGCATGCACACTCACAGTCACACTCACACATGTGCACACACTCACATAAGACACACTCACACACATACACCCACTCACACACACACAGAGGCATGCACACTCACATTCACACATGTGCACACACACAGACACACAGTCACACAAGACACACTCACACAAAACACACTCACACACAGAGGCATGCACACTCACACTCACACATGTGCATGCACACACTCACACAAGACACACTCACACACATACACACACTCACACTCACACACAGACACACAGACACACACAGACACACATTCATACTCGCACACTCACACACACAGAGGCACGCACACTCACACTCACACATGTGCACGCACATACACACACTCACAAGACACACTGACACACACATACATGCATACATACACTCACACTCACACACAGACACACATACACACACAGAGACACACATTCATACTCACACACACATGCACACACACTCTCTCTCACACACACTCACACTCATACACACAGAGGCATGCACACTCACACATGTGCACACACATACACACACTCACACGACACACTCACATTCACACACATACATACACTCACACTCACACACACAGATACACATTCATACTCACACACTCACACATGCACACACACTCTGTCTCACTCACACACACACAGAGGCATGCACACTCACACATGTGCATACACACATACACACACA
>NW_020943070.1:2622812-2643811 GCF_900497805.2 Vombatus ursinus | reverse complement strand
CACACACACAGACACATTCATACACACACACTCTCACACACACTCACACACATACACACATACATACACTCACACTCACACATACACAGACACACATTCATACACACTCACACATGCACACACACTCACACACACACTCACACACAGAGGCATGCACACTCACACATGTGCACACACATATACACACTCACACAAGACACATTCACACACATACACACACTCACACACACAGACAAACATTCATACTCACACACACACACTCACTCTCTCTCACACACACACACACTCACTCTCTCTCTCTCACACACACACACACACACACACACACACACACACTCAGAGGCACACACAGCCCCCAGGCAGGGTCAGGGCAAGATTCCAGAAGGAGGATTTACCATCTGGCCCCTTGGCTTTCTCACTTCATCTTTCCTCTCTGGGCTTTGCAGAAGTCGCTGTGTCTGGGACTCCTCCTCTGTCCCTCCATCACGCAAGCACATCCGGGCTGTCGGGTCCCTAGAAAGCTCGGCCTCTCCAGCAGACCCGGGGGATGTGAGTCAGGCCGGGCAGTGGCGAGAGCCCTGGGCTGGGAGTCAGGACGCTCGGCGGCTGTTGGTGGCTCTGCTGATGTCACTGTGGCAGCCTCTTGGGAATCATTTGGGAAAACTAAGGGCTGAGACTTGAACCCAGATCACCCCCACCCCAAGCCTAGTGTTCTTTCTGCTGTAAAATGGGTGGAATGTGCCTCTCGAGGTGTCAAGGATCAAAGGATTGGGGCAATTAGGTGGCACAGTGGATAGAGCACCAGGAGGACCTGAGTTCAAATCTAGCCTCAGCCACATCCTAGCTGTGTGACCCTGGGCAAGTCACTTAATCCCAATTGCCTCCAAAAACAAGAGAATGAATGAAAAAGTCTTTGTACTAGGGGGGATATACCAATGAAGGAGTTTTTAAATGGGAGTCTTGTCCTCTCTCTACTTGCACCAACATCTTCCCCCTCACCCCCCTCCCAAATAACAACCCCACCAAGGACCAGAGCCTAGAGTGATTTCTCCCACAAACTCTCAGCAGGGAAATATGGCCCTCTTCCTTCCTTTTCTTTATCTTGGCATTCAAGGTTCCTTACAAAGTCCCCCCAGTCCCCAACGCCGTTCTCCTAGAAGGAACTGCACCTCCCAGCTGAGAAGTGGGACTGCTGTGGCCATAGACGTGGCTGGAGCCTCTGACCCGGGCTGGAAACGGGGACAGCAAGAAGAGGCCGACGGCTGACGCCGATTGGGTCGTGAGAAGGCTAGCGCATCTCTCCGCTTGGCCAGTGTTTCCAGGGTGGAGCGTGTCCACAGGGGCTTAAGGTGTGACGGGTGTAACCGTATGTTCCAGGAGGGTCCCTGGGATGGCCAACCTGCCCCCAGAGTTTGGCATGTTCCCTTGGCGTCTAGGGGCTGGGGTGGATGTGAGGCTTGTTGCTAAGGGCTACAGTCTCCATGGGAACTAGGGTGTCCTTGTGGGAACAGCAGGAAGGCCCAGCGGTGGCGGCCTCACGGGAACTGACCCGGGGCTACTGAGGAGAATTGGGGAAGTGGGGAGCATGTCCTGACTATCTTTAGCGTCTTCTCTCATGGCAGTTTTCCGATGACTGTGCTGGAGGATGTGGGGGGTGGGAGTGGGGGTCAGAGTGGGAGGGGGAGTTGGGGGAGAGTTCTCCAAAATCACTTGAACTCCAGGAACTCAGAGGCCAGCTGCGAGGCCCAGAGCAGGAGGGCTATCTGGTGCTGGGAGGGGGTGCTGGGATGTACCAGCCCTACTGGTCAGAGCAGGTCTAAGAGAGGGAAAAGAGGAGGAGAAGGTTGGCAGGACCCAGAGGGTCCTAGAGTCAGTGTGTCAGAGCAGGAAAGGCCCTTAGAACAGGGAATGTCTGAGCTGGGAGGGGTCTTACAACAGGGAATGTCAGAGCTGGGAGGGGCCTTAGAATAGGGAGTGTCTGAGCTGGGAGGGCCTTAGAACTGGGGATGTCAGGGCTGGGAGGGTCTTAGAACAGGGAATGTCAGAGCTGGGAGGAATCTTTCAGATTAGCTAATCTCTCCCCTATATTACACCTAAGAAAACAGACCTCTGAACCCCTCCACCCTTCCGACCCTCGTCCCCTGGTCATCTGCAGCTCCAGTGCCCAGCCCAGCCTGACCAAGGCCCTTTACCTGGTTCCCCAGGTATTCTCCACCTTCCCGGGCCAGTCCCCCAGGGAGCTCTGGGAAGCTTCGCTCCTTTTAAGGTTACAGAAGTTACCCCAGAGACCTCCCTGTTTCCACATGCTCAGAAATTTCATCAGCTGTTTTTTTTTTTTCTTTTTCAAGGAAGAATGGAATGAGGTCTGGAATGGCAGCCCGCACAGGTGATCCCTCTTTTGGGAGATTCCAGGGAAGCTGACCTGGATTCACTGTGCTAGGGAATGTGAATGTGCTGGCCCAGGGGGGATTCCAGGCCCAGGAAGACACTTTCCACCTGAGAGCCTTCTCCCTGGGGAGCTCTGGGACCGAGCACATCCAAGCACCAGACCCTGGACCCACCCTGGCCTCACACTGAGCGCTGGGCTCTCTTAACTTTCTGAGGCCTCCTCCCTGCCTCTATCTCCCCATCAGCCCCTCCCTCACAGAACCAGACCCCCTCTGGCCCTCCCTAGCCCCCCCAGGACCCCACGACCTCCCGCATGATCTATGTCACCTCTTCATTTGTCTGCCTGCCTCCCATCTCTGCCACTGGGACCCACCTTCCCCAGCTGCCAAAAGGAAGGGTTCTTCTAAGGGTCTGCTCTGAGAACATTTCTCCTAGTCAACTACTCAGGAATGAAGGACAAACAACAATGTACTAAATATGAACTTCTGATCTTGGCATTCAAGGCCTTCCACAGCCTGGCTCTAACCTACTGGTCTAGCCTTGGCTCTCACTACTCACTCTTCATGTCCTCCATGTTCTAGCCAAACTGAGTCACTCCTAAATTTAATGAAATGTTAAAATTATTTTTAAAAAACCAACCACAACTCCTGATCCTCCCTTCTCATCTGGCCCTCTCCAGTTCCCAAGCCCTTGTTCTTGATGTCTCTCATGCCTGGAAGGGCCTGCCCCTCTCTCTCCCATCTCCTGTGTATCAGACTTCAGAAATCACCGCCTGGAAAGCTGGCTTAGAGAGAGAATCAGAGTCAGACAATCTCGGAATTAGCCAAGGCCTCCAAGGGCGTCTAGTCCAGGCCACATCCCCAGTGAGTGGTCGTTCCCCCTCCGCCCGCAGACTTCCAATGGGGGCAAACTCTCTCCCCTATGGCAGCCTCTTCCACTGGAGGACAGGTTAGGGAGGTTTTCCTTACATGAAGCTGATCCCCAACTCTCTGCCCATGCCCTGTCCCACTCCCATTCCCACCCGACTGTGCCCATTTCTGCCCCCTCTTCTTCTTGGTAGCCAACCGTTCAAATACCTGGAGATCTCAGCAATCTCCCTCCCTCTCCCATCAAGACATCCCTTCTTTAGGACCAACACCCTAATTTACTTCATCAGCTCCTCATGTGCCTCATCCCCTTGGCCAGCCCACCCTGGGCATATTTTTTTTTAACATACAAAAAGGAATTTATTCAAGCCATCTTTGGGGTTAGCCATGCCCATCACAAGCAGTATGTCAGGAAAAGAGAAATTCTCACCTTACGCATGTAGACATTCAACTCAGAACCAATCCCTGGAAAGAGAGATTTTGGACCAACTCATCATAAAATCCAGTTTTAAATATCTCCAAGGGGACAAAGCATCTGTGAGTGTCTGCTGTTGTCTAAAGAACAAAATACTGTCAGAACAAAAGTCGTATAAGCTTAGGAGAAAGATGGCTTCTACTTGGACTTTGGCCAAGGGCGATAACAAATGAATTTGGGTCTGCCTGACTGAGTGATTGGATCCAAAGAGTAGAGCCCCCTACCCCCACCCCAGGCTGTGATTCACAGGAGTCTGTCCCTGGCCCTGGTTAACTTTTTCCTCAGTGACTTGAATAAAAGTGTAGAGAGCCTGACATCAGATTGGCGGATGGTGTAAGCTGGGAAGGAGAGACAACCCAAGGCACAGAACTGGCATCTCTGGACACATTTTAGCTTGGCAATGTCCTTCCTAAAACATGGCGCCCAGAGCCGGCTGCAGGGCCAGGCCAGGGACTGTCCCCTGCCTTGTTCTGGACACCAATGCTGCCTAGGATGCCTTTGGTTTCTCTTTGTTGTCTTTGTGTGTGTGTGTGTGTGTGTGTATGTGTGTGTGTGTCCAGATACACTGGATATCATATGTAACTCTATCTTTTTATCTCTCTACTATCTCTACCCAACCACCCCTATCTACTATGGCAATCTCTTTTATCCATCTTTTTCTGTCGTTCAGCTGTGTCTGACTCTCCTTAACCCCATTTGGGGTTTTCTTGGCAGAAACACTGGAATGGCTCACTACTTCCTTCTCCAAGTCATTTTATAGATGAGGAAACTGAGGTAAACAGGGTTAAGTGACTTGCCCAAAATCACACAGCTAGTGTCTGAGGGTGGATTTGAACTCAGGTCTTTCTGACTCCAGGCCATGTGCTCTATCTACCTAGCTGGCCACTATCCATCTATCCATCTATCATCTATTTTCTATCTCTCTATTATCTATCATCTATCTATTATCTCTCAATTCATCTATTATCTATCCATCCATTCATCCATCTGTCTATCCCTCCATCCCTCCATCCCTCCATCCCTCCATCCCTCCATCCATCCGTCTAGGTCTACCCTGGCCTGGCGTCTCTTCTCTCCCCAAGAGGAGTCTAACTCTTTTAGAATAGAACCCACAACCACACCCAGGACACTGAGCTCCTTAGGGCAGCAGAACCTCCAGTGACAGGGAGTTCACTACCTAGGGCAGAGGTCAGGTGCCATGCTGGACAGCTCTGCTGAAGTCTGTGGGTGTGTCTGCATGCGGTGTGGGCTTGGTGATGCCAAGGAGAGGTGGGCTGCCTCTTTCTGGCCCTGGGCACGGGGGTGGGGGTGGTCCTACTTGCTAATCTTCACCCCCAGCATTCATTTCTTACCTCCTTTGTAATGCTTTTTTGTGCCTACAATTCATTCCCTCTTTACCTCCTTCCTACCAACTTCAGGTCAGGTGATGCCTCCTACAAGAAGTCTTTCCTGATTTCCACTTCCCCCAGTGACTAGTGCCCACCTTCCAAATTATCTTGTCTTTAAGTCTTTAAGTTGCAGACGTGGATATAAGCACAGAGGGTCTTTCTCAATGGTCCTCTGCTCCTCAAAGGCAGGAATAATCTCGTTTTTAATCTGTCCCCAGAGATCAGCTCAGCACCTAGCACTTAATGATTGTTGATTGATTAGGGGTCTGAGCAGCTGGCTCTGGGCCTTCCCTGGCCTTTGGGATCAGTCTCCCTTCTGACTTCTGCCTCTGTGACACTTTTCCCGTGGTACTGTGGTGGGTGACAAAGTGCTTTCCTTGTGACCCCGTGAGACAGATAAGCGCAAGCATTTTTATACCCATTTTACAGGTGAGGATACTGAGGCCCAGAAAGGGGCAGTGACTTGGGCCCAAGGTCAAACAGGTCAAGCTGGGACTCTAAATCCAGTCCGGGGCCTCCCTTCCCTACTCCTGGCTCCATCTCTGCCATCTGGTCTTTCCATGGTGTCATGGATAGAACTCTAAACTTGGAGGCAGAAATATCTCAGATCAAATCCTTAGTATGACAGGCGTGACCTTTAACTCCCCTGGCCTCAGTTCTCTGTAAAATAAAGGAGTTGGGCTCATTAGCCTGAGGCAATTTATGTAATGCAGTGAATGGTGGTAGACTCTGGAGTCAGGAGCTCCAATTCCGCCTGACGCACTTAACCCTGGGTTAAGTGACTTAATTTCTCTGAACATCTGTAACATGGGGATAATAGCACCTACCCCATAAGGTTGCTGTGAGGTCCAAATGGCATCACGTAAAGGCAGGGATTGCTGGGGCTAGCTAAGGTCCCTCCCAGCTGTAGATTAGCCTGAGCCCTCCAAGGGTCTCCATCAAATTCAAATTCAAATTTGAATTCCATGGAATTCAAAGGCTCTCCTGCCTCCCAGGTACCCGCTCTCCTCTGAGTTCTGCGCCTCCCCCAGGAGGGGTGGGGCAGCCCTGATGTCCCCTCCCAGATGGACAGCGCAGTCCCTGGAGCTGTGTGCGCCCACCCCCTGGTGGCCTGGGCCTGGCTCACACCCCTGGCTGCAACACTAGATTGTCAGGCCTAGGCCATCAGCTGAAGAATGGTGTTAGGACTTAGGACAAATAAATCCCTTCTCCTCCAGCAGGTATCATTCATTGGGATCACAGGATAGAGCTGAGGAGGGCCCAGAGGGGAGGGAAAGCCTGAGAGCAGCTAGGAAGCTATTATTAAAATAAGTCCAAAGACCAAAGGGCAGGTGGTTGAGTGAAAGCACCAGACCATGCATCTTCTAAGACACCAGCAGCTTAAGCACATGCGCCATTTTGGACCCGTGGGAGTGGGAAGCTGGAGCTGACTGTGAGCCAGACAACTTGGGAGTGTTCTGAGTGAATCATGGTGGAGGTCCTCATCCGCAGTGGAAGTCCCCAAAAGCCTGCCTCTTCTCAAGTCTAACTAGAGGGCCTACGGCCCTTGAGGCCTCCCATCCTCCCCAAAGGGCAGCTCCAGCTGAGCATTCTGCATGACAGGTAATAGGTCTCCTGCGGGATTACCCCCACAAGGTCAGGCTTTCGGAAGGCATCAAAGCCAGCATTAAACTCCAAGGGTGGGGTCTAAGGCCCCAAATCAGCCTCTGGTCCCAGGAAGACCTTACAACCCAGCAAGGACACACCCTTCCCAGGACTAGTGGGGCCATGGACTGAATCGGATCTCCTGCTCCTTGCTATGACCTCAGAGAAACCACAAGTGGTCCAAGTTTAAAGTCCCTCACATGCCATTAACAAGGCGTGTTCCTTTGGGGTCCAAGATTTCATGGGAATGCTGAGGTCCTGGGCAAGATCGACACCCCCCCCCCATGGCTGGAGAAAGCATCCCTGTCCTGACCACTGGTTCCACAGCCAGTACTAGGTAACCAAGAGGCTTTATTCTCAGGTGAGAGGCTCCACCTCGAGGAGCCCACTGAACGCTGGGCTTTTTGAAAAGCTTGATGGATGAACTGAGGCTTTCTCCAATAGCCTCTGAGCTCAAGGCCACAGCTAATTAAATCCAAACCTTTGAATGTTATTCTGTTATTTCAGTAGTGTGTGACCCCATTCAGAGTTTTCTTGGCAGAGATTGAGTGCTTTGCCATTTCCTTCTCTAGCTTATTTTCCAGATGAGGAAACTGAAGGAGAGAGGGTTAAGTGACTTGTCCAGGGTCACCCAGCTAAGTGTTTGAGACCAGATTTGGTGAATCTTGCTGACCCCTGGCCCAGCACACTACACAGTACTACCTATCTAGCTGCCCCCAAAGCCTTGAAATGCTCACCTATGTATACTAAAGAGCTTCTTTCTCATTCATCTTTCTGCTTTTCTCCCATGTCAGGGTGAAAAACAGCCCTGGTCCTGATCTCCCATTGGCCTAGTACCTGCACTTATGGGAGAATCCTCCAGATTAAATGCCAATATCCCCACGGCCACACCTCCCTGGTGTCCAGTTGGAGGCCTAGCTCCATTACCCTGAAAGTCACTCCAATCAAAAGTCAAGAGAGAACTTTGAAAATTTTATTGAGAATCCACCAGCTCCATGTTGGTTTGAAAATATCAGGCAGCTTCTTCTTTGGCAACACGGTCTTTTTTGAGTGGCCCCTGTTAGGACAATGTCATGCTGGGGTTAGTTTCAACAAGCCTGAACAAAGTCCCTGGCCTGGCTCCACCACCCCAAAAGGCTACCCCATACAATCCCAGGCTCACACCAGTGGGAGACAGGCACAGCTCCCTGACCCCAACTTCTATCCAGTGGACCCTTTCTCTAAAGGTGGTGGGAAGAAAGGGGCTGGAAGACCTCAACCTTAAGGTTCTCAGAACCTCCAGACACTCACTAAACCTGTCCTGGGTCAAAGCCCCAACAACCGCAGGAATCAAACACCCTAAGCTCCTTTTCTCTGCTCTGTGACCTCTGCCTGCAGTCACCAGCACAGGGGAGGGGTGGGAGAAGACTCACCATGAAAGCTTTCTTCTCCTCCACAGTCTGGAACCGACCGTGGCCGAACTTGGAGGTGGTGTCGATAAACTTCAAGTCGATCTTCTCCAGGGCGCGACGTTTGGTCTGTACCAGCAGAGACTGCAGGACAAAGACGGAAGGATTGAGGCTAATCTTGAACTTGATCCATTAAAGCCCCAGGGAGCTCACTACCAAGGCAGACTCAAATCAGTTCAAAGCAGGCCCCAAACATTCACAAGTTGTGACCTCGGGCAAGTCACTTATGCTCTGCCTCGGTTTCCTCACTTGTAAAATGGGGATATTAAGAGCAGCAACCTCACATGGTTTGTGGGAGCTTGGCACACAGCAGGTGCTTAATAAAGGTTCCCTTTTTTCTGTCAGGAAGGGTTGGTCAGCCTGCTCACTTCATGCCCATGTGGAAACAGCAAGGACCCTCCAACCCTGTAGGAATTATCCCCAACATCTGAGGTAACCATGGCTCACCTTCCGCAGGGTGAGCACACGCTTCTTGGTCCCAACCACACAGCCTTTCAGCATGATAAAGTCATTGGTCACTTCACCGTAGTGGACGAAGCCTCCCTGGGGAGAGAGAGGGCTGGTGAGCTGTGCCCTTCCACCAGGAGAATCCTGGTCTGTAGCGGGTGGGGGTGGGGGGGCAGCCTGGAGGCGCCCGGGCACAGGCACTCACCAGAGGGTTGATGCTCTTGTCGGACAGATCGTAATCAGTGGATGCGTTGTTTTTGATCAGCTTGCCATCCTTGATCTGGTAGCCTTGGCCAATCTTGTAGATCTGCAAATGAAAGTGGGGCAGGCATCAAGGAGGACGTATGTGTGACTGGCACAGCTGCCCAGGGCCTGCCAACGATGCTGCCGCCTGGGCTGCGCATCACCCAAAGACAAGTGGGGAAAGGGCCCACACACACAGCCTTTCCCGGGCCAAGCCTCTGCCACCAGGAACCTTACAAAGGCACCTCCTGGACCTCGGAAGCCTGACAACGTGCACGGGAACATCTGCCCACCAGTGCAGAGCAGAGAGCTGTTTGTAGGAGCCAAGCCTTGGGTAACATATGCTTTGCACCCCGCTGCCCACACTGAAGCCTCACCTTTTTGTTGATCTCTGTGCGATGGTGGTAGCCCTTCTGACCAGCTCGAGCCACAGAGAAGGCCACGCGGGCAGGATGCCACGCTCCAATACACGCCACCTTACGCAGGCCTCGGTGGGTTTTTCGGGGCAGTTTCTTTGTGTGCCAGCGGCTGGTTACACCTGCAAAGAGGATCCTGCGTGAGCCCAAGGACCCGACCTTTGAGGTGCCCTGCCCTTTCCCCCTTCCCAGTCCCAAAGGGCAGTAGGGCTGTTCTCAGAAGGAAGGCAGCAAGGAATCTCTCCTCATTAGGCTCGGGCGCTGTGTCCAGCGCACATCCCATGACTTCATCACTGAACAAGGCTCGCGGCCCAGGAGGCCAGGAGGCTGGCCTCACCCCTTTGCTGCAGGCTCTGGAGGGTAGCGCACCTTTGTAACCTTTGCCCTTGGTCACTCCAATGACGTCAATCATCTCGTCCTGCCCAAACACGGTGGACACGGGCACCTGCTGCTCCAGCTTCTCGCGGGCCCAGTCCAGTTTCTCCGCCACGCTGCCGCCGTTCACCTGGATCTCCATCAGGTGAGACTTCTTCTGCCTCAGAGGTAGCAGGCGCATCTGTAGGAAGAGCAAAGTCACTTGTATCACGTGGCCTGCCTTGGAGCTCAGCCTCAGAGTTTGAAAGCCAAGATGGAAAGCTTTTCAGTGCACATGATGAGATGCAATTGCTAAGGAGGCCAACTATACTGAAATACTAAACTGAAGAGTTCAAGGTCACAGGTTAAGACACAGGCCCCTTCCCCCCCTCAGCACCCCATGCTTCAGAGAGTTCAAATCCCTGCTAAGGCCCGCGACTATGCCCTCAGCGCCAGCCACGCTGGCAGAGCCCGCACGTGCCAACGCTCACCAACCCATCCCAGAGTCCAAACAGCCAGCAGTCTTCAGGACTGGAAAGAGGCCCCAGAGAGCCAAGTTTTAGGATCAGCTCTTTCATGAACCAGCTAGGGGACCCTGTGAGAGGAACTTTGGTTCTCTGGGACACCTTGCACCACAGAATGAGGGGTCCAGGTTTGGCTATGAGAGTCCTAAGAGCTCCAGTGTCCACAACTCATTAACTCAGACCAAGTTTCTAATATTTCTTCACCTGGGGGACACATCCTCTTCCCATCTTAACCCATTTTCCCCATCTGTAAGCGGGAGGGGTGAGGCACAAGGGTTAGAGACTGCCTTCTACACAATGCAATTCACAATATGATTATGAAAAACAATTCTCTCACTGAATGCCAGATGTGCCTATGATCTAGGCCCCTGGCTCTTTAGAGCAAAGTGATGTTCAGGCTAAAGTCAGGTCTAGGAAGGACAACCCAAGGACACTCACATCTTCCACTGTGGAAAACACCAGAACTACCATCATTTCTGCTCACAAGGCCCAATGCTAGTATTTGTTCAAAGTTCTGCGGCCTTTCCTACCTCCAGGGCCCCCAAACCAGGCCCCAACCCCAGGCTGTAGGTGCTAAGAAGCTACAACCCCTCTAGCCTCACCAGATTTACTGCTGCGGCTGTCACCAATCCCTGGGACCTAGGACCTAACCCAAACCCCTATGCTGCCCTGTCTGGAGCACCAGAGATGAGAGAGAAAGGCAAAGCCCAGAGCCAGGTCACCTTGGACCAGGCGATCCTCCCAAGCCTAGGCACCTGGGCTGCTGCAGCACCCTCTGCTGGTGAGGTCCAGGTGAAGGATGGACACCCGGAGGAGGCAGATGCTGCTAGGGAGGGCATCCACGGCATGCACCCCGCGCTCAGCACTCACCTGGGTGTGGGCAATGACGCGGATCACCTGGCAGTACTTCTTCATGCTGCTGAAGTCTTTCTCCAGCTGCTTCTTGCCGTCATCATCTTGCCACTTCTTGCAGTACTTGGTGAAGGCCTTCTTCTTGGACTTATGCCTTCAGAAGCAGAGCAGAGTTGGGGAGGGGGTGGGGGGCGGACCTTCATCAGCCCACTGAGGAGTGGGTGAGCGGAAGGAGCCGCACCCTCCCAGGCTGAGGCTCATTGCCGGCTTCTAAGGATCCCTTTCCACCAGCAAGCGGAGCCTGGAGCTCATCGGCAGGGCCGAGCGGAGCTGCCGCAGGGTGATCCAGGTTAGGTAAACGGGAGCTGCTCAGGTCAGAGGCACAAGGCACGTTCAGTGCTCACGGACCTGAGCACGCCAGGCCGCACACCAGGCCCCACGCAGATGCCCTCCCATCACATGGGATGCAGCAGGAGTGGCTGCCCCCACCCAAGGGCCTACTCTGCCCAGAGGGTAAGAGCTAAGTAACTGATGTTCTACTTCCGGTTAGGGATGGCCAGCTCTCCTCAGAGAGGGGAAATGACTCAGCCAAAGTCACCAAATAAGTGAGTGGAAAACCTGGCTCCTCAAAAGTCCAGTGCTACCCCACAAGGAAAAGAACTTGGCCATCCCTAAAGTCAAGTGGAGAATTACAAGCCCCTGGGTGCATCCACCACAATTTCCCAACAAGCATTTCCTACATTCCCAGGCAGTCAGCTCATCCCCTGGACCTGGAAATGCCCTTGGCAAGGTGGCCCCAATTTCCACCGGCAGACACAAGTCAAAGAGAAAAGTAAGCCCAGAGGGCTCTAAGGAGAGGTCAAGAGTGGCTTCACTCACCAGTTCTTATAAAATCGCCGCTTACACTCATCACTGATGTGCTCAGCAAAGATGGTTTTGAAGCTCCTCAGACCTCGTGGGGTTTGCACGTAGCCCACGATGCCTACGATGACCATGGGGGGCGTCTCCACAATGGTGACAGCCTCGACCACTTCCTTCTTGTTGACCTCTGGAAAAGGCAGAGTCTAGTTACATCTGCTGCTGGAACCAGATTCCATGTGCCCTTGCTAAGGGGCCTGGGATGACTTGTCAAATGGTCACAACTCAAGTCACTGGGGTGGTCTGGACGTGTGTCAAGACAGCAAACAGTTTCCCCCCCAATCTTGGGGGGGAGTGAGGCTCCTCCCATCAGGAGGACTGCACACTGGAGTCAGGGTAACAGAAGCAGGGCAGACATCCAAAGTGCCCAGAAATACCAGTCTAAGATTCTGTGATGTCTTTCCTCGGCAGTACAAGGGATCTATTTCAAACAGATGCGTATCCATCTTTATCCTCCCCCTGCCCCCTCCAAATCCCTTGGGATACTTGAGAGCCAGGGCAGAGATATTAAGTGCTAGAAGCCCCCCAAACATGTATCCACTTTATCTACATACTTGAGCCAGGCCTGTCCACCTCTCGAACGATGTGTGTCATGCCTGCCTTATAGCCCAGAAAGGCTGTCAGGTGGATGGGCTTGGTGGGGTCATCTTTGGGGAAACTCTTCACCTTTCCCCGGTGCCTGCTGCTTCTCTTTCGAGGCAGGAAGCCCAGAGAACCATGCCTGGGAGCGGAGAACTTCCTGTGGGACTAGAAAAAAGGAGCCCGGTGAGCTTAACTGGCACTGACACAACCACCTTTAAACCAAGCCTGTTTGGCCTGTATCACTGGCATGGAACTCCACAAAGGAGGGACACAATGCCACTAAGATTTGGCCTTAGCTAATGAACTCTGATCATGACAAACTCTAAGGTAGGATTACAAAACATTCTTTACAGTAGGTCCCAGCTAAATGTTGCTGATAGTGAAGAAGCTACAGACAAGAGTATGCAAGTTGGCCTTTACAGGGTACCGGTCTGGTTACCAGAGGCAGCTAGGTGGCACAGTGGATAGAGCCAGGCCCAGTCAGGATGAGTCACCTTTGCAGTGAGCTCAAAGCTGTCTCAGATACTTTCTAGTTGTGGGACCCTGGACAAGTCACCTCATCCTATTTGCCTCAGTTTCCTCAGCTGTAAAATGAGCTGAGGGAAATGGCAAACCAGCATCTGGGGTCATGAAGAGTAGCACATTGCTAAAAAGGTCTATAACTATCTACCACTGGTGCAGATGGAGTAAGCAGAAATGCTCAAGTTTTCACATATTTAAAAAGATTCAAAAGCCAGTGCTGGCAAGATATCCAGATGACAAGCCAATCCACCTCTGAGGCAAAGTCAGATTTGCTCAAGATTGTAATTAAGGTAAGACCAGACCTCCACTGGTGACTACAAACCCAGGGCTCGATTTACACCACAAAAACCAAAGAGCACCTTGTACTTGGAAAAAATATAAAGGCTTCCCAATGTCTCCAGGTCTATAAATGTGAGGAAGGTGCCTGTGCCTGCTTTAAGATTTTAAGCAATCATCAAATTATGTAGTACTAACTCCCTTTGGGCCTTAATCGAGTGGAAAGACTTCCCATTTTGGTCACACAGATCAAGCAAACTCAGTGATCTCCAAGACACTCCCTAATCTATGCATCCACAGCATGGAACATATGGTAAGTACTCGAGTTAGAATCCCACCCCTCAGAAGCCATGTCCAAGCAGGTTCAGGTGACCTCGATCACAAGATTATTAAATTAAGGCCTAAAGCTTTAAGAATCAGTTTTACCTTATGGGTGACTCAAACCCAACAGTGGTCACATACAAATCAAGAGGCATTTAGAGGAAACTGAGTCTTTCACCTGCCCCCCTCCCCAAGGCTGCCATTTGAGGTCCAACAAGGCTACCATCAGAACATGACATTCAGCACGTGTGTTCTAAGTCCGCCCGTCATGAATTTCATCACCTGTAGCCTGTGGTTTAACAGTTAAGGACTCGTCAGGTTCCTTCTAGCGTTAGCAGTCTAATTCAAATTCCAAAACCCTCCCACGAGGAAGGGCCAGATGCACCCTGAATCACTCTGGGCAGGAAGGGCTGTGGGTTTGGATCCAGGGCCCTCTAAAGGGGTCTCCTGCAGGAAAGGAGCAGCCGCTCTGGTCAGGCAGGCCAATAGTGACTTAAGGTGAGAGCTCCCCTACAGGCAGGAAAATATGTCTTAGCCATAGGCGGCTGAAGAAGAGTGGAGAGCCTCCTCACTCCTCCGAGATCCTTATACTGGCTCATACTAGAAAACAGGCCCTGGATTCAAATCCTAACCCTATTATTATACTGAGTCGCTGAACAAGCCCTTCTCGGGGTGGGTCTATTTCCTCTTCACTTAACAGAAACGAGAAAGCAGCCTGGCGGAGGACAAAAAGCACTGGCTCTATTCAGAGGACCCTGGGTTCGATTAGAAATTCTGCCTTGTGACTCTGAACTAAATCTTGACCTTTCAGAGCCCCATCTGTCAAAAGAAGCCGAGGTCCCCTCTCTGGGCCCATTCGCGCTCACGTGGCCCGCCCAGCTCCGGAGACACGCGTGGGCTACAAAGCTCCAGCGCCAAGCCCGAGGGGAACGCGGCGCATGCGCTGAGGCGGGCGGCCGTAGGCCCAGCGGCCTAGCCCGGCGGAGGCGCGTGTTACGGCCTTGAAGGAGCGAGCCCAGAAATGACGCCAGCGTCGGGAGCTGAAGGGCCTCCGCTCCCCACCAGCGGGGCCTGAAGGCCGACCAAGCCGCGATGGCTGCGATGCGCAGCGGATGGAGCACGCTCCCCTCCCCTCCCCGCCCTGGCCTAGGAAAGCCACCATGACGGTACGTACCATGCTGCTGCTACACCTAAGACCGCCGCCCAGGCGAGTTGGGAGAGAGGGGTCTGCCCGCGGCCCGCGGTATAAAAGGCCTCGCGAGACCCCGCCCCTTCCGGCGTGCGAGCGCGCTCCCGCGGGCCCGCGCACGCCCTCTGCGTATGCTACGCGCATGCGCGCGCTCTGGCCTTAAGCGTGACGTCGACTCTGTTTTCGCCAGAACGGAAGAAGTGTAGGAACTGCGGAGGAAAAACGTGATTTGGAGGGGAAGAACCTACGGAAGCTCGCGCTGGCCAAATTTAGTGTTGCGCGTTCTTGGGCTAGCTACTGTATACCAAGCTCCTTGTTTTCAATCCAGCAAACATTTATTACGCACTTAATGTGTGCAAACCAAGCATGCAATTCAGCCATTTAGACCTTCCGCGACCCCATTTAATTCTAGTGCCTTGCCTCATCATTTTTTCTCATTCACCCTGTACGTGTTTGCCCCATTAGATTGTAAGCCCTTTGAGGGTAGGGACTGCCATTTCCCTCTTTTTGTGTCCCCAGAGCTTAACACAGTGCTTGGCCCCTAGTAGGCGCTTAATAAATATTTATGGATCGCCTGACTGATTTAGAGGGAAGTCTTGGCTCTGATTCCGACACAAAAAAATAGTTAGAAATAGTTTGGAAATAGTTCGAAAATTTGCCTCATGGTAGCTCCCCTTTCCGTTCCAATAATCTTATGGGGGCTACCATTCTTATCCAGGGCCTGGTATATATTGGGTGCCTAATAAATATTGATTGATAGATGAAGAAACTGAGTCTTAAAGCAGTTCAGTGATTTGTCCAAGTTAGCACAGCCATTCAAGCATTTATTAAGTACCTACTCTGTGCCAGACACTGCGCTAAGTGTTGAGGATACAAAGAAAGGCAAAAAACCATAGTCCTTTCTTTCCAGGAGCTGGTGGAATTCTGGTGGGGGAGACAATGTAACAGTTACATACGAGCCAGATACTTGCAGGGCAACTGAGGAGATAATCAGCTAGACTGGAGAGACCTGTGGAATGCCTTTCTCAGGGGACTGGAAATTGTAGAGCCTCATCTGAACACTCCTGGCCTCCTCCATACTGCTTCCCCTCTCCCCCATGGAAGGTGAAGCAATTCCAGTTCCAAAGGAGGGAATCTCCCCTGGCATTAGGCCTCGGAGATAGGTCTTCCAGATCCTCCGGTCCAGCCTCCCAGAAGGTGACAGTGTATTGTTATTCTTATCCACCCTCTTATGCATATACCAGCCAGGTCTAGACTTCCTTGTGCATTACAACCAAAGGGAGCATCCCCCACCATCCTGAAGCAATGGGAGTAGTAACGGGTGAATTTCATTCAGGGGATGAAGGGAATCTCTGTACCTGTACCAACCAACATCCCTCACAAAGAGGCAACCGGTCTTTGCTTGAAGACCTTCAGTGATGAGGCAGCCCAGGTCACTTTGGGACAGGTTTAGTTTAGAGTATAGTAAAAAGATGGACATCATGGTATAGTGGGGAAAGTGCTGACTTGCAGGTCCTTTGAACCCAAACTTCATAGAACAAATCCTCTTAATAAAAGGATTTGTTCTGTAAAACTCAGACTCAGTCAAAGGGCCTCACTTGAGGACCTAGAGGGCCACATATGTCCTGGAGGCCACAGGTTCCCACACCTGACCCAGACTAATGCTATTTAAGGAAACAGATAAGAAACCATTAGATCTTAGTGCCCCTCCTCTCAGAGGAGAGCCAAGTATCCTCTGGCCCAAACCTCCTGTTTCCTCTCCCGGCAGGAAGTCAAGTCCGCCTTAGACAAGGTAGAGAGAGATGTCGGGTCTTTCAAGCCACCCAATGCCACCCCCATACCACGTGGAGGACAGGCCCCGACTACACATGTAATACTTTTTCACAAACCAGTGATAGAGAGCAAGTAAAGCAGGAGGTTCTTAACAAGATGTTGACACCTCCCCCAAGATGTTTGTGGATAGATTTCCAAGGTGTCCATGACCTAGAATGGGAAAGTAATTCCATCTGTATTTTCAATCGCCTTTGGTTTCCTTTGTATTAGTATGCATTTTATTCTATTAATCTAAAAATATTATTCTGAGGAGTCCACAGTTTTCACCAGACTGCCAAGGAAGTCCATGATTAAAAAAAAAAGGTTAAAGTGTAGTTCCTTGCCGAAGTATAGTTGCCTACATTTTACATATGAAGAAACTGAGTCTTAAGAGAGGTGGTTGACACCTGGTTGGCAGAGCCATATCACAGAGCTCTTCCCCAAGTCAGCAGAGGCAGTCTGGCCTCCTGGATTTATCTGTCTTGAAGGTCCCATTCCCACCTGCAGAAAGTGCCAATAGTCAGAGGAACCCAAGAAGCCCGTCCCCCTGCTTCTGCCCACGCCAGAGTGGGCCCTGGGAATCATGGTCTGCAGGCAAAGCTCAGTGGGACTTCCATGTCCTCTGCTTGCCTCAGACCATCAGTCTTGGGCTCCTCCAGATGCCTCCTAAGTCTCCCCTTTCCAATCTGCCCTTGGTTATTCAGAGAGCAGACACACCACTCCTGTGCTCAAACCTCTTTAGTGGATCCCTATTGTTTGGCATTCACATCTCTTCCTGATAGAGGACTTCAGGGTTACAAGGACACAGGGGAGAGAACGCTATACTCTGTGGTTTAGGCCAAAATCTGTCAGGTGTCAGCATTTCTCCTTAGAGAGAGACACAGCTGGGCAGAGGTCTCCCTCCTGCTCATTGGCATTTCCTCTGGCTCAGGCCATTGCCATCTACATCCTAAAGTAATCTGGGAATAAGATACAACTCCACAGCAGAGCAGAGCAGAGCAGAGGTGGAGATGATAGATTTAGAGGCCGGGATTTAGGGCTTACACTGAACCGTGTTAATGTCTGAGGGAAGTGATAGCCTGGGAATATCCGAGCACCCATACCTGCTCGCCGCAGACCACGGCCAGCTTGGCCCCTAAGGGCATGACTGACAGGAGCAGGTGAGATCTGGCAACTGCTTCTATTGGGGCATCAGCCTTGCTTCAGAAACCAAGGGGGCTACAGGAGAGGGCCAGAGGCCTGGACACCATGAAATGGCTCCTCCTTGGATGGTGAAGGTCTTGTTCAAAGAAAAGACCGCCAAGAAAAGGGATCACTATCTGCTGTGCTGCTGCACCCTGAGGACCATGGGACTGGTCCATCTGACTCGCAGCTGAAACTTTCTGCACTCCCCAATAGAATGTGAGCTCCTAGAGACCAGGGCTCCTCTATTGGTCTCCCCAGAGCTTTGCACAGTACTTGGCACACAGACACACTGTAAATACTTAATATTTCATTCATTCATTCCTTCACTCATGATAGCCCCCATCTTGGAAGAAATATCTTCCACAAACTAATTATTTTCTTATTATTTTCTGACTCAAGAATTCTCATTTTAATTGAGTCAAAGGTAAACCAGAGCTATCTCTTTTAAAATATATATGGTTTTTATTTTCACTTCCAAATTCTCTCCTTCCCTTTACCTAAGAGCTACTTCTCTTAATTGGATTAAACAAGAAGACATTTCCACTCTTGGTTTGATGACCTTTTAAACAAGACAGACTCTAATGGAAATGGCTTTGATTCAAGTGAAGTCAAGAACATTAGCTGGGAACATGGTCATGATCTGATTTCTTGCTATGTTATACCACAACTAAGGGCTGGGTCTAGGCCGGTCTAGGCCTAACCTTTTCAGTGTTCTGGACCCACTGGGAAATCTGCCAAAACCCCTGGATCCTTCTCACAATCATATTTTTAAATGTATACAATGAAATACGTAGGATTGCAAAGGAAACCAATTCTACTGAAATATAAAAGGTTCAGATCAACCAACCAACCCACAGATCCCCCTGCCTCAGAGCTACATGCTTCCACAGGAGACATTGAGCCCATGTTCCTTGTGTTTTATCTCGACTTCTGGTGTCTTGCCCAAGGTGGTGTGGGTGGCCCACGTGAGCCACACCAGAAGAGACACTTCATTTCTGGACACTCCCCTTTTGGGTAATAATGTTTACTGGCCCAGGGTGACATCATTCCCAGCACTCTTATGCTGTCAGGAAGGGTTGGGAAGTCTCTAATTGGGTAGGCAGTTTGGCCAGATGACTGTGGGCCATGAGTAGGTGGCCAGAGCCCGGCCTGGAGCCTGCTGGAGACCAAAGGCAAGGCCCTATGGATACCAGGAACGAGGGTCTCAGCTCCCATTCCAGCGGCCAAGAGGACACCACCAAATGCAGCCCAGGCCCCAGCACCCGGCAGCTTCCAACTTTTCTGGTTGTCCTGGTCTACTGCTTGTCTCAGGCCCTGT
Organism: Vombatus ursinus; assembly: GCF_900497805.2. Taxonomy (NCBI): domain Eukaryota; kingdom Metazoa; phylum Chordata; class Mammalia; order Diprotodontia; family Vombatidae; genus Vombatus; species Vombatus ursinus. The sequence continues at coordinate 2,624,643 of NW_020943070.1, read as the reverse complement.
GGGTGAACATCTATGTGCCTCTGCTGGGTCTCTCTGTGGCAGTGGCAGACCTGGCCTCCTCCTCTCTCTCCATCTCAGTAGTTGGGTTCTACATCCTATGCCGCAGCAGCCTCCAGACGGCAGGGGCTCTGACGCTTATCCTGGCCCGGAAGCTCTGCGCGGAGGTGGTGGTGCCCATGTACTGGGCTGTGTGGCAGCCCTGGCTCGAGATGAAGGCGTGGTCCCTGGGCTTCCTTTGCATCCTGTTCCGATGGTCCTGGGGCTGTACCCGGGACCTGCTGGGAAATGTGAGCCACGAGGTAGGCCTGGCTGTGCTCTCCTGGGCTGAGGGGGCTTATGGTGGCCTTGTCAGCTTCTGCCAAGACAAAGGCAGGGCGTTAGAAGTCATCCTGAGCAGCATTCTTCAGCAGCTGCTTTTCACCTTGCTCATAGGCTGCCTTAATGGGTTCTGGGCTGTTTTCTCTCAATGGGGAAGGGTCATCTGGGGCAAATGCTTCCGGCTCCTGGACAGTGCCAGGCACTGGTGGGGTCACTACTCGATGATGCCCTCCCTGGAGACCTGTCCCACCAGCCTCTCCAGCAGCGGCATGCCCCTGAGCCAGCGCTTCCCAGGGCCAGGCCCCTCCACCCTCAGCTGGCGCTCCCCAGGCTCCATCAGCCTCCGCTCCCTGACGGAGCAAAGGGAAGCAGAGTGGGGAGCCTGGGATGCCCCCTGGGGGGGCAGTTCACAGCTGCCTCTGAACAGCGGGTTCGAAGGAAGGAGTGCTGCCTCATTCCCATCAGGGCGGGCCCTAGCTCAGCAAGTGAAGACGGCCTGTGTCATCGTTATCTTACTCTACATCTATGGCGCCACCCTCTTTATTCAGATCTTAAAATAAAGAGACCCATGCTGAAATGGTTTCATTTATGCCTCTAAAGCCCTCCACCTCCAGGAAGCCTTCCTTCCCTGATTTCCTTTGTTGGACATACATAACCGTCACCGCAGATTTCACCCAGTGCTTTCCTTGCCCCTCTCTAATGCACTTGGCATGGTGATTTACTGTCATATACTGTGTTTATCACCATTTGTCATTTGTCCCCATGATAGAGAGCTAGCTCGGGAAGGCTGGGACCTTGTCTTATTTTGTGAGAGGTGCTCGGCGGACAGAAAAGGAGAATCCTTGACCTGGAATCAGGACGGCCAAGTCCACCAAATGACAATGGCAGTAGTGTTGGCTTAGCGTCAGACAACATGGGTTCAAACCCCAGCTTTGCCTCTGTTCGTCTGTGTGAACTTGGCCAAGACGACTCCCCGCCTTCCACTGACTCGGTTTCCTCCTCTGTAAAATAAGACCGTTGGGGCCGGATGACCTCTAACGTCCTTCCAGACCTAGACCTCTGACCCTTGGTGCAAGTCACTTGCCCTCAGCTTCTTCATCTGTACTAGAAGGGGTTCTATATAAGCCTAGGACTTTAGGGAAGCCACTTCACCCTGATGAGGCTCAGTTCCTTCATCTGGAAAATGGGCCTAAAGACACTTTGTACCACCTGCTTCACAAGGCTATTATGAGAAGAGGCTGCACAAACTGGACGTCACAACAGAAGCGGGAGCTATGGGCTGAAATTTGTATCCCCTTCCCCCTACTTCCTAGCCCCAAGCTCTGCCCATGTAGGCTCTTTATAAGTGCATGAATGAATGAATGAATGAATGAATGAATGAATGAATGAATGGATAGATGGATGGCTGAATGGCTGGATGGATGGATGGATGGCTGGATGGATGGATGGATGGCTGGATGGATGGCTGGATGGATGGATGGATGGATGGATGGATGGATGGATGGATGGATGG
>NW_020943070.1:2573064-2622802 GCF_900497805.2 Vombatus ursinus | reverse complement strand
TGGATGGATGGATGGATGGATGGATGGATGGATGGATGGATGGATGGATGGATAGCCCAGCAAGTTTAGGGGGTGGTTTGGGAATCAAACTCGGGCCTCCTTACTCAGCAGCCTAGCTCTTTATATAACCAGAGGGTTATGGCTATGCAGCAATCTTTCGCATCTTACTTTCATCCATTGTGTCCACCTTATCCATGGATGTCTCCTCATCTGGAGAATCCTAAATGTCCAATGAATGTCATATTTGCCCCAGGGTTCCTCCTGTGTCATTACAGTTCAGACTAGTGGATCCCCAATGATGATAAAAGTCACCCTTTTCAGACACTTTAAGAGGATTTGACATTCATTGTCATATCTGAGCCTCACAACCACTTGAGGAGGTTGGCATGATAAGTATTGCTTCCTTGGGCAGCTATGGATAGAGCACCGGCTCTGGAGTCAGGAGGACCGGAGTTCAAATCCAGCCTCAGACACTCACTAGCTGTGTGACCCTGGGCAAGTCACTTAACCCCATTGGCTAGCCTTCCCCCCAAAAAAAGAAAGAAAGAAAGAAAGGGAGGGAGGAAGGAAGGAAGGATGGAAGGAAGAAAGAAATATTGCTTCCCACTTTGACAGATGGGAAAACCAAGGCTCTGGGCAGTGAAATGACTTGCCTAGGGCCATAAAACTAGGAAGAGACAGAGCTTAAATGGGGATCAGGGTATCTGATTCCCAGCCTGATGCTCATTCCTCTCTACCATTGTGTCTCTCCAGAATGGAGAGAATGAGCTGGCTAAGCAGTGAAATCAGATAGATCGTGACAGCCTGAAACCGCTTCTAGTCCCTAAGATCCTTCCCTGCTTGGGTCCTGGGTGCCATCATGACCTCTTCCTAGAGAAGTGTCAGCAGCGGCAATGGCATCCACGATGGGCCAGAGGGCTGATCAGGTGTACGGCTCATGAGCCTGGGCATCGCAGCATCATGGCAATCGCCGCATCAGCAGCTGGCTACGGGCTCTTAACTTGAACCTCTAAGGCACTGCCCCTGGTGTGGACCAAGCTTCCTCCTCCACCATGTGGCCCCTTTCATTCTTGACTGTATTTAAAGGGTCCTTGCAGATCCCTGACCACGAGGTTCCCTGGATGTCATGATCATCCCAGAGGAGCGCATTTCCAGGTCCAGGGACTTTGCCTAAAGCCAGATCTGAGCCCTTCAAATCTCTTCCTTTCTTCCTTCTTCCTCTCCATGAGGTCTCCTCTAAGTGTGGGAAGGAAAGGGACTTTGCCCACAGGGCTTGGTCCAGTAAGACCTGGACACCTGAGAAGCAGCAGGTGCCGGGAGAATCAAGGATGTGTCCAGGCCTGGGCCCCATATTTGAGGAACGACATCGGCAAGTGTGGGCAAATCCAGAGGAGGGAACGTCCAAGACAGAAGGGCCCTCCAAGCCCCTTTCCCCATAGACAGCAGAACTCTATCATTGTTCAGAAGGATTCTTTGGAAGGCAAATAGGGATTTAGGGTCTGATTCACTAATGGCTAACTTTTATAAAGCACTTCAAGGTTTTTGCAAGGAGATTTACATACATTATCTCTTTTGATCCTCACAATCATCTTGGGAGTTAGGTACTGTTATTGTCCCCATTTTATGGAGGAGAAAACTGAGGCAGACAGAAGTAAAGTGACTTAACAAGGGTCACACAGCTGGGAATTGTCTGAAGCAGAATTTGAATTCAACTTTTCCCCTATTCTACTTGGTGTGCCACCCAGCTGTGTCTAATTTCTCCCATCCTTAAGCAGAGGAAGACAAGATGAGTTCGGGGGGGGGGCACTAAGACACAGTGGGCAAAGCACAGGACTTGGAAGCCAGAGACCTGGGTTCTAATTCCACCTCCAACAGTTCCTAGCTGTATGACCCAGAGGAAGTCACTTAACCTGTCTGCCTTGGTTTGGTCATTGACTCCTCCAGTAGGATGGTGAACCCTAGAGTCCTCTTTTCGGAATAATGATTTTAAATATATCAAGTAAAATAAATTTATCAGAATACATAAAGGACTACAACAGAAACCAGTTATATTGAAATAATTATCAAAATATTTTTCTAAGAAGTTCACAGGCCTCAGGTTAAGAAGGGGAAGGGGGAAGGGAATAAGCGTTTGTATAGCATCTGCTGTATGCCAGGCCCTGGCCACTGGGTTGGGTTCTGACACTAACTCATTACGGCACATTCAGCAAGCCAAGGAAGATTCTCAGGGCCTCAGTTTTCCCATCTGAAAAATGAAGACATTGGAAGAGACTACCTTACAAGTTCCTTCTAACAGGGGTAATAATTAATGTCTGTAGAATATTCATTCTGAATTGGAACACTAATGCATTGTTGGTGGAGTTGTGAACTGATCCAACCATTCTGGAGAGCAATTTAGAACTATGCCCAAAGGGCTATAAAACTGTACATACCCTTTGACCCAGCAATAGCACTTCTAGGTCTGTATCCCAAAGAGATCATACAAATGGGAAAAGGACCCACATGTACAGCTCTTTCTGTGGTGGCCAAGAATCGGAAATTGAGGGGATGCCCATCAGTTGGGGAATGGCTGAACAAGTTGTAGTACATGAGTGGAAAGGAATACTATTGTGCTGTAAGAAATGATGACTTCAGAAAAACCTGGAAAGATTTGTATGGACTGATGCTGAGTGAAAGGAGCAGACCAGGAGAATATTGTACACAATCACAGCCACATTGTGTGATGACTAACTTTGATAGACTTAGCCCTTCTCAGCAAAGCAAGGATCTAAGACATCTCCAAAAGTCTCATGACGAAAAATGTTATCTATATCCAGAGAAAGAACTATGGAGTTTGAATGCAGATTGAAGCATACTATTTGCTCTTTTTCTTTCTGTTTTGTTTTGTTTCTTCTTTCTTGTGGTTCCTCCTATTGGTTCTAATTCTTCCTTACAACATGACTAATGTGAAAATATGTTTAATAGGAATGGATATGTAGAGCATATATCAAACTGCACACCATTTAGGGGAGGGACGTGGGGAGGGAGGGGGAGAAAATTTAAAACTCAAAAGCTTCTGGAAGTGATTGTTGAAAACTAAAAATAAATTAATTTTAATGAAAGAATATTCATTCTGTGATTCCTGGTATTCCTGACCTTCTCTGAATTATAGAACCCCACCAGGGTTTCTTTTCTTTTCTTTCTTTTTTTTTTTTTTTAGGCAATTGGGGTTAAGTGACTTGCCCAAGGTCACACAGCTAGTAAGTGTCAAGTGTTTGGTCTGAGGCCAAATTTGAACGCAGATCCTCCTGACTTCAGGGCAGGTGCTCTATCCACTGTGCCACCTAGCTGCCCCTAGGGTTTCTTAAATCAATGTAATGAGCTAATATTTGAAAAGAGCTTCTCCCCTGCATGAGCACTGAGTGTCTCTCCCAGCTAGGCAAAGATTTCATGGCACCCAGCAGACATTGGGATAAGTGCTTACTTACATAAGGTGAATCTCAAAACTTAGGAAGCTTTGAATTGACCACAAATACATAACAAAGACAGGAACTGAAATATAATCGTTAGCATTTATGTAGAAAAAAGAGCAGGTTTGATTGAAACAAAGATGACTGCAGCAGAGGTCAGGTACTTACTTAGGTCCACCTAAGGAGTTCTCCACTCCCATTAGCAACCAAAAAACTTAGAGTTAAAAAAAAACTTGGGGTAGGGGAGAGGACAGGAGCAGACAGAAGATGTATCAGACCCAGAGACCTCCGAGCAGCTTTTTCAAAGGACAACCTCTAAAGTTATGCTGTCTGAGTGAAATTTAGCAAGCAGACTATTGAGCAGGGTGTTGAAGGGAATTTCTGATTCCAAATCAGACTGAAGCTTTTGAAAGAGACATAGTCCTTCATGACAAGGCTAAAAAATGGGAGGGACAGCTGGCTATTGGCTCCTGAGGAAATAAAATTTGAGAGTTGGAAGAAGCATGAGAAGCCATCTCTTCCAACTCCCTTTATAGGATCACAGAATTTTAGAGCTGGAAGGAACCTTGAATAATATCTAGGCCATATGGTCCAGAACAGCTCCTTTTAAATTGTGGGTCTCAACCCCATATGGGGTCAAAAAGAGCTGAAGGGGTCGTGAGTGGAAAAAGTTTAAGAAGCCTTGGTCCAGAGAATGGAAGTGATTTGCTCAGGTTAACATAGAGAGCAAGCGAAAAGCATCAGCATGGAAATAGACATACTGCCATTTTGAAAGCCAGTCCTCCCACTTAGGTGACAATGTTCCATGATGACATCACTCCCCAGGCCTTTGTGCTGTCACTGACTGTTCCCATGCCCCTCCTCCGACTGGGCATCCAGACAATTGGAGGGTATGATCTGGTGGCCAGAGCCCAGCCCTGTGACTGCTGGAGGCCACAGCTTGGGTGCTCATGTGCCCTCTTCACCAGCCAAGGGAGTTATGCCCCAGGGAGCCTGAGACCCAGGGACTGACAGCCTTCTCCCTTCTTGGCCAAGGTCCTGATCACTCGAGTTCTTACCTGGGACAGCTCAGTCCCTGTGGGGGGAAATCTCCATGTTGTTGCTGGCCCTCTCTGCAGCCATGATGGGTCTGGCTTCTCACTACATCTCCATCTGCGTGGTTTGTCTGTATATCCTGTGGCGTATCCAGCAGGCCGCTGAGATCCTGACCATGAACGTGTTCAGGAGGCTGGGTGAGGAGGTGCTGTGTCCCATATTCCAGGTGCTGTGGAGCCCCATCGTCACTGTCAACACCTGCTCTCTAGGCATGCTCTGTACCATGTTCCACTGGGCCCAAGACAGCTCCCTCAGGCTGCTGGCACACCTGAGGAGGGAGGTGAGGCTGCCCCTGCTGTCTTGGGCCCAGTGGGCTTATCATGGTCTGGTCAGCTTCCAGCAGATGACCAAAGGCACTGATGTCATTCGGCAGATCATTCTTCAGCACCTCTTTTTCACCTGCCTCTGGGGCTGCCTGCATGTGTGCAGGGAGATGGTCATCCAAGGGCTCCAGGCCATGTGTGCTCAAGGCTTCTGGCTCCTGCACGATTCCAGGACACGGTGGGCTCCCCTGTCTGCCTATGACTCCCTGGAAGCCTGTCCCGCCAGCCTCTCCAGCAGTGGCATCCCCCTGAGCCAGCGCTTCCCAAGGCCAGACCCCTCCACCCTCAGCTGGTGCTCCCCAGGCTCCGTCAGCCTCCGCTCCCTGGTGGTGCAATGGAACATAGAACAGCAAACCAGGACCTGCAGCCTTGAGCCCCCAGGGGTGCTTCCCACCCTCAGGTGTCAGAACAAGAGGACCAGAATCACCTCACCCTGGAAGGAGGCCCTGGCCAGCCACCTCAAGAGAGCCTGTCTCCTGCTGTTGCTTCTCTTTCTCTATGACCTAATGGTACTCCATGGTCAGGTCAGACAATAAAGTGACCAAGTGTGAAATGACTCAAAGAATCTCTCTGTCTTTATTGGGACCTGACACAGACAGGCAGACAGAAGTCTTTTGAAAGCCTCCTTCTTTAAAACCCAACTCTTAATGATACCTCTTCTAGGAATCCTTTTATTATTTCTGGTCAGGAATGATCATTTCCCTTAGACCTCACCTCTGTCATGCTTCTCTCTGGTGGCTCTGTTTAGGTCCCATTCCTCTTTTTTGTTACAGGCTCCCAGAGGGCAGACTATGTCTTTTTTTGTGAGAGGCACTGAGGGAGCAGTCATTTAAAATCCCCTTGACTGAGAGTAAGAAGACCTGGGTTCTGAATCTGGTTGTGATACTGTCTAGGTATGTGACCTTGAAGCAAGTCATAGTATCATCAGTTTGGACCTGGAAATGACCCTGGACGTAATTTACTCCAAACACCCACTTGTAATCTTTTCTTGCCTAGGTTTTTCTTTTCCTTTGGATTTTTCCTGTCATCTCTGGGCACTAGAGAATTGCAGGAAAGTGTACAGATGAAGTATTTATCATAACAATCTTTCACATGTTCTGTATTTGACAAGAGTTCCCAAATCTTTAGAGAAAGAAGCCAGAGGTAAATAGGAAGATTATGGGTGGAGAAGGAAAGTGTGGAGCCACTCCTGGGCCTAGAGGCAACACCAGTTTGGTTGAGATGCTTTGGAGAAGATGCTTGATAGATGTCCCTTGACCTGGAAACCTGAAGTAATCAGCCTGCTGTTGTAGCTTCACCTAGTGGATTTTTGACTGGCCTTCTGGGTAGGAGTAGGATTGTCATGAGATGGTTTTTTCCTACTTTCCCTAGAAGACTTTGAATATCATATGCTGGAGAGTATACATACTTCCCTCAAAGGGCAATGAGGTGTCCCTGGGAAATGCCAAGTGGGGGAAATTCTCGGACCTTGCTAATAGCAATGGGTAACTGCACTCAACACTGTCATTTTTGTTTTTTATTGGGAATGGAACTTTCATTCTGCCCATCTTTCTCTTCAGATGTCTCCGATTTCTTCAATTTGCATCTGCTCTCCTAAAATGCACCCTAAGCTAGCCATGAATAAATATTCCTTTCAGTATGTGCCATTGAAAAAGAGATCAGAATCTCAGTGGAATGGGGTCTGAGCCATGACAGAGATGAGTCATTATCACATCCCCCTTTAATGAAGGCATATGTGTGCACTCCAGAGACCAAAGAATGAGGGCTGATAAGAGGAAGTTTCCTAGCCAGAAATTGACAGTAATGTTAGAAGTTGACTGCTATCTGCATTGGACTCTTTCAGAGGTCTTAGTTTGGACTGCATGGCAGGAGCAGATACATGCTGGAGTCACAAGAGACCACTAAGATGAACTAGACTACTATATGCAGGGCATCGCATAAAAAGGGGTCAGACTATTGGGTGCAGCTCACCTGCCCCAATAGAAGATTCGCTGGCTCTCATAGCATTAGAGGACCAATGAGCGCTGTCCAGGGTGCTAGAGGTATAAGAGCTGCCTAAAAAGAGACATGGCATTTTGCAAGAGAAGATTGAGAATGCTATTGACGAACCAATTTATGAGCCAAATGGGTTGCAGTGAGACAGTAGATTTAGATCATTCCCTGCCTATGATATTGGGGAGGGACAGCAATTACAATAGGTCTCCTTTGCCAAAGGTGTGTGTGTGTGTGTGTGTGTGTATGTGTGTGGTATGTGTGAGTATGTGTGTATACGTGTGTGCATGCGGGTTTTAAAGTTCCACGTTCACTAGGTATAAAACTCAAGAGGGTCAGAGACCTGGGAAGCCATATCCTCCATCTCCCTGGACCTGATCATACTTGATTATAGGATTTCAGAACTGGAAGAGACTTTTCGAGATCATATGAATCCATGTGCCTCATTTCAGATGAAGAAACCATGGTTCCAAGAAGGGCAGTTCCATTGGTCACCCATGGTGCTTAGGTGGCAGAGGGGCAGGTATGGTCCCCAGGGAAGCAGACTTGTCATTTTTCATAGATAGATAGTCTTCCTGTTGTGAGCCAACAAAGCCTCTGGGCTCCCTTTGTGCCCTGCTCCACCGGGTCTGGAATGCCTTTGACTTTTTGCTGCAGTTACTGAGGCACCTGAGTCACTGTGCAGGGGACACAGCCCCAATCTCTCACACCCGGGGGGGCTTACTCCAGGCTGAGGATGGTCCACGTCCACATCCAGGAGAAAGGCCCCATTAAGGTTGCCTCTGGTGCCATTCTACAGTATGTGCTCTCTAACCTCTTCCTGTGCTGCCTGATCAGGTCCAGGAAGATGGTACGCCAGAGGTCAAGGTTAGCCAGGATCTGGGGCCTCTGGCTCCTGGAACACACTGGCCTAGGGTTGGGTCCTCCTTCCATCAAGGCCATCCTCCGAAGCAGCAGCAGCAGCAACAGCAGCAGGAGCATTCCCCTAAGCCAGCCTTTCCCAGGACCAGATCAAGCCACCTTGGATTGGCATAACTGCCCCAGCTCAGGGAGGCTCTGCTCCTTGGTGGTGCATCTCAGTGTAGTAAAGGGAACCAGGTACTGCTGTCATGAAGGCACAGAGGGACCCCTAGGCTCTGTTAGGTTCCAAGGAAGGAAGACTATTTCTGTGGTGGTTTCTTACTTCCTCTTTCTGCTACTCTCCATCTTTGGCTCAAAGCTCTTTGATTAGATCAAAAAATAAAGCAGCTGGGGATGACAATGAAAGTCATAGGGACCCTGTGCCTTTCTATCAAGGGGACAAAGATAACCTGTTGAATTCTTCCTACCTTCCCATTAAAGTCCAACTCAAATGACACCTCTTCTATGAAGCCTTCCCTGATAAGTCCTATCAAGATCTCCAGGCCTTCTCTTTGCCCTCAGATCTCAGCATAGTGTTTTCTTTGCTCACCTCAATGTACTTTAGCATATGAACCAGCCCTTGCTCTATGACCAGGAATCTTTTACTCCCTCCTTTCCTTAAATCCGAGATTCAAACTGATTAGTATTATAATAGTTAGCATTCATATAGTGCTTTCCATTTGTTGGATGCTTTATGAATACTATCTTATCCTCACAACACCCCTAGGAAAGTAGGTGCTATTCAATCCCCATTTTACAGATAAGGAAAGTGAGTCAGGCAACAGAAGTGTTTAGTGTTGAAGGCAGGATTTGAACTCAGATCTAGTGCTATCCACTGTGCCACCTAGCTGCCTAACCATAGAATGTCTCATCCATACTCCCCAGACTCCACCCCCCTGGCTCTCTCATCCTTGTCAAGAAGCTAATTCCGTGGGGCAAAGGAAAGCTATTAGGAACAAAGGACTCTCCTAGGATACTTGATTTCCTCCTTATCAATTAGACTACAGTATTATAGCTTTGTTGCTGGTCAGTCACGTCTGACTCTCTGTGACCCCATTTGGAGTTTTCTTGGCAAAGATATTGGAGTGGTTTGCCATTTCCTTCTCCAGCTCATTTTACAGATGAGGAAGCTGAGGCAAACAGGGTTAAGTGACTTGCCCAGGGTTGCAGAGCTAGTAAGTGTCTGAGGTCAGATTCAAACTCTGGAAGATGAGTCCCCTGCTCCATCATTGCTTTACAACCTTCTAAACTTCTGGGAAGATCCCAGGGAACCAATTACCAAGTCCTGAGGGCATTTGCATTCTACTCTGGCCATCTGCCATCTAACTCAGTCACCAAAATCCTTGGGAAGGGCAGCTAGATGGCGCAGTGATTAAAGCTCTGACCTTGGAGTCAGGAGGACCTGAGTTCAAATCCGGCCTCAGACACTTGACACTTACGAGCTGTGTGACCCTGGTCAAGTCACTTCACCCTCTTTGCCTCATCAAAAAAAAAAAAATCCTTGGGAACTGGAAAAAACAGAACTAGAATGGACCATGCATGATGTGGTTGATGTTGCTGTAAAATAATATTAGCTAGGCATTTACGTAGTGCTTACTAGTGCCAGGTGCTTTAGAAGTATTGTCTCATTGATCATCACAATAACCCCCGGAGGTAGGTGCTATTATTATCCCCACTTTTTACAGGTGAGGAAACTGAGGCAGACAGGAGTTAAATGACTTGCCCAAGGTCACACATCTAGTAAGTGGATTTGAACTCAGGTCTTCCTTCTGACTTCAGGCCCAGCACTCTTTCTGCCGTACCACCTAGTTGCCTGTAAAAAGGAAAAGGGGCAGCTAGGTGGAGCAGTGGATAGAGCACAGGCCTTGAATTCAGGAGGACCTGAGTTCAAATGTGACCTCAGTCACACAACACTTACTAGCTGTGTGACCCTGCACAAGTCACTTAACCCCACTGCCTAGCCACCCCCCCCAAAAAAACCCCAAAAAACAGAAGAGTGGATGAGCCACCTTTGAAGACGAATATACTCTTCTCCCTTCCCCACCTCTATCAGCCCTGATGAATATACCCTCCCCCTTCCTCATCCCTACCAGAACTGGCATCCTGCCCAAAATGCCATCTCATGAATCCTCATGACCCATATGAGAAGTTCCACTGCTAATGCCCAGCTAACTGATGCCTGCCCCAGCTCCTGTGCACTACAGAGCCCAGATGGTGAAGAGAATGGGAGCACTAAATCCCCTTTAATGCTGCCACTCAATCTGTGGCAGTGCAAACCCTCCTCCAGCCCCAGCCCACCACTGACTAAGCTGAGAGCTCAAACCTCTTTGCTTTAAAGGCCTGGTGGCTGCTGGAGACTGGACTCAAAGCAGAAATTCGAGGTGTGTTTCCTGTCTCCTCCCCAGCACCAATAGGAGGATGGACTATTCTGCTTGCCTTCCAGAAGCACCATCCCCTCCCACCCCACCCTAGCCACTGTGCTCCTCATCAGGTCCTGAGGGTGATAGGATAGATGGTATTCTCTCCCTCCTCCAGGTGATACATTGTGATCAAACATGGAGTTAGGAGTTCAAATGCAACAGTTATTAACTGTGGCACAAAGAGCAAGACTCTTAAGCCTCTCTCATTCTCAGTTTCCTCATCCATATGCTAAAGTACATTGAGGTGAGCAAAGAAAACACTATGCTGAGATCTGAGGGCAAAGAGAAGGCCTGGAGATCCTGATAGGACTTATCAGGGAAGGCTTCATAGAAGAGGTGTCATTTGAGTTGGACTTTAATGGGAAGGTAGGAAGAATTCAACAGGTTATCTTTGTCCCCTTGATAGAAAGGCACAGGGTCCCTATGACTTTCATTGTCATCCCCAGCTGCTTTATTTTTTGATCTAATCAAAGAGATTTGAGCCAAAGATGGAGAGTAGCAGAAAGAGGAAGTAAGAATAGTATACTATTGCCTATGTACTCAATCAATGAGATTATACTGATACAGTAGATACAGTATTCTCCTGGCTTTGTTTATAGCACAGACAGAAAAAATATCACTTACTTCCAAGCTTAGACGAGGGAGGTCTATTGAATCAGTTTGTTGGTTTTTTTTTCTTTGTTACAAGGGGGTGTGTTCAATTCTTGGGTGTGATCCAGAAATGATTTATAAAGAACAAAGGATATAATGTATATATATATATGCATATGCACACACACGATAAGATTTATAATATACACACATCTGTGCGGAGACATTGGGGAAATTTTAGCTCGTAGATAAATTAAGCCCAATCATTCCTCAAAGGGAGCATTAACTCAATCAGATAACTAGCTTAAATAACTTCTAATGGTAAAATCAATCTCAATCTAAAATCATTCAGTTGACAAGCTTGTGCCAGGCCACAAATACAGAAGGGATTGAGATGAACAGTTGGCTAATAAGCTTAAAGATTCCAGAGTAAGAGACCAGAATGCAAAGCAAGATGGAATATTGGGATAGAGTGGAAGCTGGAAACGTGAATGGAAAATCACCCCTGGGGAGATAGGACCAGGCAATAAGAAAGCTTTCAGGGTCCCGCTGGACCATTGTTTTTTTCCGCCAGGGTGTGTTGCAGCTCTTAGTTATTTCAAAACAAGCAAGAGCTGAGCCTCTCAAAGCCCTCAGAAAGGGACTGTTTATCTGACTGCCTCTCTAAGCCAGAGAGAAGAAAAAGGAAAAAAAAACAACATAAAATCACTCTTTTCAAAAGAAGCAACAGCAAGAGAGAAAAAGGGGAGAAGAAAGGTGGGGGGATTGGAAAGGTACTGCCTCTATTCTTTGGCATAGATCTATTTTTCAAACTGTATATATATATATATATATTATGTATAAGTATAGGTATAGTATATATGTATGTATATGTATATCCAGGGATATGCTAGTAAATAGCAACCGGCTTCCCCTCATCCCCAAAATGCTAGAGACACTTTTATGTTTAATCAACATTATGACATTTTCCTCCATCACTTAAGTCTCTAGATAATCAACAAGACAATAGACCAATCCCTGATTTCTATCATTTGCTGATTTCTGAGGTAGAAATGTTCCTGCTGAAAATTTAACACTCTAGCACATGCCTGTTACACGACTGAGTTATCGCCCCTACCTTTCCCATAAGTTTGTCATTGCTGTTCAATCATGTCTGATTCTTTGAGACCCCATTTGGGGTTTTGTTGGCAAAGATACTGGAATGGTTTGTAATTTCCTTCTCCAGCACATTTTACAGATGAGGAAACTGAGGCAAACAGGGTTGAGTGACTTGCCCAGGGTCACAGAGCTAGTTAGTGTCTGAGGCTGGATTTGAACTCAGGTCTTCTTGACTCCAGGCCTGGTGCTTTTCCCATAAGTAGGAAATATAATAGAACTCTTCTTTGTTATAGTATTTCCCTCTTCAGCTGTCTAACCTTGCAAACAATTGTTTTGTTTCTATCAACACAATTGGTCTAGAAAGTCACACAAAAAGCCTTTCTAGATCACTTTTAGGGATCTTCTTAGCCTTACCAGACTAACGATGTGGGATGGGGGAAGAGAAAGGAACTCCTTCTATAATAGATGGTGTACCACACAATTGTCTGGTCTTCAAATTATAGAATGACTTTGAGTATTTGTCATGGCCCTAGTTTCTTTTAATCTTGGATAAAAATTTTTTTCTGCAATTATTCATACATGCAATGTTTCTTTATATTATCCAAGGGGTATAATAGAGAGCAGTTAGGTGGTGCATTGGATAGAACACTGGGCTTAGAGTCAGGAAGATCTGAGTTCAAACCTGACCTCCGTGTGACTAGCTGTGTGACTCTGGGGAACTCACTTAATCCCTATTTTACATAGTTCCTCATTTGTAAAATGCGGGTGCACTGGGGAAGGAAATTTCTATATCTTTGTCAAGAAAACCCAATGGCAAAAGTCAATTGGGTCACATAGAGTTGGACACGCCTGAACAACAACATAATAATGAAGCCTGCAGTCAACCAGCTGCCCCTTTCAAGGGAGGGAAAACAAGGGCTCTTTAGAAAAGTCTTGCTGCCACCTGAGGCCGCTACTCTGATCCTTCCTTCCACTTCTGTGCATCACCCGGTTCAGCATTTCAATGAGACACACAGATCATGGTTATGGGATGTCTTTCATGAGTCAGTTCCCCTGGGGTAGGCAGCATGATACCATGAAACTGGGAATGAATTCAGACAGTTAATAAAAGCAAAAAACAACAAAATTAATTTTTAAAACTATACTGGAGGAAAGAAGATCAGAAAAAGTGATTGTGCCACTTGCTCAGGGGGAAGGGATGCTGATGAGGACAGATACAATGGAATTAATCCCAATCTACTCAAGTATTTTCTGGCCAGTCTCTATCCTAAGCCTTGGGGCTAAAAAGACAAAAAAAAAAAAAAGGGCCCTGGAGTCAAGAGGACCTGAGTTCAAATCCAGCCTCAGACACTTGACACTAGCTGTGTGACCCTGGGCAAGTCACTTAACCCCATTGCCTAGCAAAAACAAAACAAAAAATAAATAAGTAAAAATTAAAAATGACCAAAAAAGCAACTGTCCCTGACCTCAGGGAGATTATGTTCTATATGGTGAGAAACTAAAGTGGCTTCACCTAGAACAATTTACACCAGACTTACCTGAAAGCCTCTTCGTTGGATGAGATTTCCAGCCTGAGATGAGTTCCATAGACAGAGTTTGCCTAGTGTAAGGAAAGGGAGATGTTATTCCCTACCAATCCTCCCACCTGTCCACCTCTCTGCCCAAAGGAAAAGACTTCAGCTCCCATGAAAGAGCTCAAGGGGCAAAAGAGAAGCTGTGCACAGGATTACGTGTCCTTGGTGTCTCTATGGGGCCAAGCAGACGGGATGGTTCAGCCATTAAGTTTCTGTGCCAATCGGCCCAAACAACCCAAAGTCCTGGCCCCTTTATCTGGGGCTGGGGGTCGGAGGTGGTGTCTCTGCTTTGTGCTTCTGAGTCCTCAGCTCCACAAGGCTTCCTACACTTTCTGTTTTGTAACAAAAAATTATCCTGGGATCCACTTATAAGTACTGTTGCCAATTATACAATCAATGATGCAGAGATAGGAAAAAAAAAAGTTTATTCTTTTCAGAGGATAGGCATCACCATATAAAAAAATCAACAAGCATCAATTTCAGCAACCTTATATAGGTTCTAATTACAAAGGCAGAATGGGTACAAGGGAATTTCAAAGAGCAATAAGGGAAGATGATTTATAGACCAAGGAACAGATGGCATAAAGGAAAGCTCTACATCAGTGAAACTAGAGTCCCAAAGCCTGTTGTTAGGGAGCTCTTTCTTTGTTGGTGGACATGAATGTCCTGAGCCTGTGTGAAGGGCAGGAGCCCGAGAGAGGAGAGCTCCTTAAGCTTTGGGTCACTGAGTTCTGTGGTTGTTTCTGGCACTTCCGGCTTCCAGCTTTGGGAGAGACCAAGCCCACTTCAGGCTGCTGAAGGAGAAGACTTTGGGAAGACATGAAAGGAGTTTGCAGTGTCTTTCACGTACCTATCCCCAGCTTGCTACGCCAGAGACTTTGGGGAACTTACCCTTGGGTGAGACCTAGAATCTTCGATAGGAAAGCACTGGGATGTGTATGGAGAAAGGAGGAAGTTCAGAAGCCAGGAGCCACTGTGGCAGCAGACCTCAAGTGCAAAGCAGGGTCTGACTTTCAACCTCCAGCCCAGTCTGCAGAGGAATTAGCGGAGGAGGATGGGAAGCCCAAACCAGAGGGGAGCCTACAGTTCTACCTCTGAGCCAACAGGGCTTGGCTGATTAAAGCTACACCCAACAGTATCTGCTCTTGCTCAGCCCCAAACCCACATTAGAAACTTGCAGAGCTCAGACCAGTGTCCTGGGTCAGATTATTCTGAGAGCACCGAAAGCTTGCAGGTCCCCAACCGGGGCTGTCCTTGAGACTCTGGAACAACGCAACCCTCAATACCCCAAAAAGCAGCAATGGGAAAAGCCCAGACATTCGCTCCAGAAGTGTATAGAGCCCAGCCCTAATATCAAGGCTGAAGTCAGGTAGAAGGTTGGAAGAATGAAGAAGCAAATGGGGACTCAGCAACTAACTGTGCTAAACACCACTAGGTGGCGCCAGAGTGCTCAGAGTCAGGAACTTAGAGACTCCATGACCGCATTTGGGATTTTCTTGGCAAAGATAGTGCCATTTCCTCCTTTTTTTTCTTTTTGTTTTTGGGAAGAGGCAATTGGGGTTAAATGACTTGCCCAAGGTCATCCAGCTAGTATGTGTCTGATGCTGGATTTGAACTCAGGTCCTCCTGACTCCAGGGCCAGTGTTCTATCCACTCTACCACCGCTGCCCTACCATTTCTTTCTCCAGCTCATTTTACAGATGAGGACACTGAGGCTAACAGGGTTCAATGACTTGCCCTGGGTCACACAGCTAGTATCCGAGGCTGGATTTGAACTCAGGTTTTCCTGACTGGAGCCAGGAAGACCTGAGTTCAAATCCAGTCTGAAATACTTACTAGCTATATGACCCTGGATGAGTCACAACCTCTCCATGATCTAGTCACACTGAGGCTATAAATTACAGAGGAGGTGCTGACCTGCATTGGTAGACTGAGTTTCCTATTTCAAGGATACCAGTTGTTAGCCTTTTATTATTGTGGTTCAACAAGTGTGCTTACGAGTAACGAGTCCAACTTAATAATTAGCTGCTGTGTTCCATAGGCACATTCCCTTCAATTCCCTGGGTGGGGGGCTATGAGTTAAGAGAGTGGAAGAGTGAAAAAACCTCCGGGACCATCTTCTGTGCTGGGTCCTCTATCATAATATAGACACTGACACAAGGAATTCACTCCCATTTTATAGAGTAAACTGAGGCTCAGAGAGGTTCAGAGTATCATAGAATCACCGATCCAGTGCTGGAAGGGTAAAGAGCCCATCTGCTCCTCCAACCTGCTCATTTTACAGATGAGGAAACTGAGGCCTACAAAGGTGAAGTGACTCGCTGGAGGTCACATAAGGCTGAGACTTACTCCCTGGCTTTCTGGACCCCGGATTCAGCTTTCTTTCATAGTCTACCTCATTCCCTGAGGGAAAGGGGACAAAACTCATGGGTTGGAAACTTGAGTAAGACAGCTAACAGGGCCAGACACCAGGCCCAGGAGGAGCTAGCTCGGAAAACAGAATTTAAAGGGAGAAAAAAATTCCTCCATTGCTTTCGCAGGGTTGGGAAACCCCCCACTTGGGCCCGAGGGGTCAGAGGGCCCCTCCTTGGCCTGGGTCAGGTCAGAACAGATTCTGGAGTCCAAGACCCCAAGTGCCCTAGGAAGGGACACAGGACTGGGGGAAGGAGCAGGGTGAGTTAATATGGAAATAAACCCCTGGCTGGGAAGTCCCACGGAGTGATAATGACTTGTGTCCAGCTCCCGGAGTCACTGGTCAGGACACCTGGTGTCATTCAAAGAAGCAGGAGAACAGGGCCTCCATCTGGCTGGCTTGGCCATGATTGACTTACTTAGAGCCACAGTCTCCTCCTCTATAAAATGGGGGTGATAATGTTTGTGCTTATCAACCTCACAAAGCTGTTGTGGTGGCAACTACAGGAAGTCAAGAAGATATGAGTTGAAATTCAGTTTCAGACAGTTACTAGCTGTGTGAACCCTGGGCAAGTCATTTCACTTCTGTTTGCCTTCGTTTTCTCATCTGCAAAATGGGGATAATAACAGCACCTACCTCCCAGGGGTGATGTGGGGATCAAATGAGATAATATTAAGTAATAAATAATATTAGGCAGTTGATAATGTTGAGTAATATTAATAATATTAACACTATTAAGCAATTAATGATATTTAGTAAACAATACTGTGTAATTAATATTAATATAACTTCATTAATAATACTGAGTAATGTTAAAATATTAAGTGAATAATATTAATGTTAAATAAATAATATTAATAATATTAAATATTTAATAATGTTAAGTAATACTACTAACAGTATTAGGTAGTCAATAATTTTGAGTAAATAATATCAATAATATTAAGTAACTAATAATGTGAAGTAATAGTAGTAATATCACATAGTTAATAATGTTAAGTAATAATGTTAACAACATTACATAGTCAATAATATGTAAATTAAATGAGTAAACAATATCAATAATATTAAGTAGCTAATAATATTAAGTGATATTAATATCACATAGTTAATAATGTTAAGTAAATAATAGCAATAATGGTAGGTAATATTAATAATATTAAGTAGTTAATATTGTTGAGTAAATAATATTAATAATATTAAATAGTCAATGATCTGTAAATTAAATTAAGTAGTCAATAATATATAAATAAAATGAGTAAACAATGCCAATAATATTAAGTAGCTAATACTATCAAGTAATATTAATATCACAATTAATAATGTTAAGTAAATAGTATCTATACTGTTAAGTAATAGTAATAATATTAAGTGGGTTGATGTTGTTGAGTAAATAATATTAATAATATAAACAAAGTACTTTGTAAACCTTAAAGCTCTCTAGAATTGCTAGTTGTTCTTGGCCTTGTAAGGACAGCAGTTTGGATTTCAACAAAGTCCTACTGCAAGCTGTGTTCTGATTATACTGAAGAGGGGCCAGCGCTCCTCAATTTCATTTCATTCAATCTACAGTCCTTTATTAAATCCCCATTAAGTGCCAGGCACTGATTGAACAGATATTCCCGTAGGGCTTAGTGTAGTAGAGAGGCTTGGTAGCAGAATGGATCTGAGTTCTAATCTTAGTTCTCCCACTTACTGCCTTCATGACCTTGGAGAAATCACTTGAGCTCACTGGTCTTAGTTTTTAGATCTGTAAAAGGGGACTCAATGACCCCTTGGGTCCTTTCAGATTTAAATTATAGTATCCTTTTCATATTCTTCATCCTCTACTTATATGGCTGGTTTTGTTTTTTTTTGTTGTTGTTTTGTTTTGGTTTGGTTTTTTAAAACAAACCTTTTCTGAACTTGGGAATAGTCATTGAATCCAATGTACTCATTCCTCTATCCATTAAGTCAGCTGACAGAATGTAACAGGAAGAGAGGGGCAGCTAGGTGGCACAGTGGATAGAGTACTGGCCTTGAAGTCAGGAGGACCTGAGTTCAAATTTGACCTCAGACCAAACACTTGACACTTACTAGTTGTGTGACCCTGGGCAAGTCACTTAACCCCAATTGCCTAAAAAAAAAAAATAATAAAATAAAAAAAGAATGTAACAGGAAGAACATTAGATCTGAAATCAGAAAATCTGGATCCGAATCCTAGGTCTTCTCTCTGTGTGAATTTGGGCACCTCTCTGACTTCCTGCCTCAAGCCAGGCACTGCATCTCCTGACTGAGCATTTTCACTGGCTGTCTCCCCATACCCGGAATGTTCTCCCTTCCTATTTTGCCTCCAGGCTCTCCTGGCTTCCCTCAAGTCCCAACTAGCTTGCCTTTTGCAGGAAGTTGTTCCCAATCCCCTTTAATTATAATGCCTCCACTTTTTTGGATTACCTCCAATTTATCATGTAGATAGCTTGTTTGTACATAATTGTTTATGTGGCGTTCCCCATTACTCAGTGAACCCCTTAGCTATCTCTTATCTTTATATACAGCACAGAGCTTAATACTTAATAAACATTTATTGACTGACTAACTGAACGACTCTTCAAACCTTGGCTCTATTATCTATAAAATGAGAAAGTTGGGCTAGACGCTCTCCAAGGTCCCTTCAGGTTCCATATTGTATGATTTGACACTTTTCCCAAACAGAGAGATACTTTGCTTAGCAGTAACAAGAATAACTTGTTACATCAGAGATTTCCCTATTTCTCCCCATGCAAGCTTTAAGTTTCCAAGTACAGCCAGAACCAGATTAAAAATATAGGAAATATTTAACAAAATAAATAAAAACACAATGCAACATAGTTAATGTGGGTTGATTGTTTTCTAAGTCAATACGGTTTCTATTTGAGTACAATATGTGTATGATACTTCAAAAGTTTCCTGCGTGGACTGTTCTTGGTTGAGAAATTAGTCAAGGTTTCGAAAGACCACAATTACTTTTCTCCAACAACAAAGAATCCTGGACTCCTCATCAGGAACTGCTCCAAACCAGTTATTAATGACTGGCCTCGTTGTGCAGCTGTATTTCCATTGCAGTTCAAAGTCTGGTCAGTCGAGGGAAGAGATTGACTCACTTTCATCTTGAGAGGCTGGCCTCCTGTCCTGCCCCAAACCAAAGACAGTATTTATAGCAGTCACCCCAGACTGAATAGAGCATAGGATTCGAGAAAATACCAGAAGAAGTGGTGCCTTCCATCTGTGGGTAGCTGATGGCCATATTTATCAACATTCTACCCAATTATTCAATCTATGTATCAAGAACCTGTGTTAAAAAAAAAACAAAACAAAACACTGCGTCTTGGTGAGGAGTTGCAAACATCATAAAAGTTCATAGCTGTTAAAGGGCCTTCAACACAAAATGTTAGCGATCTTAGATGTAAAATATTGGAGCTGGAACGGACCTAAGAACATGGAATATCAGTGCTAGGAGGGCCTCAGAACAGGGAAGGTCAGAGCTGGGAGGGGCTTAGAACAAGGAGATGTTAGAGCTGGGAGGAGCTTAGAATAGGGAATGGCAGAGCTGGGAGGGACCTGAGAACAGGAAATGTTAGAATCTAGAATGCCACAGCTGGAGAAAGCAGGGAGATGGGTGACTATTACAACTCATAATGTCAGAACTATAAGGGACATTAGAAATGTTGTCTCCAGCTTCCACACATTGGTACAGACTGCTCCTTCAGGCATATTTTCCTCATCTCTGCTTATCAAAATCCTCATCCTCAAAAGCTTTCAACCTGACCAAAATCTACCTTTCAACCTTATTAAACATCACTCTTCTTCCTCTGCTCCAGGGTCAATTATGATTATGTTTCCTCATCCCCAAATTCTTAACCTAACTTACAAGGTTATTATTCCCAAATCTCTTGGTTCTATACTCTACCTCACATCACATTACACTTATTTGGGTATATGTCAGTTCTTCCTTCAGAGCAAGGACTGTCATTTTACCTGTCTGTATTCCTAGCTTGTTACTAGCATACTGCTTTGTATATAGAAAACTTTAGAATCCATGCTTGTGAAATAGGTGAATTTAATCTATTCCATTTTGCAGATTGAAAAACTGAGCCAGAGAGAGAGAGAGAGAGAGGGAGAGAGAGGGAGAGAGAGAGAGAGAGAGAGAGAGAGAGAGAGAGAGAGAGAGAGATCCTCAATCAGGTCAGAACTAGAACTCGGTTGTTTCTTTGCTGTTTTCTCCCAAGCTGTGTCTAAGGAGGCTGAGGAAAATAAAGAACAAAAATGGATATCCTCATAAGTCCTGCTAAACAAACAAACAAACCTGCCTTCCACTACATTTTAGAAAGAAGGCCTTGATCCTCTCTCTCTCTTTTTTGGAGGCAACTGGGACTAAGTGACTTGCCCACGGTCACACAGCTAGTAAGTGTCTGAGGCTAGACTTGAACTCAAGTCCTCCTGATGCCGAAGCTCTATCTGCTGCGCCACTTAGCTGCCCCTTGATCTTCTCCCATAATTTTTTTTCTATGTCATTTAAATTCACCAGAAAAGTAATCAGTTCTCCCTTGGGAGGTCAAAGTGCTCATCACATTCCAGAATCACAGTGTTGGCATTGACCCCAAGAGCCAACAGTCTGAGCTACGCTTGAACAAGAATCTTCTCCACTGAGTTCTGAACGTCGGGGTTAATTTGTTGTGAATTGGTTTTTCAATATCTAGATAATCATATTTCAGTATAATTGGCTTCCTTTGAAGCCTTATGTATATTATTTTGTTGTTGTTATGCAGTCATGTCTGACTCTTTTTGACCCCACTTGGGGTTTTCTTGGCAAAGATACTGGAGTGGTTTGCCATTTCTTTCTTTGGCTCATTTCACAGATGAGGAAACTGAGGCCAACAGTTAAGTTAAGTGACTTGCCCAGCCGGGGTCACACAGTAGTGCCTGAGGCCAGACCTGAACTCAGGAAGATGAGATTTCCATGTATCCACTGTGCCATCTTGCTTCCTGTGTTTTATTTTAGGTATTTAAAAAGATAATTCTGGGGCAGCTAGGTGGTGCAGTGGATAGAGCAGTGGCCCTGGAGTCAGGAGGACTTGAATTCAGATCAGGCCTCAGACACATAACACTAGCTGTGTGACTCTGGGCAAGTCACTTAGCCCCAATTGCCCTCACCAAAAAAAAAAAAAAAAAAAAAAAAAGTCATTCTGAGAAGGGGCCCTTAGGCTTCAAAAGATCACCCAATGGGTCCAGGACACACAAAAATGTTAAGAAGCCCTGCTTCAAAGACCTCTAGTGATGGGGAGCTCATCACTTACTGTGCCAGCCCATTTCACCTTGGAAGAGCTCTGCTGGCCAGTTGTTTTCCTGATACTGAGCTGAAATCTGCTTCTCTGCAATTTACCCCCACAGGTCCTGGTTCTGACCCTCCAGGATAAACATCTCCATTTCTTCTTTTTTTTTTCCCCCTTCTTTTATATAACATGGCTTCAGGTTCCCTCACGATCCTAGGCAGCTTCCTCTGGTCCTTCTCCCAATGATTAGACAGAGATAGCTTGGCTCTTTCATCTGCCTTGGGCTGAGAACCTCCCAGGCAGTGCCTGTAAGCAGCAGACAACCTGGGAAGCAAATGTAGGTCCTTCCTATTTAGAGGCAGGTTCTCCAGTCAGTCAGTGGAGTTAGCTTCTCTTTCTTCAGGTCCTGGCCATTTCACAGTTCATTAGCACCTCTGCCCAGGGGTAGAGGGTTTAAAGAAAATACTTCCAAGATCTAAGATAATGCATGCAGCTAGCTTCCTGCAACTGCTCCACCCAATCATTCCTAATCAACAACTATTTATAGTTAACTGTATGTTCAACACAAGACTGTGCAGGGCTGTATGGGCCAGACAGAGGAAAGAGCCTTCTATTTAGTTGAGAAAGTGACTAATACACAAGTCAAACTTTTACCTTAAATCCCCCAGGATCTAGAAACATAAGTTCATAGCTTTAGAGGTGGAAGAAACCCTTGAGGATATCAAAGTTCAATCCCCACATTTTACATATGAAGAAACTGAGGCCCAGGGAGGTTAAGTGACTTATCTTTTTAAAAAAGGGATATTTACTGAGAAGATAGAATAAGAATGGCACAGGTGTTTCCCTTCCCCCAAGGGAAAAGGGGGCACACTTTCCCCAAACCACCTCCGTCTCTTGTAGGTTCAAACAAAGCAGGTGATACAGAGCATATGCTTTCACCAAGTTCAGTCAGTTAGCCAGTCAGTCAATAAACATTTATCAAGTATCTACTATTTGTCAGGCACTGTGCTAAGCACTGGGTGTACAAAGAAAGATAAAAGATAGTCCCTGCTAGCAAGGAGCTCACAGTCTAATGAGAGAGACAGCATGTAAACAACTACATTCAAACAAGCTATAGACAATAAATTGGAGATAATCAACAAAGAATTAAGTTCAGTCAAGTGACTTGTCCAGGGACATACTCTGGATTAGTGACAGGTCAGGACTACTGGTCAGCAGCTTCCAATGACCAGCTTTCCCCACCATTCTTAAATCTTAATTCAATTAAATTCAATAGGATGGAGGGGTTTGTCCAGAACTGTGACTGCAACCTCAATTTTCTGAATAATCCTGTGGAAAGAAGGCTAGAATTGACTCAATGTCAATATGGACTGTCTGTGTGACCTTAAGCAGGTCATGTAATCTCTTAGGGCCTCAGTTTCCTCAACTGTATAATGAGACTGGACAACATGAACCTCTGAGGTCTCCTAAAACTAAAGTCCTACATATCAATCACCAATCAACAAGCATTAATTAAGAAACTGGTATGTGCCAGGCACTGGTATATGCCATCCTTGGATGCCCAA
Source organism: Vombatus ursinus (assembly GCF_900497805.2). Lineage (NCBI taxonomy): Eukaryota > Metazoa > Chordata > Mammalia > Diprotodontia > Vombatidae > Vombatus > Vombatus ursinus. The sequence continues at coordinate 2,600,094 of NW_020943070.1, read as the reverse complement.
TATGGTTTTTCCACTCCCTGAAGGGGGTGGCACTGAATTAGAAAGCTATCTGGGCGGCTATAAACACGGGGCAGAAGAGAGCTGTAAAATGCATATAAAGTACTTGGAAGTCCCAGAAAAGGAATTTTCCCAGAGAAATTTCTTGGAATTGGAGGCAAAGAAAATACTCAGGGAGAAGAGCTAATCTTGCAAGTAACAGAGTCAGGAAGCTCCACACCTTTAAGAAAGCATCCATGCTGGGCTGTTGCCCAAGTCAACTCAGAGAAGCTCTTCGAATCTGCTCCGTTGATTGTTTGGAAGGGGAAAAGTCCATAATGGGGAGTGGCCACTTTATTCAGGGCTGGGACTTAGTACTTGTGGGTATTAAAGGCTAAGCATAGCTAAAGAAGTTGATTTCTCTGCTTCTTTCAATTTGCCTTTTCCCTCAGGTGACATTTCCCTCAAATTTTGAGGGAAGAGAAGTGGGAAGTGAGAGGAGTTCCTTCCTAAGCTGCTGGTGGAATCTCTGCCTCTCTCCAAAGCACAGCCCTGCTACCTCGTGCCAACTAGTCTGTCTCTCAGTTAGAGCACTTTCTCTTGCTTCTGGGCCATTCCAGCAGCATTTCTAATGAGCCACTACGTACCGACCAAAGGCCTCAGTCAGGGCAAAGAGGGCTGATGCTGATGTGACAGAGAACTGGATTCAAGTCCTGCTTCTGACTCATCTTGGCTTCCAGACGCTGGGCAAGTCTCTTCACCCCTTGGTGCCCTGGGCAACTCTGACTGTAAGTTGTAGAGCAGGTGCTGACCTGTCTTGGTAGAAAGGAAATTCCTCATCTGGAGCTCCCTAGAGTGGTTAAATGGCGTGGTTGTTGTTCAATCATTTCAGGCCTGCGTGACTCTTAGTGACGCCGTTTGGAGTTTTCTTGGCAGAGATAATGGAGTGGTTTGCCCATTCTCTTCTCCAGCTCATTATCCAGATGAGGAAACTGAGGCAAACAGGATGAATTGACTTGTCCAAGGCCACATGGCTAGTAAGTGTCTGAGACTGGATTTGAAAGATGAGTCTTGCTGATGCCAAGTCCAGTGCACTATCCACTTTATCATCTAGCTGTCTGTGTGAAATTATAGGTCCTCTCAAAAAAAAAAAAAGCAACAGCACTGTGCTTGGTTTTAGGGAAACTCAAGATTTCTGTTGCTTAACATTAGACTATTATGTGTATGGCAGAGGCAGTTGGTGGCTAAGTGGTTAGAGCACTGGGCCTGGAGTTAGGAAAATCTAAGTTCAAATGGACCCATGGCAAGTCACAACCTCTCTCTGACTCAATTTCTCCAAATGCAAAATGCAGATAATAACAACATTCAAGCTCAAATGAGAAATGCTTATTCCCTCCCTTCCCCCTCACATGTACCTGTTGGACTCCCCACCAAACAGAATGTAAGCTCTTTGAGGGTACAAACTTTTTAGTTTTGCCTTTGTATCCCCAGCACCTAACACAGTACCTAGTACCTAGTAGATGCTTAATAAATGCTTGCTGTACTGAATTAAGGTGAGGGTATTAGCAGTATTATGATTGAATTTTGTTTTTTTGTTTTGTTTTGTTTTGTTTTTTCCTGAGGCAATAGGGGTTAAGTGACTTGCCCAGGGTCACACAGCTAGTAAGTGTCAAATGTCTGAGGCCAGGATTTGAACTCAGGTCCTCCTGACTCCAAGGCCGGAGCTCTATCCATGAGCCACCTAGCTGTCCCTATGATTGAATTTCTATGATAGGAAAATGGAATCATTGAATGTCAGAACCAAGAAACCTTGGAGGCCCATTTAATCCAAACCCTCTCATTGTACACATATAGAAAACAGGGCTGAAATAGGTGAATGATTTAGAATCGCAGGTCTAAAGCTAGAAGGGACTTTAAGGGGCATCCAGTCTGGCTGCTCATTTTACAGATGAAGAAATTGAGACCCAGGCAGGTAAGTGACCTGCCCAAGGTCACACTGCTGGGATAAAAAACCAGGTTTCCAGTGCTCTTTCCATTCTGAGGTGTGCATCAGGAGACTGCAATACTTTACCAATGAAGAGATGGGCAAGAGAGTCTGTTATCAAAGGATGTGCTCAGAGACATGTGTAACTAAAAAAGAAGATGGACCCTCTCGTTATTCAGAGAAAGGGCTAACCAAAGGACCCTGAGTTTGTGCCACAAGGAGAAACAAAATGTCAGGAGCAGCTGTTCTCAAAATGCGGTCCAGAGGCCCTTCCAAAGTGGCCCGGAGGCCAGAACAATTGTCATCATATAGTAAGATGTTTCCATTTCTAAACTGATAGATATCCATTGATAACATCCATTTTTAAAAAAGCTCTTTGGGGTCTTCCAACTTTTCCCGAGGTTAAAGGCCCGCTGAGACTAATGACTTGGAGAAGTGCCAGGCCTCCCAGCTTGGGATGGATCCTCTCTGGAAGAATTCAAAGACAATTGATTCTTTGGGCACAATGGCAGACTTGGACTCTGCCTCTCGGGGAGCCTCCCCAGGGATGAGCTAACAGAGGTTTCCTAGCATCCAGGTCCTTGAGGGCAAAGATCATATCTCAGTCACCTTTGGGCCACTCCCACCTTCACTGTGTCCCCTACAGGCCTGGCCCAGTGTGTTCCACACTTTCAGGGTTAGGAACTGGAAAGAGCCTTAGGGGTCACTAAATTAGCCTCCCTCATTTTACAGAGGAGGAAACTGAGGCCCAGAAAATGGAAGTGACATGCTCAATGTCGCAGGGATGTTAAAGGGTGGAGGGAAGATTCCAGAGACTTCCAGTTCAACCGTATTTTGGCTTAGGTGTTACGTGTTTGTCGAATGAATCAGGGCTACAGTTTCAGGATAGGGTTCAACTATTTGGGACCGGATCAAACCGAACCTCCATTCTCCCAAAAGGTCGTGTTCCTCCTTCCTCCACCCCCCTCCCTAAGTAGGTTAAGATCTGGGGTTTGGGGCAGCCTGGGTTGGGGGTTGAGGAAGTGAGGAGCTGACGTCACCTGCTGCCCAGTCTCCTGCCCGCTACTGGCACTCGCCCTCCTTTGGGCGCTTGGACCGAGCCTGGGACGGGGGCAGCAGGAAGAGCCCCCTGCTGTCCCTGGCTCCCCCCTACCCCCGGTCGCAGTGTGGCACAGGGGTGACTGGGCCTGGGGGCCTCCACGTCTGGGTCGGACATCCTTCCTCCTCCCTCTCCTCCTCCTCCTCCTCCTCCCCTCCTCCTCCTTTTCTTCCTTCCTCCCATCCCGGCCGGCGGAGCCCCAGAGGCATAGGCGGAGGCACGCACGCGCGGGCATATCGACCCCGGCACCTACACGAACGCGCGCGGCGCGCGCCCTTTCCCCTGCTTGCACGCGGGCGGGTTTGTGTGAGTGTGTGTGAGTTGTGTGTGTGTGTGTGCGTGAGTGTGAGTGTGTGAGTGTGTGTGTGTGTGTGTGTGTGTGTGTGTGTGTGCGCGAGCGCGCGCGCGCTGCGCAGCGCTCAGGGCCAGGCCGGGCCGGGCCGGGCCGGGCCGGGCCGAGGGCAGCGAGAATGGAAGGCGGTGCGTACGGAGCGGGCAGGGCTGGGGGCGCCTTCGACCTCCAGACCTTCATCCGGCAACCCCACACCGTGCTGCGCCTGGTGTCCTGGGTAAGGACCGGGCGCACGGGGCCAGGGCTGGGAGGGGCTGGGAAGCTGCAGCGGTGGGTAGCAACTGCGGGGGCTTGGGATGCGCCAGCACGCCCCCCAGGATCGCAGGATGGGTGCGCAGTGGCCGAAGTGGGGGAGGGGATTCCCGGGGTGCCAGGCGTGTGGCTCAAAGCCCCAGGTAGCAGGGGGTGGGGTGGGCTTCACTTTCTCTGTGCTCTGAGCGCCCCAGAGAGCACCCCCTCCCCATTTCCCGGGCCTGAGGATCTGGGGTCTCGAGCCTGCGGCCGAGGCTGGACAGCGACCGAGGCGGAGGCAGGCCAGAGGCCGTCTCCCCACCTTGACCTCCAATATCAGTTGCCCCGAGCCTAGGCTCGGGTGGCGCCTTCGCTTTCCCCGGCGGTGGCGATGATGGTAGCTGGGAGTAAACAACTTTAGGCTGGCACTGGGAAGGGTCTGGCTCCTGTAGGGAGGGTGGAGAAGAACGAAGTATGGGGGGAAATGGCCACCTGAACCAAAAGGGGAGGACTGGGAGAAGACAAGACCTTCAGTGACTGGAGTGATTGGGGAGGGGGCAACCCCCCTCTCAAGTGCTAAAGACAGAGTGGCACAGGGCTGGTGGAGGGCAAGACCGCGCCAGCCACAGGCTGAGCTCTGTGTGGGGACGTGTTTGTGCCAGAAGGTCACCGGCATTAAGGGAACGGGAGCGCCCTGCAGGTGCACAGAGAGATTGAGGTCTCAGCCCAGAGAGGGACTAAGAGAGCGCCAGCTTGGCCGAAGGGCGAGCCCAGCTCGGGAGGAGGTGTACCAGAAGTCCTTCCTGCGTCTCTCTCCCCCAGCCTCCCAGCAGGGGCTTCTGAGCTAAGATTAAATGGAATGAAAAGGGGCGGAATGGATTCAATTGGATTAGTCAGCCTGTTGCTTGGACAGCTGGGAAACCTAAAGGGCTTCTTGGACCTAAATGGGCCTCTCATTCGTGGTAAGGGAGGGAGGAGAGACACCTAGGGCTCTCGGCAGACGTAAGCAGAAAGCTTTGAGGTGGCCTGCGGGCCTGGGTGGGGAGCTGGGATGTGGGGCTAAGGCTAGGTTGGGTTAAGCCGCGGCAAGCTTGGCCGCAATGCTGAGCTGAGCAGTACTGCGCTGCGGTACCTGCTGGGGAGCGGCGGGGCTCTGATCCCGAACAGGCTCCGTGGTTGGCTCGGAAGGGGAGGCGGCTCTGACCACCTCGCCCCACTCCCTTCCCGCTCCTAGGACCCCAACCAGTAGCTGAGCCTGAGGTTTCTTCGGGAGCCATCCTGGCTCACTGACCAAGCAGGGTTTGAGTGGACATTTACACTCAGACTTTTATTATGTCTCATTCGCTCTGTGGCAGGCCCTGGAGGGGGGGCCGCAGGAAGAGCAGAGAAGGGCCGGTTCCTCACTCTCCTTTCTGGTGCCTTTTGTGGGGTTTGGAGTTCACTGTGCAGTAATCCCTGGGCTGTTGTGAACAGCCTGAAAGGCTGCTCATATTTGACTTTGGCTGCTGAAAGGGGAGCAGGTTTCCCCTTCCCTCTTCCTCTTGGGGCCATTAAAACCTTGTCTTTGTGGCAATGAAGTAACTCTCTCTTTTCTCAAGTCTGATGAAGTGTCTTTGTGCCCTCCTAGGGCCCTAGGAGGTTCTACCTCCCTGCAGGTTGACCTGCTGGGTAGAAGGTGGGGGAGTGGAGAGCAGGAAGGAAGGAAGCTTCCTGGCCCCTTGTCCTAGCAAAGGTCGGTTGGGAGGGAAAGAACTGGAAGTCAAAATCTAGATCCCAGAAGGAGGCATGGTGAGCCGCCTCTACCAGAGTCTTAGCAACATAGAATTTCAGAGGTAGGTGAGTCAGCAAAGGTCCACTACTCCACTGCCTCACCCCCCCACCCCCATTTTAAAGATGGGGAAATACAATCCTACTAGGGCCCAAAGGCCCCCTTAAAAGGTTTAGTGGAGAGAGGAGACTGAAACTTTTGTTTAGATGAGACTTGGGGATCTTCTGTGAATGTAACTGATCTGTGCAATCTCTGTGCACTTAAGAGACACATTCTTGTTTCAACCATTCTTTCTTTGTTCAATTGTGTCTGACTCTTCACGGCCCCATTTGAGGTTTTCTCAGCAAAGATACTAGAGTGGTTTGCCATTTCTTCCTCCAAATCATGAGTGTTAAGTGTTTTGTTAAGTGATTTGCCCAGGGTCACACAGCTAGTAAGTATCTGAGCTGGGATTTGAACTCTGGTCCTCTTGACTCCAGGCCTTCACTCTATCCACTGTGCTACCTAGCTGCCCCAGTTCAGCACAATTCAGCAAACAAGTATTAAGTATTAAGTTAAAAATCCTATGCAAGATGCATAGGATTCATAAAAAGGAGACAGTTCCTGTCCTTATTAAAATCTAGAAGAAGATATTAGTCATAGCCACAAAGAACCAAGATAGAAAGCAGAATGTGGCAAGCCGGGTTTGATCTAAGAATGGGGCTGAAGTGAACGTCATGGTAAAACAAAAGGCACCCATTTAAAAAGAAAATGCAAATGAAGATTGTGGAGATGTTTTGGTTGTGGCAGAAGGGAGTGGAGCACTGGCTTTGGAGACAGGGGCCCAAGTTTTCAATTCCACACCTAATATTCCATGAGTGACCTTGGGCAAGTCAACTCTTGCGTCTGAGACATCAGTTGTAATATAAAAGCAATGGAATTGAGCATCAGTATCTGTCTAGGACATCGGGACCCCTGGCAGGAAAGAGACCAAGCCCTGGGCTCCTGTCCGTGCACCAAGCTTGCTGCCCCTGCAGGTTGGCAGCGAATCCACCCACCATTGGTTTCCAAGAATTTATTAAGCACTCACTTTGTGCTAACCACCGAGACATTAATGAAAATCTATTCATTCACTGAGCACCTACTCTACAGGCCCAAATTCCAGCCACTGTGGGAGATACAAAGGAAAGTGAGAATCAGTTGGAACTTGTCCTCAAAGAGCTTACAATCTAGAAGTGGGGATGGTATTAATACTAGCTCCCATTTCTATGACTTTTTCTATGTGAGCCTTAGTTCAGTCAGTTAACTAGCATTTTTTTTTTGGCTGATTCTTTTTTAATTAATTAATTTATTTATTTTTAGTTTTCAACATTCACTTCCATAAGCTTTTAAGTTTTAAATTTTCTCCCCCTCCCTCCCCACCCAAGATGGGTGCAATCTGATATAGGATCTCCATATACATTCCCATTAAACATATTTTCACATTAGTCATGTTGTAAAGAAGAATTAAAATGAAGAGGAGGAATCACAAGAAAGAAGAAACAAAAGAGAAGAAAAAAAATAACAAATAGTCTGCTTTGATCTGAATTCAGACTCCATAGTTCTCTCTCTGGATGTGGATAGCATTTTCCATCATGAGACTTTTGGAGATGTCTTAGATCCTTGCATTGCTGAGAAAAACTAAGGCTATCAAAGTTAGTCATCACACAATATGGCTGTTACTGTGTACAACATTCTCCTGGTTCTGCTCGCTTCACTCAGCATCAGACCATACAAGTCTTTCCAGGTTTTTCTGAAGTCCTTCTGCTCATCATTTCTTATGGCACAAGAGTATTCCATTGCATTCATATACCACAACTTGTTCAGTCATTCCCCAACTGATGGGCATCCCCTCAATTTCCAATATTTTTGGCCACCACAGAAAGAGCTGCTGTAAATATTTTTGTACATGTGGGTCCTTTTCCCATTTTTATGATCTCTGGGATTCAGCCCTAGAAGTGCTATTGCTGGGTCAAAGGGTATGCACATTTTTATAGCCCTTTGGGCATAGTTCCAAATTGCTCTCCAGAATGGTTGGATCATTAACTAGCATTTATTAAGGGCCCATTGTATGCCTCTGTATACTGCCTTAAACAAGAATTCCTGAAGCATTCTCCAAACAACCACCAAGTGGGAGAGACAGTATTCCCATTCTTAATCCCATTTTACAAAAGGAGGTAAATGAGGCTCAGAGGGGGTTACAGAACCTGCCTGGGGTCACACAGCCAAGAAGTGTTAGCATCCTAGGTTCATAGATTTACAGCTGGAAGGGACCCTGAGGGACATCCAGACCAACTGTTCTATTTTACAGATGAGGAAATCAAGACCCAAGGAGGTTTTGTGACTATTCAGAGGCACACAGGGCTTGAACCCAGGTGTCCTCATTCTACCTATCCAAAAATTGTAAGATGACACAATGTGGAAAAGCCCGTAAGCGGGCTGAAAAGTGAGTCAAGAAGGGGGAGGGCTTTCTGCTGGCCAGGGGTTACTTGGGGAAGGCTTCAGAGAGAGTTGGTACATACCCCCAGGATCAAAGGACAGGTGGAGGTGAGGGAAGAAACAACATGAACAAAAGTCCCCCACCCTTCTCGGGATGGGCTCCAGCTTGTAACTGTGATTGCTAAAATGGGGAGTAAAGAATGGGAAACAAGGGGGCAGCTAGATGGTGGCTCTGGAACCAGGAGGACCTGAGTTCAAATCTGACCACAGACACTAGCTGTGTGACCCTGGGCAAGTCACTTAACCCTAATTGCCTCAAAAAAAAAAGAAAAAGAATGGGAGACAGGGCTCCTGATCATGGGTGGGCAGGAACACAGCTCTCCATCTGGAAGGGCTCCCAGAGGCCACTCAGTCTAGCCCTTCAGCTTGCAGAGGAAGACTGATATGCCCAAGGTTATACAGGTAGTAAAAGGTAGGACCTCTCTTTGAACCTGGGCCTTCTGATTCCTAATCTAGCACCCAAGCTGTTTGCCCAGGGCAAGGTTGGGAGGACAGTAGTTGTCTCAAAGCTGCCAACTTCTAATGCAGTATCGACTCTATAAATAATAAAAGCGTCAGTCAGACAATGCTGCTCCTAGTTCAGTGTTTCCATTTTGGCTGCCAGATGCTCCTTCCAGGGATGGCGGCCTATTCAGGTTGGGAGAACAGGCAAGAACCAGGATGTGGGGTTTCCTCTTGTTTTAGGGAGCCATCTTGGCCATTTGGCTGCACACCCCAGCATTCGGAGTGCCAGATAATTCAGAGCCACAAGCCTCTCTGATAAGAAGCTGTCCCCCAGCCAGCATAGTCAGAGTCAACTATCTGTAGCAGAAATTCCCCAACCTCCTTCCTGGCGGCCTCAGATGGTTCATAGTGAAAGCGCTATTCCTAGTCATTCATTTCACACATTAAACAAAAATCTGCAGAGGGCCTGAAATGTAGGTATGACTCTACTCTAGAAATTTGAGTGGCTCACTATTGCCTCTAGGATAAAACCCAAATTCCTCTTTGTTATTTAAAGACCTTCATAATATCCGACTGTGACTATCTTTCCAGATTGGTTTCACATCACTCCCCCTCATTTGCTCTACATTCTTGCCAAACTGGCCTCTGTGTTCTCTCCCCCCTTCGGGCCTTTGCAAGGCCAGTCCCCCGTGCCTGGGATGCTCTCCCTCCCCACTAGCATATTCTAGACTCAGTTCAAGTGCAGCTTGCCACAAGAGCTTTCCCCTAATTTGTCCCTCCCCAACTCAGTGGTTTTCCTGCCTGAAGTTACTTTGTAATTTAAGCAGTTAACCAACAAGAATAGATAGGAGAGAGAGAGGAGAGAGTGAGGCGGGGGAGAGAAACATACAAAGAGACAGGAAGAGAAGGGAAGGGAAGAGAGAGACAGAGGGAGTGAGAGGCACACCGAGAGAGAGAAAGGAAGGAGAGAAGGAGAGAGAAAGATAGAGAAAGAGAAAGGAAGGTGAGGGGGGGGGGGAGAGAGAGAGAGAGAGAATGGTTTCCTCGTCTGCAAACTGAGAGACTTGGAGTAGCCAATCTCCAAGGTTCTTAAATCTCTGAAGGGCTGTCAAGTGGAAGAGGGATTAGCCTCATTCTGTTTGACCCCCCATTGGGCAGAAGTAGATAGGAGCAGTGGGGGAAGGGCAGAGTTGGAGAGAGGCAGATTTCAGCCTGACTCAAGAAATCTTCCCAACCTTCCCCTGAAAAATGAAAGTGAGATGCCTCAGGAGATGAGGGCTTCCCTTTGCCAGCAGGCTCTCGGGTGCAGCCTAGGCCACTTGTGGCTGACGGGGATTCTTGGCCTGGATGATCTGGGAAAAGCCTCCCAGCTCTGAGGCTCAGGGATGCCTGTAGCTTCTGCTGGCTTTCTGTGGCCACCTTCCTGGCCTTGGTGGAAGGGGAGAACCTTTGGGGAAATAGCACCAGTCTCAGGAACCAAGGCTCTGGAGCTGGCTTTAGCTGGCAGAGAATCTTATCTGCTGCTATCTAAACCAATCCCTCATAGAAGAGATCTCATACTTTCTTAAATGCTTGTCACCCATATGGTCCTGGCCATGCCAGCCCCAGAAGGGCTGAGGTTTGATGCACAGAACCCCGGATGTGGCACTCAGAGGCCTGGGTTTGAATCTTGTTCTGGTACTTCCTTGTGGGATCATGGACAGGTCAGTTTCTCTTTCTGGGCCTCAGTTTCCTCCTCTGTAAAATGAGTGGGTTGGACTGGAAGACCTCTGAGCTCCCTTCTTGCTCTATGATCTGGGGTATGTGGCTCTTACATGGTCTCACAATGATCAAATCACAGAAGTTCTGAGCCGGAAAGGACCTCGGGGCATCAATTCACCAACAAGCCTTTTATTGATCAAAAGTGAAACAGCCGCTGTCCTCATGAAGGTTGCATTCTAACTGAGGACGCAACATATAAGTTTATATAAAATCCAAATACACAAAACACATACCAAGTAAATACAAGGCGGTTTGAGCACATTTGCCTGAGCCATGTCTGTGACAAAGGGGCTTCAAGCCTCTGCTTCCCCTGGCAGCCCATTCTCTCCCTCCTCTGGTCCTGATCCTCCCCCTCCCCAGGCCCTAGCCAATTCTGCAGCCTGCCTGCTCAGCTGTGCTGTGTCCTGGCCTCCACTGCAGCCTGTCGCTCCCTGTGGGGCAAATAAAAGCCTCCTGACGATGACAGGGGCACAGCCACTGGGCAACCCACACCTCGCCTTTTCTGTCCTGTCAGGAGGAGGCGTTCATCGGCTCGCAGCATTTGGAGCTGACACGGACTTGCACATCAGGCAATCCTCGTCCAATCCCCTCATTTTACGGGAGAGGAAACTGAGGTCCAGTGAGGAGCAGTGAGTTCCCCAAGGTCACCACAGGAAGAGTTCTGACATTGCGGCTTTGCCAGTTTGAAGATAAAGCAGAAGGAACCCCCCTCTTCCCTGGTTATCAGTCAGTGTGATTACCCGGGGTACTGTGGCATATGGCAAAGACCATCAGGCTTGGGGTTACAGGATCACAAGCTTAGGGCCGGAGAGGACCTCAGCGGCCCTCTACCTCAATATCCTCATTTTACAGATGATTTCAGACACTTCCTAGTTGGCCAATTCACTTAATGCCTCTCAGCCTCAGTTTCCTCATCTGAAAAAAATGGGGATAATAATAGCACCTACCTCCTGGGTTTATGAGGATCTAATAAGAGGATATTGATAAGTGCTCTGCAATTCTAGAGTGCCACAGAAATGCTAGCTATTATCACAAAAGAGGCATTGAGGAAGGAGAGGTTAAATCACACAAGTAATAAATGTCTAAGCTGGTATTTGAACCCAGGTGCTTGACACCAAATTCAGCACGCCTTCTATCGTGCCTTCTTGGGTCTGATTCTTGCCTTCGGTACTCAGCCACTTGGGAGACCTTGGGCAAAGCGTCCCTCCTCTCTGAGCCTTAGTTTTTTCATCTGTAAAATGGGGATGATATCTAGCCCGTAAGATTGCTGTGATGGTTAAATAAGAAAGTGTGTGTAGAGTACTTTGTAAGTCTCAGATGGTGGGAGGATGGATTCTCCTCATTGTTGGTTTTACTGAGCCGCCCCTGAAGATGAAAACACCCTGCCCGCAGGGCTAACTGACCAGGGTAAGGAGTTTGTCTCCAAGAGCCCTGTGCAATGTGCTTCCGAAGATGCCGGGAAATCAGATCCCAGTGTCAGTGGTAGCCTGGGGACTGGAGGCGGGTCTGAAACCTAGCCTAGAAGGCAGAAAAAGGGGGCTTTAGAGCCACACAAGGCCTAAGGAAACACAGATCCCCTGCCAAGGCTTTTTTTCCTCCCCGAGGAAGCAGGAAATTACAGAGTCCATCTCTAGGGGCTCATCATATGGTCCTCAAGAGGTCCCCATGGGCTGCTGAGTGTTGGCTGAAGAAGTTTTGTCTCACATGACCCCCAGGAGACCTGTACCCTGGCTGGGCGTAGGGGAGGAGAAGCCTAGTTCTGGGCTTGGCTGAGGAAGGATCATGGGATATCAGAGCTGCCAGAAAGTAATCTTGTTTTACAAGCCCTCTTGTTTTACAGATAAGGAAAGAGGCCAGAATGCAGCTAGAATCAGATTTAGAACTGAAAGGGGATCTTAGAAATCAGGGGTCTTCTTTTAATGGCAGGTTCCCCAGAGCCCTCAAGGGACTATGGATAAATTTCAGGGAGTCTACTCCCCTCCAAGTGAAACTGAGCATTTTCTTCAATTATTTAAAAATGTGGTTCTGAGAAGGGGTCCGTCAAGTTCACCAGACTGCCTGCCAGAGGTGTCCAGGACACAAATGAGGCAAAGAACCAGCCCCCTCCCCTATTTAACAAATAAGGAAACTGAAGCCCAGAGTGGTGAACTCTCTGAGCATTAGCTGGGGTCCAACTCAGGTCTTCTGACTCTCAAGCCAGGGCTTTCTATTACTCTGACCCACTCTCCACCATCTCTGCCCCTCATACTTGCTCTGCTTGACCCCAAAGCACAGAGCTAGGTCCGCTGGGGGATTTACAGTAAAGCTCAAAATAATGATACGAACTCAAGTTTTCTATAAACATTTTAAGTTTTACAAACCTCTTCACTCATAGCAATCCCATAAAGAAGGCAGAACAAGTGTTACTGTTCCCATTTTCAGATAAGGAAACTGAAGCACAGATTAGTTCAGCAGCTTGCCCAGAGTCATTCATAAAGTGTCAGAGCTGGACTTGCCAAGACCTGAGCACGGACCACTAACCCATAACAAAGCTGCCCCAGATGGGCGAAGCTCCTGGTGATTATAGACTACGTTATTAATATATATTATAGATCACCGATTATAGATTGAGAACTGGAAAGGACCTCAGAGCACACTGACTCCCACAGAGTCCTCCCTGTTTTGCTGTGGGGAAACTGAGGCCCAGAGAGCTGAGTGACTTGTCCAAGGTTGCGCAGAGAACAAGTGGCAGCGTCAGGATTTGAATTCAGGCCTCCTGGCTCTAAATCTAGCCTTTACTCCTTATGGTACCATTCAGTGTCTAATCAGATTGACTAGGGTTTGTGAAGACGGAAGAGGATTTTACGTTTGATTCTGGAGGTAATAGCAACACTTATAAGGGAATGTGACCTCAGACCTAAGGCCAGAAGGGTCCTTGTTCAGTTGCTTGAGTTCAAATCCTCCTGACTCAGGGCTGGGCTCTACCCACTGCACCACCTAGCGCCCAAAGAGTCTAGTGTGCTATCCTGAGAGGAATTCTGTAGGTCATTGTCTGGGGGCAGGGTGGGGGTTGGGGGGAGCTTCAAATAGAGTTTAACTGGCCTCTCATGGTGCTTTGGGAGAATTCTTGCTTTGAGTGGGGGATTGGGTTAGGGAATGGGATTTAAGACTTGGAATGTCAGAGGTGGGCTGGGCCTTAGAACAGGGAATGTCAGAGGTGGGAGGGGCCTTAGAACAGGGGATGTCAGAGCTGGGAGGGGCCTTAGAACAGGGGATGTCAGAGCTGGGAGGGGACTTGGGGAGGAGGAAAGGGAGGCCCACTGAAGTGAAGGGACTGGAGGCCAGATTTGCCCCAGGTCATCCTGCCTCCCACCCCAGATCCTCCGTGCTTCCTGTCTTTCTCTGCCTTTGAGGTCTCTCCTAGCTCTGGATTCTAAGAGTCTAGAGTCATCAGATCTCAGTGTGTTTTCCTGAGCTGCAGGTGCCAGACAGAGTTAATTTTAAAATGATGCCATATACCCTGTTTTACATTCTTAGAAGAGGGAAGAAGAAGCTGCCACCACCATAGTGATCAGTGAAAGGGGAGGAGAAGCTCGGTTTTTTTATGCATGTGCATGCAGGTGATCCCCTGGGGTGCCGTAGGAATTTCTTCAGACCCTAAATCAAGGGAAGGTGCTGTCCTACGCTGGCAGATGGAGATCCTTCCTCTGGCAGTGAAATCACAGGGCCTCAGAATGTTTTCCTGTCTCCCCTCCCAGTCTGCTCTTCTCTGTTGCCCTCCCTCAATCTCCTGTCCACTCTCTGCCCGCCTTGGGAATATGTCAACCTGCCGGCCCCCGCCTTCCATCTGCAAGACACGCGTCTCACTGATTTCCTCCCAGAGCCATGGGCTGCTCCGCCTGTCATCTCCCATCCACCTCATTCCTTTCATTTCCTGCCCTGACCTCTCATCTCTCACCCCCCCGCCCCAATCCCATCTGGCCAGAGTGGATCCCCCACCCCCTGCCTGGCCCTGGCCATGGGAGGAGATTGGAGGCATCTAGGCATGGTCCCTGCTGTCAGAGGGTCCAGGATGCATCTGGGGAGACAGAATGTCTATGGAGAAAAGTTAAGTGACAGTATGAGATAAGCCCCACGGGGGCCCAGCAGGCCTTGGTTCTAATGCCTGCTCATCCGTAAATGCTCCTGCACGTGTCATCGTCTCTCTGGGCCAAACTGTCTTTACCTGTGCAGAGAGCAGATAGGATGTAGTGACTTCTAAGGCTCCGGCCAGCTTTGATGCTCTACGGCTGGCTGATTCTAATGGCTCAGAAATGAATTACTGAAGTGGTGTGTGTGTGTGTGTGTGTGGCGCGCGTGTGTATACACACATATTAATCTATATGTTTTCGTCCATATGTATACGAATGAATATATACACATATGTACATGTTTCTTTTTCTCTGCAGAAATGTAAGTTCCTTGAGGGCAAGGCCTGTCTACTTTTGTATGGCACATAATAAGCACTCGATACACTCAGTGGACAAGCATTTACTAAGTACCTACTGTGTGCAGAGTGCTGGGGATAACAGAAAGGCAAAAGTTGGCTTTGGTTTGAAGTCACTCATGGTCTAACCAGGAAGACAAGATGCAAACAATGCTGCACAAACGAATTTTGACAGCACAAACTGCCTCTGCCTAGGGGAGGAAGGGCTCTGTAGGCTTTAAAGGGGAGCAGAAAAGGCCCCTTGTAGGAGGTGCGATTTCAGCTGAGACTTGGAAAGAAGCCAGGAGGCAGAGTTGAGGAAGGAGGGCATTCTAGGCATGGGGGACAGCCAATGCAAATGCCTGGAGTCTGGACGTGGAGGGGTCTTGTTTAAGGAAGACCCAGGAAGCCTGTGTCACTGGGTCATATGGTCCATGGTTGAGAGTAAAGTGTTAGAAGCCTGGAAAGATAGGTTATGAAGGGCTTCAAAAGCCAAACAGAGGATTTTATATCTGATCCTGGAGGTAACAGGAAGCCACTGGGATTTATTGAATGTGGAGGGAGGATGATGTGGGAAATCTTTTTGACAGCTGAGTGGAGGCAGGCACACCCAGCCACAGGCTATGCAATAATCCAGGCATGAGGTGATGAGGGCCCGCACCAGGGGGTGGCAGTATCAGAGGAGAGAAGGGGACACATTCGAGAGATGCTGCAAAGGCAGAATGGGCAGGCCTTGGCTACAAGTGGGATCTATAGGGAGAGAAACAGTGAGGAGTCACGAATAATAGCCAGGTTGTGAGCCTGGGTGATGGGGGATGGTGGTGCCCTTGACAGTCATGGGAAAACTGGGAAGAGGAGAGGCTGGGGGAGGGAAGACGAGGCTTGCTGATTAATCGACCAATAATACAGCCAAAGCTAGGAGGCAGGCAGATGAGCAGAGAAATCTGGGTGCAGCTGGGACCCCCAGAGAGGCTCATTAGTGGTTCTCACCCAAGGAGCCTGGGTGGCAAGCTTGGATTCTATGATGTCTAAGGCCCTTTTGGCTCTGACATTGTCTAGTTCCAAACTGACAGGCAGCATAGGGATGGGTCCCAGAAGAGAGGAGAATGCTTTGGGGCTTCATAATATCTAGGTTGTCACTGATGTGAATCCCATGCCTTTGATACAGGTTCTGACCCCACCAGGCTTCAATGGGCGCTCATGGCTGGCCCTGGATAGACCACGAAATAGGGAAGAGCCCCTTCCTTGGAACTGAGCTGGGCTAGGCTTCCTAACTCCCTGTGTGTTTAGCTCTTTGCTGGGAGAGATAAATAAGAGGGGGCCCAGGTCCTCTGGGAACTTACAGTGTAATGGACAAAGATAAAACAGCTAGGTGAATATTTATAATCAAAGGTACAAATACCACCTCCTCCCAGAAGCCTTCCCTGATGCTCCCACCTGGCATGTGCACAGCATCCTAACTCTATGACTGGGCCTTCCTTTGCTCATCTGCAAAATGGGGCTAATGAAGTGGGTAGCACCTACTTTTCAGGGTTGTTGTGAGTTCAAGTGAGATGATGTCTGTAAAAGGCCTTGCAAATCTTAACTAAACCAGAGATTAAGGAATAAGGAGGCTGGCCAGTCGCTCAGCTGGCCTGGAGTGCCTAGTAGGTAGAGTTGGGTTGTTGGATAGGGGAAGATGACCACGCCTGAGGTGAGCACATCCTAACGCTGCTGACATCTTTCCTCTGTGCAGAAATTCTCTGAATGAGGCCGTGTGAGCCTGGCAGGGCCGTTTGAAAAGATTAGTTACCATCTGGGGGTGAGGGGGATGATGGGAATTAGTAGGTAGGTGGTGGGTGAAGCTGGAAAGATTCCTGATGAGGAAAGTGTCATATTCACAACTTTCAGGAGCGTTTAAGCTGCTCGGGGAGCTATGGAATCATAAATCCAGTCAGGGGAGCCTGATAAGGGATGCTTCTAATTAGACGGAGAGGAACTTGATGGTGCAAGAATAGGAGCTTAGCATCAGGGGAGGGCCTGCCCTGGAGGACTGTCTTTCCAGCAGAGGGGAACTGATTGGGACCCAGAGACTTCCCCAATTAGGAGAAGCAACGTAATGGAAAGAGCACTAGGTCATAGACGAAGGCCTGGGTTCAAATCCCAGCCATATTACTTACTACCTACAAGCCGGGAAGGTCATTTAGCCTCCTCTTGGGGAAAATGCAGGCCTACATGAGATCTCAGATCCTTTCCAGCTGGGATGTCCTATGCCTGGCCAAGAGCTGCCTGAATAGACCTCAGTCTTATGGGAAAATGTGACTGTTCCAATGTTCAAGAGTTATGGAAACCGTGATGGAAAGGGGTGATGGAAGGCTGACCAGCTGAGGAGGATCCGTTACCATTCTCATGGGGGGGGGGGGTGGCTGGCAGAGCCTCAGAGATGCTCTCAGAAAAGTGCATGAGCCTGGGTGACGTTGGAGAGGGTAGAACATGAAAATACCTTCCCAGGCAGCCATTCCCAGGGCTTAAATAGAGACCCTGAGAAGTCACAGGTGGAGAGAGTCAAGGGAGAGGGGGCGAGAAGGCCGTATGAAGACTGGTCGGAGTTGATAGGGATGTGTAGCCTGGAGAGAAGAAGGTGTATTTGCAGGTCTGGCATAAGGAAAAGAGACCAATTGGGGGGAAGTTACAGGAACATAGTTTTTAGCCCAACCTGAGGAAGAACAAGATGAAAATTGGGGCTATCCAAAAGTGGCTTAGATTGCTTTGCCAAGTAGTGAGTTCCCCATCATTTGAAGTCTTCAAGCAGAGGCTGGAGGACACATCTGGGACATAGTCACAGGAATGTAAATTGGATGAAATGACCCAGCTGCGTCCCTGTCGGCTCTGAGATTCTGTGCTTCTTTGGAGAAAGGGACATTTTAGGCAGGGTTTGGAGGATCTCTTAACTATACAGACCTCCTTCTGCCCTGGGTTTGCAATCTCTGAATCAGTTACTTTTTACGCCCAGCTTGATTATGGCCAAGTAGCTTTCCTCACCTGTCAAGTGAGGGGCTTCTGGCAGGTGATGCCTGCTGAACATGCCCTGATCCTGTGCTCCTTCCCGTCCCCTCTCTGAAAACCCTTCACCACCTCACTGAAAGGCAGCATGGGATAGGAGAAAACACGTCAGATCAGGAGGCTGAGGGCCTGGATTCAAATTTTGGCTCTGCTCTTTACAATCTGGGGGACTTTGACAAGATTGTAAAGAATACTTAAAGGTCCTGAGTTCGAATCACACCTGTGATACTACCAGGGTGACCTTAAGCAAATCACTCTGTTTCCTCCCGTAAGATGAAGGAGTTGGACTGGAGGCCCCCCAAAGGCCTTCCTGGCCCTAACTGGGACCCTACCCTCCTACATCCTCACCTTTGTCATTGTCTCCTCTCCGGCAGAAAGCAGGGTTTGGACAGGATGACTTCTCCGGTCCCTTCCAACTCCAGGGCCCTGTGGCTGTTCTTTGAGCCCTGTCAGACTGATGCTTCCTCTGAACGTTGGTCTAGCAACAGCTGCCTTCCTGCTTGTGATCACCATCGAACCTCCCAGCTAGATGGGAGGGAAAGGAGAAATAATAACAAGAATGGGTCCAATTTCTTACAAAGCACTTTCCTCACCACAGCCCTGGGAGGTAGGTAGTATAATATTATTGGCTGTTTTACAGATGTGGAAACTGAGGCCTAGGGAATGGAAAGTACTTACAGCCAGGACTGGAGTTCAGCTGTCCTGACTCCAAGTCTAGAACAGACTGCACTCCACCCTTCCCTCCTCCCTTCCCCAAGCCAATAAGAGAGGAGAGCCTGGAGCTGCTCAGGGTGGGTGGGATCGCTACAAATACAGCCTCTCACTGCCCTTTGGGGTCCCTGCTCAGTCCTGAGGCGCTTTCAGCACGCTGCTCGTGATTGTTGCTACAGGGGACAACATCGGAGCACCCCCGTGAGCCCGATGCCCAATGGGCTCTGTAGGCATTGATCTTGACCATCCGTGCCCGCCATGCCCGAGAGCAAGAAGAATGTCTACAAGTAATAGTGATGATGGCATTGTCAGAGGAGAAGACACTGAGTGTATCAGGAGACTGAGCTCAGAAGCCAGTCTGCACCACTTTGTGACCTTGGATAAGTCATTTCCCTTTTCTGAGCCTCAGGGTCTTCATGGTTAAAATAGACCATAGATCCAGGGGTAGAAGGAGCCTCAAAGGCCATCTAGTTCAACCCCTTCATTTTACAGAAAAGGAAACTGAGGCCTAGAGGGAGAAAGGGACTTGTCCGAGATCACACTGGGAATAAGCATCAGAGGGAGGATTTGAACTCAGGTCTTCTGACTTTGGGAACGGCGTTCTTCTCCTGCTCTGCTGTCTCCTCCCATGGTGGTGATAATACCCATAACGTCAGGGATGAAGGTCTGTTGTGAGGACCGAGGGAGGACGTGAACCTAAAGGCTTGGGAAGGCCTAAGATGCTCTCGGCATTGAAGCAGTAACATAGGTGAGCTGGCCCCCGCATTGACGAATGCATTTGTCATTTGCCACACACCGTTACACACATTAATCACCACGGTTGATTTGCCTAATGGCCCTGGTGTGTGACCATCCCTATTTTACAAATGGGGAAACTGAGGCCTAGAGAGGTAGCTGAGGTCACACAGCCACCAAAGCAGAGGAGGCCTGACTGCAGCCCAGGCCTTCTGGGGCCAGCCCAGGCCTCTTGCTACCCATAGACTCACTTGTGTATATAGCACGGCTGGGTAAGGATTCAGGCCAAGCAGATGTCACTGCTTATCTTAAGCCTGGAGTTACCAAATTAGTGGATGGCAAGAGTGAGAGCTGCCGTGCCCTCGGGTTTAGGTGTGGCCACATCCCTCCGTGTTCTGCCAGCAGATCCCTGTGCGCCGGGGGCTTCAGCCAGACGACCTCCTGGGTCCCTTCTCCTCCCCCGCTCTAGCTCCGGGGATGAGCGGAGATGGACGTGACAGCTGGCGAAGGTGATTCTGAAGAACTGCCCTGATCTGGGGCTCCAGACTGAGCTGGAGAACCA
The DNA here is from genome assembly GCF_900497805.2 of Vombatus ursinus. Lineage (NCBI taxonomy): Eukaryota > Metazoa > Chordata > Mammalia > Diprotodontia > Vombatidae > Vombatus > Vombatus ursinus. The sequence continues at coordinate 2,580,468 of NW_020943070.1, read as the reverse complement.
GGACCACAGTGCTTCATTCCTCACCACTGGATAATCAACCATAAGCTGGAAGGGACCTCAGAAACCACCCAGTCCAAACCTACAGACAAGGAAACTGAGGCCCAGGGAAGGGAAGGGACTCCCCCGAGGTCACACCTGCATCCCCTGGCAGAGTTGGCATCTGGATCCTGGATGTCCAACTCCAGATATTCTCCTTTGAGGCCACCTGGTCCAGTCCTCTCATTGTACAGATGAGGGAACTGAGGCTCAGAGAAAGTGACTTGCCTAAGGTCACACAGCTAGTAGGTGTTGGCCTTCAGTGAGCATTCATAAAGCCCCCATTGTGTGCTAGGGACTAGAGATAAAAAGCAGGTAAGGAGCTTTGACTCTCTGAGCTATTCAGAAGTTACAAAATCATCTCTTTCCATGATACAAAGTATTCCCTGTCAGAGACCTGAGCATTTGCTAGCTAAGGGATAATTATCATGGCCAGTTCTTAACTCTGCAAAGAAAGCTGGCCGCAGAGCCCAGAAGACCTGGGTTCAAGTTGTACCACTGACCTGTCTTGGCTGTGCCCCCCTGGACAAGTCAGTGCCCCAGGCATCTGCAAGGCTATTAGTCGAGGGTGAAGTGCCAGCCTGCATTGGTAGAGAGAGTTCCCTAGACCAGTGAAATCCCAAGTCCTGTTCCTATCGTCATTCTTAGTATGGTTCCCTTTCCCCTCTCCAGTCCCTGGCCTCTCTGGAATCCAGAGCAGTCTTTGGGATGTGTCTGTCTTTTAGAACAGAGCATTGGCAAGATAGCCTTTGACCTGCTTTCCAGAATAGCAACTCAGAGTCCCAATGAGTGACCTTCTTGTCTCCTACATCTGATTTAAACAAACCCATTTGGCCCTTTTGATCATCCACCAACTTGCTGTGTGATGATGTACAAGTAACATCACCTCTCTGATGCCTTAAAATCCATTGTGTTTCCTCTTGGGTTGAATAGAGGTCATTAGATCTGCATTGCTGTCCTCCCCGGGCTGTGGCGAGGCTCCAAGGAACAGGACAGTTTGAGCCAGAGCTGGAATTGATATGGATGCTGATTCTTCACTGCTGGCCTGGTCTGGGACCCCAGTGGTCTTTCAGTTCCCCAGAACTGAACAAGCATTCCTAGTCCAAGCTGGGCAGTTCTGCTGCTCAGTTTTCCTCCTCCTCTCAGGAGGAGGAGGTCAGGGAAGGAGTCAGGAAATAAGGAGAGAGTCATGGGAAATTGGAACCTTTTTGTCCTCAGGCCCTGTCCTGCCCATGCGTTCCTGCTTCAGGTGCTGACCTAGGGGCAGAAAAGAGAGTGGCCTGGCCTCACAAACTTGGAGCTGAGCAACAACTCTTCTCGTCAGGCGACAGGGTGCCCCAAATCTGATGCTCATTCACCATGTGACTATAGGCAAGTGGCAGGTTTGAGATCTGGATGCTCACTTGCTGAGATAATATGGTGGGGATACCTCTGTGAGTGGTTTGGACCAGATGGCCCCTGAGCCATTTAGTTCAACTCTCATAGGCTGAAATCTGGAAGGGTCCCTAGAGATGGTCAGTAACTAGAGGCGGATGGTCAGAATGGGAGGGAGGCGTACTTTGGAAGAGTAGGCCATGCAAAGATCATTGGAAGGCCCTGGAGACATTTAGCTTGGAAAAGTCTTAGGGGAGACATGTCCATTGCCTTCAGTATATAAAGGACTGGCATGTGGAAGGGGCTCTGACTTGGTCTGCTTGGCCAGAGTGGACAAAACCAGCGCGAATTAGGGGAATGGGGGGGATAAAGCCAACTCCTCTAACAATATGGGCTGTCCAGGCATGGAGGGGGCTGCCTCAAGAGGCAGTGGCTCCCCTTATCATCAGAGGGCAGCCAGCAGGCTGGCAGACTGTCAATCAGTTAAGACTGGGTGGAGCCCAGTCAGGGAGGGACACTAGGAGGGCCTTTCCAACTTGGAGGTTCTTGGATTCTACTCTAACTTAATCCAATTACCTGTCCCTTCCCAGCCTCAGTTTCCTCATCTTCAAAATAGGATGATAACACTTGCACCATCTACCTTATAGGGTGGTTGTGAGGAAAGCACAAGGGGAGTTATTCTGAAGGCTCCTCCCCTTCACATACTTTCCCCGCCCCCATTGCACCCATCCTCTAGTCAACCCCACACCCTCCATCATAATCAAAGTCCTGCTTCTCTGGGACTTGAAGGTTCACACAGTGCTTTCCTTAAAACAACCTGATCAGGGTAGGTAACGCAAGGATTATTATCCCCATTTTACAGGTGAGGAAAGTACAGCTCAGACAAACTGACCTGCCCAAATTCACCTGGCTAGGAGGGCATCAGAGCCAGGCTTGAAGCCCTCGATGTCTCTGCCTCTGCTGCATTTCCTGCTGTCCCCGGACTTAAAGCCTTCTCTGCTTGCCTGGATCTCCCTAGCCTTATCTGGGTCACTCATTGGACACATCAGTCCCATATAGTAATGCTGCATCTGCCAGCCTCCTCGGGTGCAGCCATCCCATGCCACATCAGTGTTTTTTCAAGATAACAGAAGCTGATCCCTTGAAGTAACAAAATACGTTGGCTTTTTTTTTTTCTGTTGTTTTCACTATTCTGGATGGGGTTCTTTTAATGTGCTTTCCTGAAATCTGACCTAATGTCTAGTGAGGATCACTGAACCCTCCCAGCTCTGATGCCGTATGTGCTGAAGCCCCTCCTCGCTCATTCTCTGGCCTCCCCAGCTTCTCTTAGAGGTGCCCCCTTCCCTCCACTCACAGCTGCCACCTTGGACCAGGCTCTCATCACCTCTCACCTGGACTGTTGCAGTAGGTTTCTGGCTGGTCTCCTCAAGTCAAATCTCTCCTTGCTCTATTCCATCCCCCATACAGCTCCCAGAGCACAGCTCTGACCATGTTACCCCTTTCTCAGTAAATTCCAGTGACTCCCTATTGTCTCCAGGATCAAATTTAACTTCCAGTGGCATTCAAAGTGTTTCATAGTCTGGTCCCTTCTTACCTTTCCTGTCTCCTCACACGTGCATGCCTTCCACACTCTCTAAGGCCCAGCTCCCCTGGCCTCCTGGCTGTTCCTCACACATGTCCTTCCATCTCCCTTAGCCGTCTTCTGTGCCCAGGGTGTTCTGCCTCCCCTCCAGCCTGGAATCCCTTGTTCCTTCAAGACTCAGCTCAGGCCCCATTTTCTGTATGAAAACTGGGAGGGAGGGAAGAAGAGAGGAAGGGGGGGAGGGAGAGAAAGAAAAAGAGAGAGAGAGAGAGAGAGAATGAGAAATGGGCAGATCTCCCCTTCCCCCCATCTCAACCCCTGACATCATCCCCACATTTCCTCCTTTAATCTAATCTTTGATGAAGAGAGCTCCTCCTCCCCCTCCTTTTCCTCCTCCTTCTCACCAAGATCAACATCTTTTTGTGTACCTTGACCCCGTCCTTTCTTTTCTTCAGCAGGTTGGATGCCCTCTCTCTAATCTCGGTCTCTCCATCTACTGACTCTTTTCCTTCCACCTGCAAACATACCCATGCCTTCCCCATCTTCAAAAACCCTTTGTTAGATCCCACCATCCCCACTACCATTATTTAGCAGCTGATGCCTCAACCTCCTCCTCTCTCCTGATCTTCATTGTCTGCAGCATAACTTCTGAGCTCATCATTCATTAATACCCCTTTCTCCAGTTGACAGCGATTTCCTGACCACCCAACCTAACAGCCCCTTCTCAGTCCTCATCCTCCTTGGCTTCTTTGTTTCTTGGCAAAGATAGTGGGGTGGTTGGCCATGTTCTTCTCCAGCTCATTTTACAGATGAGGAAACTGAGGCAATCATAGTGAAGTTACTGTTAGCCACACCTCCTTCTGGATGCCCCCTGGAATTCCTCTGGTTGTCCCCTCTTCCTGGCAGTCACTCCTTCCTTACCTCTACCTCAGGGAGCCCCCTTCTTCCTTTAAGACACAACTCAGGCACCGTCTAGTACATGAAGCCTTTCCTGAGCCACCCCAACTGCTAATGCCTTCCCTACACACTGCCTTTTATTCATCTGTTTATCCTGTGTGTGAACACACACACACACACACACACACACACACACACACACACACACACACACACACACACACACACACACATTGGCTCCTTATTGCCAAGGATCAAATACAACTTTGTTTGCTTGGTATTTAAAGGCTTAACAGCCTGGGTCCTTCCTGCCTGTCCCATCTTCATCCACCTGCCTCCCCTCTACGCACTCTGCTTCATATGGCCTGATTGCCCTCCCTCCCTCCCCAGTGCTCCAGCTCAGTCTCCATGCCTCTGACCTGGCTGTTACCCATGTCGGGAATCTTCCCCTTCCTCATCTCCACCTCTTGGAATCCCTCGATTCCTTCCAGTTCCTGGGCCTCCTTCTACACATGAAGGCTTTTGTGTCACCTTAGCTGCTAGAGCGCCCCCTCCCCAAGCTGCTTGATCTATCCTGTGTACATTCTGAACGTGCTTAGATGCGTCTGTGTTTACTCTTCTCTCGGACTGGGAGAGTAGAGGTTGTTTCTGGATCTGACTGTATAACCCCAGTGGCTAGCACAGAGCCCGGCACACATGGTTCATGCTTAAGAAATGCCTGTTGATGGATGGATTGATTAAAACTCTTCATAAAACACCAAAAATAAGGATTGTGTACTCTGTCTCACAGGACAGGATGAGGAAAGCATGCTGTAAGCTACAAAATGCCACCTTGCTATAAGCTATTATTGTTGTTGTTGTTGTGTATTACTATGACTAGGTACTAAGGGTCATGCAACTTTCGTGGTTGCTGCCCTCACAAAGCCCCAAGTTTAGGAGAATAATATGATGCCTATAAAAAGAAATGGAAGGTAAGTTCATAGGCTAGGTCCAAAGATCATGCCATTCAATGAAGGCATTTGACTGTAAGCTCCTAGAGGACAGAGACTGTCTTTTGCCTCTTTGCTGTGCCCCACCCAATAGTATTTGTCCAGTTTTCTCAGACCAGTGTAAGAAGCTGGGGGCAGCTTCTGGTTGCTAAACTTCCAGCATCCGGTTCTCAGTTTCCCCCGCCTTCTGTTCTGGGCAGGTGTTCGCCATTGTTGTCTTTGGCTCTATCGTGAATGAGGGCTATCTGAATGACTCTAAGGAGAGTGAGAAATTCTGCATCTACAATCGGAACCGCAATGCCTGCAATTATGGAGTCACTGTGGGTGTTCTGGCCTTCCTCACCTGCATCCTCTACCTGGCCCTGGACGTCCACTTCCCTCAGATCAGCAGCGTCAAAGACCGGAAGAAAGCTGTGATCTCTGACATTGGTGTCTCAGGTGAGTTTCAGAAGGGCTGAGTGGGGCTGGACCCTTCTGAGCTTCCTCCCCCCCTCCACATCCCCCACAATCTTTAGCTGTATAGAGGAGGTGTTCATTGGGCCCCTCCAGCGAAAGGCCTGTGTAGACAGCCTTCGCCCTCTGGAGGCAAGGCAGGGAAACAGCCTTGGCCTGGGAGAGTAGAGACTTGGGGTCTAGCCCTTCTTTCTCTGAAATAAGCAAGTCATTTCTTATCCCCCAGCCTTACTTTCCTTCTCAGTCAGGTGTGGGGGTGGTGATAATCCTTGGGGCTGTCAGGAAGGTAGATATAATGCCATGAACATTTGTTAGTCATGATCTGTGTGAAGAGATTGGGCTGGGTGGTGGAAGCTTTCAGTTTAGTTGGGAGGAAGGAGACCTACAGCTAGACAACTAACCCACAATATTTCATGACCATTTCACAAGAGAAGGCACAAATAAATGATGTGGAAGATTGGAGAAGGTCGTTACTGAGGATCAAGGAAGGCTTCTTGGAGGTAGTAGCATTTGAGTGGGTCTTTAAATGATGAAATGAACTGTCATGTGGCATGGGGTAAGAGTGCTGTCCTGGGACCCAGGAGACCCAGATTTGGCTTCAAAATCCTTACGTCACTCATAGTTGTGGGTCTAGAGCTAGAAGGGACTTTAGAAACCATCACATCCTCATTTTACAGAAGGGGAAACTGAGGTCAAGCAACTTGCCTGTGGTCACCCAGCCAGAACTGGAATCCAGGTCACAGAGTCCCCGAATCTCAGAATGGAAAAGGACCATCTGATCCAAACTGTATCTAAACCAGAACTGCCGCTGTGACTATCCCCGGCAAGTGGCCAGTTGGCTTTTCAGGCATTGCCTTCCTCAAGTGGCAGCTTGAGTGCCTGCTGTTTGCCATACACTGGGCAAGGTGCTTGGGATGCAAACAAACCAATCAATGCCTACCCTCAAGGAGCTCACCTTCTTACATTCTTGTCTCGAAGCCCTACAATGAGGGGGATCCCATTCTCTCCAGAGGCAGCCCATTCCCCTTTGGAAGAGCTCTAGTTATTACATTTGCTTCTTGGCAAATACAACATATGGCTCCTGGATCTGCTGTCCAGAGCCAAGCAGACCAAACCTAATCCCTTTCCCATGTGACAGCTCTCCAACCATGATGCGGCCCCCCAGTTTCTTCTTCAGGCTAAACATCTCTGGTTCCTTCACCCAGTCCTCCGACAGCATGAACTCAAGGATCTCATCATCCTAGGCATCCTCCTCTGGACAATCTCCAGCATATTGGTGGCCTCTCTAGATGGGGGGCTATTTTGTCAGGAATGCTGGGATGCAACAGTCACTCCCCTAGGATTCCTATCATTTTTACTGTAGCAGCCACGTCTTCCTTGCTGGTAATCATCAGTTCAAGATGATCAGTTTCCCTAGTCGGTTCCTCTACCTTTTGAAAGATAAAATTCTTGTTAAAGCCTCCACCTTTGGCAGAGAGAGTTCTAGCAGATATCCAGATAAGTGAAGCAACCCACAAATACTCTATCACAACCGGTGCCGGGCTTCTGAGCAATTTCCCAAGATCTTCATCTATTTCCTCTTTTTGTCCAGAAGGTCTGTCATATATCTTGATAACAAAATTATTGATTCTGTTTCTGTCTCTACTGACCTTTCATCCAAACATTTTCCACCATGGTGGAACACCAGCAGTGTCCTTCCATATCCTATAGTGAATATATATGTGTATGTGTGTATATATATATATATGTATGTATATGTATATATTTGTTGTTGTTGTTATTCAGTCATTTTCAGTCATGTTCGACTCTTTGTGACCCCATTTAGGGTTTTCTTGGCAGAGATACTAGAGTGGTTTGCCATTTTCTTCTCTAGCTCATTTTACAGATGGGGAAACTGAGGCAAAAAGGGTTGTGATTTGCCCAGGGTCACACAGCTATTGGGTATCTGAGGCCAGATTTAAACTCAGGTCTTCCTGACTTCATACCTGGCATTCTATACACTGCCCTGAATACACACACAAGTATATGTATATGTATATGTATATGTATATGTATATGTATATGTATATGTAT
>NW_020943070.1:2568429-2573054 GCF_900497805.2 Vombatus ursinus | reverse complement strand
TGTATATGTATATGTATATGTATATGTATATGTATATGTATATGTATGTATATGTATATGTATATGTATATGTACATATATATACATCTACATATATATTTAAATTCATATTGAATATATATATGTTATTGATATGCATACAATGCTGTTCAGTTCCCCTGCACCTTTTATATATCTTAGGCAGCCTGGTGGCCCCCATTCTTAATGACTCACTGTACTGGTGTTGGACCAAGCAGATACCTGCTTGGCTTTATCTGTACTGCAGAACTCCTAACCTCAAGTAGTTTGCCAGTCTCAGCTATGGCCTAGCAGCAAGGATTACAGGTGGACACCACCAAGCCCAGTCAGGAAATGGATTCTTCCCAGCCCTTTGCAAATGCATTCTAGCTCTCTTCTTCAGGAGGCTGTCATTCCTATATTTTAAGCCATGGTCCTGAAATCTAATTCCTGTTCTCAAATAATATCTTTAAAAAAAAAAGATACATTTTAAATCACCTTTCTTTCTCAATATATTGTTCTCTCTTCCCCCACTCAAAAAGCCATTCCTAATAATAAAAAAAAAATTTTAAAGAAAGGAAAACAAAAAAAAAAGAAAGAAAAAGGGGGCAGCTAGGTGGTGCAGTGGATAGAGTGCTGACCTTGGAGTCAGAAGAACCTGAGTTCAAATCCAGTCTCAGACATACAACACATGACACTTATTAGCTGTGTGACCCTGGGCAAGTCACTTCATCCTGATTGCCTAGCAAAAAGCAAAAAAAAAAAAAAAAAAAAAGGAAAACAGTTCAGCAAAATTAACTAAAATATGAATTAAGCGTGCCAGTGTGTGCTGCATCCCACCTCCATAGCCTCCCACCTCAGCAATTTAGGGAGTGAGAGGTGGGGAGAGGGGGTTGGCGCATTCTCATATTTTTCTTTCAGGGCGAAACTTGGTCATTATCATTACATTGTTTCATTTTGATATTGTTACTGTTGTTCTTCCACTGACGTTATTGTGGTCATTGGATACATGGTTTTCCTGGCTCTGCTTATTTCACTTGACATCAGTCCGTTTAAGTCTTCCAATGTTTCTCTGAAATCGTCATATTCATCGTATTTCTTACAGCACAGGAATATCAGCTGATACTCGCATACCACAACTTCATGGACATCTACTTTGTTTCCAGTTCTTGGCCACTACCAAAAATGCTGCTATACATATTTTGTTGTACTTAGGGCTTTTCTTTCTAATTTTTATCTCCTTGGCCACATGCCTGGCAATGAGATATCTGCACCAAAGGGCATGGGCATTTTGGTAATTTTCTTAGCATCATTCCATGTCTTAAAATGTCATGTCTTAAAATGGTTGGACCAAACCTGAAACTCTACCAACAGCATAATAGTGTGCCTGTCTACCCACAGCCCCTCTACCATGTACTACTGCCATCTTTGCCAATTTTCTGGGTGTGAGGTGAAACCTCAAAGTGGCTTCGATTGGCATTTTCCTATTATTAGTGATTTGACACGATATGATTATTAATAGTTTGTAATTCTTTTGAGAAGTGCTGCTTCTAGCTGTGTGACCCTGGGCAAGTCACTTAACCCCAATTGCCTAGCCAAAAACAAAACAAAACAAAACAAAAAAACAGAGAAGTGCTTCTTCATCACCTTTGACAGTTTATTTAGAGGTGAATGGCTTTTGGATGCCATTTTCTTAACTAGCTGTTAACTTGCCTTTGATGTTCAATAGTAATGGGAAAAAAAAGGCAACCCAAACCACCTGTGCCCCTAAAATCTTCTTCAGTTTCATGTCCAAAATTCCCTTTGCTGGAGAACAGCTTGTAGTAAACTGGTAAAGACCCCTCCCCCCCCACCCCAGAACTCTAACTGTCCTTCACTCTTGGTTCTCTGACTCTAGAATTCAATGTTCTTTCCACCAAGCTGCCTCTTCCAGTAGGAGGCTGCTTGACCATGGGCAAGACCCTTCACCTCTTTGAACCTCAGTTTCCTCGTCTGTAAGATGAGGATAATAGTACTTGTGCTAACTACCTCACAAAGTTGTCGAGAGGAAAGTGTTTTGTAAACTTCAAAGTGCCCTTCAAAGTGTAAGGATAGGCAGTGTGGCCTGGTGGCTAAAGAGCTGGATTTGGAGTCAGGAAGAGCTGGATTTGAGATCTTGCTTCTGAGACATACTGACCTTTAGAGGAAGTCTTCAAAATGGAGTGACTGTACAACAATGGAATGGGCTGACTGACTAGGTAGTAATTTACCTGCCTCTTGAAGTATTAGAGCAAAGGCTGGACACCTGCCTGTCAATGGATCTGGGGCTGGGACTCAAATACTAAGTGGGAAGCTGGGCTAGACATATGCTCTTTGAGAACCCTTTCAACTCTGAGGGTCTAGTCCCAGCACGCAGTATTTCAGGGGGACATGGCAATGGAAGAAGTCCTCAGAGGAGAGGTAAGCCTTCCTCTTGTGCCTCTGTGGACATCTGGGGGAGACAGCACCACAGGAATAGCATTTCTAAGTCTGAGGCACCCTAAGGAGAAGGGATGGTGAGATCTGTAAGGACAAAGCTGTTTTCCTCTATGGACTGGGTTCTCCCCTCACTTTCCTGTTGGGCCCTAGATACAGCTTGTGCACAGGGGTGGGAGGTGGGAATGTCAAGAGACTTTGGCTGGGGAATCTTCAGAACTCAGAGGAGGTAAGAGAAATGCAAGAAAAATGACTGACTTTCTCTCTGTGTCTCTCTCTCTGTGTGTCTCTGTCTCTCTGTCCTTCTGTCTCATCTCTGTCATCTCTGTGTCCCCACCATGACTTATATCTATACCCATGCCTCTTTCTCCTGCCCTTTTCTCCTGCCCTGTGCTTTAATGACTTCACCCACTGCTCCTTTCCTTTTATCCCTTTGTATGACTATGTTTCTGTCTTCTGTCTCTCTCTGCTTTTGTGTGTGTGTTCGTGTGTGTACTTCTTTCTCCACCCTCTCATGCCTCTTCTCCCCTTCTCACCCTTTGCCACTGTCTCTCCTGGGCTCCTACAGCCTTCTGGGCATTCCTCTGGTTCGTTGGTTTCTGTTTCTTGGCCAACCAGTGGCAGGTCTCCAAACCTGAGGACAACCCTATGAATGAGGGGACAGACGCAGCTCGAGCTGCCATCACCTTCTCCTTCTTCTCCATCTTTACCTGGGTAAGTTGAGACCCTTTGCTTCTGGTCCAGCTACCAGAAATCATGTTTTCCTTCCTCTAGGCTGGTTTCAGCAGGAGCCGACTATTTGCAGGCAGAGCATACTGAGCATCGGTCTTCGGATGCCATGCCATACCTGTCATCGGCCCATCCACCAGCATTTGGCCAGAGCGTGTATTTGCATTAACTGTTGGGGTTAGGGGCCATGAAGCAGCTAAGTGTATGAAGGGCTAACAGAAGGCCTGAAACTGGGACCAGCCTTCCAAATCCAGTTGTCCAGGTGATCACCAGCCCCTTATTGTCCTTACTGGTAGGTGCCACCGTTGTGGCTCTGGCAATGTCTTGCTCTGGCTGGATGAGGCTTTAGGAATGGACAAGCTGGTCAGTGTTGCCATGAGGCAGAGACACAGAGACAGAGACAGAGATGGGGGAGGGTGGGGTGGGAAGAAAAGGTACAGATGTGAGAAGAATGCCAGAGAGTCCTTGGACAGGGATCAAGCGACCTGCTTCTTCTTTTTTTTCTTTTTTTTGGTTAGGCAATGGGGTTAAGTGACTTGCCCAGGGTCACACAGCTAGTAAGTGTTATGCATCTGAAGTCTGATTTGAACTCAGGTCCCCCTGACCCCAGGGCCGGTGCTCAAGTGTTTCAAAAGGAGAGCTCGGTGTCCTATGGAAAAGGGCGGTCACTCACGCCCAAGGTCATTAGGCCTTTGGCTTTGACCACTAGCTTGAGAAACAACAAGCCATTACCGTTGGTTTCTAGATTTTCCTGATCCAAAGACACCTGCTTTCACTTTGTCCCCCCAGTGCTTCATTTCCCAAATGCGCAGGGCACTGTCCTTGGTGCTGGGGCTGCAAAGATGAAAAGCACCACAGCCCCTGCCTTCAGGGAGTTTATATCCTAACAGAGAAGATGAAACGAGAAAAGCATGCCTTGTTGTACCCCAGGCAGTCGCTTGTCTTGTCTGCTTGGGCTCCTCGCCCTGGCTCCTCCTGCTAGTTCTCAGACATCTCCACTGAAACCAGAGGTTCCCCTTTTCCGAGAAGCTTTTGGTTAGCAGTGACCAAAATCGTAGTTACCATAACCTCATTGGGGATTTGGAGGCCAGGGTAGGAAGAAAAGAGGTGAGGGAGACAGCTCGCAGAAGCCCCTGGTCAGACCTACATTCTATGGATTTGTATTCAAGCTTCTTCCTCCAGAAGGGTTAGTGTGGGCATCCACCCCTGTGGTGGGAGAAAGGACACAGGGTGGAGGGGGGGGCAGCTAGGTGGCACAGTGGATAGAGCACCAGCCCTGGAGTCAGGAGGACCTGAGTTCAAATCCAACCTCAGACATATAACACTCGCTAGCTGTGTGACTCTGGGCAAGTCACTTAACCCCAATTGCCTCACAAGAAGAAGGAAGGAAGGAAGGAAGGAAGGAAGGAAGGAAGGAAGGAAGGAAGGAAGGAAGGAAGGAAGGA
>NW_020943070.1:2472684-2568419 GCF_900497805.2 Vombatus ursinus | reverse complement strand
GGAAGGAAGGAAGGAAGGAAGGAAGGAAGGAAGGAAGGAAGGAAGGACGGACGGACGGACACATGAGCCAGGGGCAGAAGACCTGGGTCTCCCTCTTGTTTTGGATGAGTACTTCCTATAAGATCTTAGGCAAGTCCCTTCCCTGCCCTGGGCCAAGGACATTCTATCCTGCAACTAAGCAGGCAGGCATTGGGGGACAGTGGAAGGAGTCCCGCATATGAAGGCTGAGGACCTGCAGTTGAATCCTGGCACTACCATTTATTCCCTGAGGGACTTTGGACAGTTCATTTGCCTTCTGTTGGGTCTTCATTTCAGCATCTGTAAAAATGGGGCCTTGAACTAGAGGCTCTTTGCCCACCCACTGAACCTTGCTCTCTCCTTACAGAGCATGCTTGGGATCCTGGCCTCCCGGAGACTCAAGGATATCACCTTTCAGGAGGAGTACAGCTCGCTCTTCCCCACACCTCCTCCACCTCAGTCATAATGCCTCTCCCCACAGCTGCCTGACCTCCCCAGGCCCTAGGACAGCCACTGTGGCTCTTATTACACAGACCTCTGTGTCCCTGGCTTGGGGTTGGAGGGGAGAGGGGGTTGGCATGTGCAGGGGAAGGGCAGGGGCAGAAGTCATAACAAAGATGGGTCAGAGAGAAGTTGACTTGCTCCTTTCAACCCTGAGCCTGACATACAGGGTGTCCATACCTGCACTTTGGTGGGGTTAAGGGTTGAGCACCCATCCCTGCTAATTAAAGGATTCACTTTCCTTAGCTCTCCAAGGCATGATCAAGCTCTGGAGAGTGGATTCACAATGACTAAATTCCAAGAAAGACCAGAGGACCATTCTGTCCATTTTTGTAGATCAACAGAAGGGCCAAGCAGGTTAAAATATGTGTGACGGCTGGTCGACACATCCTCTTCCCAACAGGAGGATCTATTTGGGAGAGGCAATTCAGATCAGAGCTGAGAGGGAGGGAGTCAGTGAGGGAGTTAGGTGCCACACCTGGGAGCTCCTCAGTCTCAGTAGCCTGAGGCACTGTGAGCCATCTGTTCATGCCTATCAGCCATCCCTGGGTGGGTGGGCCAGAGCCCCCTCTACCCTGGACAGTGTTGGATAAACGTTTGATACCTTCTCCTTCTCCAGCTCTTCTTTGCCTGCACTCTGTGCAGATCCTCCTTCCCTCCTGGGCGAACTCACTTTTCATATACCAGAATCTCCATGACTCCTCTTACATGGGTGTTATGCTGAGATCAGTGTCCCTGACCAGGATCTAAAGGATCCCTTTGTCCTATCACTGACACCTCTTCCCTTTAGTCTTCGGTTTAGTCATCTGGGGGTGGGGGAAATGCTTCCCTTCAGAATGACAACAGCAAACGTCCCGCACTCAGGGACTCTTCCACAGTGGGGGCTTTCATCACTGATTGATAGTAGTGATTTACCATCCCTGCCCACACAAGCTGCCCTGTGTGAAGGGTGGGGGCTGGGGGAGAGGCAGGATGTGATCTCTTTGGGCCTTTAGGGAGCTTACACCTGGGAGGGGGCTAAGACATAGAAAGAGAGAGAATGCCCTCTGGATGAAGGAAAGGGGATCTAGGGGAAGATGAGCCATGGTCAGCCAGGGCATCTCTGAGCCTCCTCACAGGTGATCCTGAAGAAATTCCTTCTGCAGCATCATAGGCTTTCCTTGGGAATCTTGGGCAACGGGAAGCTTACCATGTCCTGAGGCAACCTGTCCTTCTTGGAGCCAGCTCTAAGGCTTAGGCAGATCTCCCTCTACGAGTTCTATCCTCGGCTTCTCACTCTAGCACTTGGGTCCTTTTCCATAGGATAGATTGGTCTTCTCACGTCCCCTTTGGGTTTTCTCTTCTCTAGGCTAAGTAATCTTGGTCCCTTCAGGCGATCTGATGGTAACTTTCTTGTTGGGTGATGAGGGGATCCTCTTTTGTATCTGTGGTGTAGGCTCTGCCTTTCTGGGGCATCCTGACCACCTCTCAGGAGCATGACTCCCCTCTCCCATTCACACACTCTCTTCCCATCCCCACCCCCAGCCACAGCCACTGCTCGGTGTCCAGCTCTTCCATGTTTCTGAGAGCTTTGAGAGTCTCCGAAGCATCTCCCCTTCCTGCCCCAGTCTTCCTGCCAAAGTCTGGCTCTAGGTGAGCCTCCTAGCTGGGAGGGAGGGAGGTTACTCATGATACCTGTGCCTACAAAACCCCAGCAGCATCTCTTTGGGTCTTCCTAAGATCCTCCCAGTTGAGTTGGGCAAGCAAGAGGCCATCTGTCTTCCTTAACAATCTCTGGCCATCAGGCAGCTTGCCCTACGGGTACAGAAACCATTTTGGGTCTGGTTGTCCAGTCAGCGGGATTGATGTGGGGCTTTACTAGGTAGTCCCCAAATCCATTTTTCCCCCAGAACTTGCCACATTTCCCAGGGCTATCAGGGACAGCACCCTCAGTGCCTGGAACCCTTTGTCGTGACAAAGACTGTTAGATATTTTCTTTAAGGCCAGTCTAATTTCTTTCCAGCCCCCTGACTTGTAGGGTCTAGGGATGATGCCTCTTAGCAGCTGCAGCAGCAAAGTGTGACTCTTCTCATAGATAAGCTTGTCCTGGGGGATAATTCCCATCAATCTCCACAAATTCCTATTGTCTCAGAAAGAGCATCTCCTGACCTTGGCCCCTCTGCCCTCAGGCAGCATGAAAGGGGAGCCCACAGAACCATCATGCTGAGGCTGCCTCTTCTCAATCTTCTCTCAGGATGAGATGAACATTTATAACAACAGGACACATTTGAAGAACATGGTCGGGTTTAACAGAACAATCGCCTCACAACAATCCTTCAGAGAAAGTAACCTAAATAATAGCATGCCCATTTTACAGATGAGGAAATCGGTCGAGAGAGATTACAATTCTTCCTTGACCTGTTGCTTCTGACATCATGCAATACTGCCCTTGACCAGGAAGCTGGTTGATTGCAGTGGGTCATTCCCAGAAGGCAGGCTTCCTTATCTGTCATTTCCACTCTCTATTAGGTGCTAACTGGTTATGTTTTGGGCACTAACCCTGCAGAGTAGCATGGTGCATGTACTAACCATTAACACAGACTAACCTGGCTTTTGTCTATGTGTCTCCTCCCCTCCCTGGTGTTCCCTCTCCCACCCTCCTGCCTTTGGCCATCCACCTCCTCCCCAAGGTGGGCCAGGCGGTGCTGGCCTTCCAGAGGTACCGGATCGGCGCCGACTCAGCCCTCTTCTCCCAGGACTACACGGACCCAAGCCAGGATTCAAGCATGCCTTATGCCCCCTATGCCAGTGAGCCGGAGGCTGGGCCTGACATTGGCGGCTCCTACCAGCAGCCTGCCAACGCCTTTGATGCTGAGACACAGGGCTACCAGACACAGGGGTACTAAGCCAGTGATGGGCCCCTCCTCAAATCCCTTCTGGCCCCCACACCCACCTCCCCTTGGCCTCTCCACCTCAGTGTCCAGAGGCAAAGAAAGACACCCCCATTACCTTCTCAGTCCTAAGCCCCCAGCCCCAGCTGTTACACACTCACGCACATACAAACTCCACACTTACTCTTCTCTTCCAATTCCTGCCCTCATTTCCTCTAGCTGAATGGAGTATATTTCCATCTTGCTGAGGTACGTGTATCCTACCCCTCTTAAATTTTACTAGAAATGTCTCTGAATTCCATCTGGGTCCTAGGGTGGAGAAAGCAACAGAATATCCAGGCATGGGGGCTGACCATCCAGGGAGAGAATGGCGGTGTCCCCCCTAGGGGTGAATGGTATGGTTGGGAGGGAGTGTGTGTTTGTGTGTGTGTGTATGTGCACAGTGTGTGTGCACATGCAAATGTGTCTGTGTATGAATACACTCACCAGAAGGTGGAAATGATTGAGGGAGTTAAGAAAGTGTAAGTATATTTGGATATGATGGGTGGGAGAGCAGGGTTTACAAGTTGGTGCAGGAGTGCAGGTGTGGAGGGCTTCCACTGGTGAAAGGGTCAAGCACTGGATTTAAGAGTGAGAAGACCTGAGTCTTTGGTTAAAGAGCTTCCCCACCTCTAAAATGAAGGTATCAGCCTTTTTGCCTGCCCTCCTAGGTCCCTCTGGCTCAGAGATTGGTTGAGGTCTGACTCCCAACCCCATCACAGCCTTTACCCTCAGATCCTGGGCTCCTTCTCCAGAGTCCTGGTGCTGCGGGCCCTTTCAGTATTATCACCCTTTCTCGGGTCCCACTTGGCTCGGATGGGAAGGATTAACAGGTTTTTCTGTGCCTGGGATAGAACAGGTTTGTGCCAGTGCCAGGGTCCATCTCAGCTCCGGGGGGGTCTCTGCTGATCTGCATGTCCTCTTGGCCTCAGTGCTTTCCAGATCAAAGCCAAGACACTGGTCACCTTCTTGGCCTCACTAACTCCAGGGTACAGGGACATCACGTTTCCTGCCCAATGATGCCTACACAGGGACTCTCCTACCTCCCTTCAGAGCTCAGCTAAGTTGTTCCCATGCTGCATAAGCGCCCCTGAAAGAACTCCCTTCCTCTTTTTGTCCTGAGCTCATCCCCCCTGCACGTTCCTGGCTCCTTCGGCCTACATTGAACTGCATTGACCCAGGTGTGGATCCCAGCATCCTACGGTGGATACTGCCTGGACATCCCTCCCCTCTGGAAAATCAGAGCAGCCTCCTCCATTCCATGCTTCCACCAATCCCCAACCTCATCCACCTCCTCTACTCCCCCCAAAAAATCCAACCCAACAATTTTTTTGTGTCTCAAAGGCCTAGGGTTGGAAAGGTCCTTCTAAAGAGAAGTCTATCCCACTGCCTTATTTAAGCCATCCCACACATGTTTTGTGCAAGTCAGCCTGGCTTTTATATGGCCAGACAACACACAGGCTAGGTGTGTCGAGCACTTGGATTCTGAATCAATCAATCGTTCACCAAAAGTTTCTAAAACATCCTTCCTGGGTTCAGCCTTGCACTGGATACTGAGTGTGAGATTCAAGCTGAGGAAGATAGGGGCCTTGTCCTCATGGACCTCACCAAGATCCCACAGAAGGCAGGGTCGGGGAGGAGCAGGGAAGGCATACGTGTACATAGAACATTGGGTTATTGGGTTGGACTGGTGATTTCACTGGTAAAGATGTCCCTCCCCCTACACTGGGGGAAGGAGAAAATGTAGACATGTACTGACTCTGCATCTTAGCCAGAGAGCACTTCTTGGGCCCCGAGAAGTTAAGTATTTGCCCTCGGTCACAAATAGGATTTGAACCCAGGTCTTCTAGACTCTGAGGCTGGCTCTCTATCCATTGGGCTACACTGCCTCTCACTGGAGAACATGAGGCCTTTTGCTGGAGTAAAAGGAATGAGGGGTGGAAGGGGAGAAAAGCTTGGAAAGGCAGGTTGAGGCCTGATAGAGAGGCTTGAATGACAGCTGCACACTCTCCCTCACCTTCTGTCTAAGAGCAAAGAGCTTGTAGATTCACCCGTCCCGTCCCAGCATCCCAGAGTGCCTGGACTTCTCAGAAGTGTCCAGTGTCTGTCTCATCCTCACCCAATTTTTGGAGATTGGAGGAGAAGCCTTAGGCACAGAGAAAGGAGTGACTTTCCCGAGGTCAGGAAGGTCATTAATGGGCAGGATTGGAACCTGGCTTCTCCACCCAAAACCCAGTGTTGTTTATACTACACTCCCATTGCTTCTAATCACAAGGGAGGCACCTGAGGCCCAGAGAAGTCAGAGCAATGTACCTGATGTCACACAGCATATGACGAAGTAGAGAAGGGGGGGAGGGAAGCCTGGGCTGGCTGGCTCTTTCCAGATCATTCTGGTCCCAGAGTCCACAGATAGGCCCTTGTCTCAGGGAAGCAACAGGGTTCACTGGAGGATGGATTTTCTCTAGCAACCAGGCTGCTCAGGAAGGAACATTAAACATAGGTGGGGGAGCCCTTCTAAGCAGAATCCAGCTGCAGCCTCCCCCCACCTCCCACCCCTCCCAAGGCTGAAAAGGTCATGGAATAGGCAGTAGAAGAGGGTGACCAGGAGGGAAAGGGGCTGCAAACTGTGTCCTATTTGGATCAGGTGAAGGAACTGGGGAGAAGAGAAAACTTAGGAAAGAATGAAGCATTTTTTGTGTGTCTAAAAAGCCATTACAGGGAAGAGGCATTAAAGGGCAGTAGTGAAAAGAGTAAGGGATTCAGAATCAGAAGACTTGGGTTCAGACCCCACACTAGCTAGCCTTGGAGATACCCTTTTCCCCATCTCAGCCTTCACTTCCTCACCTATACAATGACAAGGCTGTACTGGACAGCCTCCAAATTGATGATCTGATGACTGAGGGACTTTTAAGGTCTTTCACATGTTAACATTTGGTGGGTTTACAAGCTAACTAGCAGCAATGAGTGGAAATTACAGGGAAGCACAGTTGGGCTCAATAGAAGGGACAGAGCTGTTTAAAAGGAGAATGGTCTGTTTCAGGAAGGTAGTGAGCCCTCTGTCACTAAAAGCCTTCCAACAGTGGCTGGGTATAAAGGCTTGATAAAGGTGAGGAGAGGGCTAGATACCAGGATTTGTTCTGCTTCACCAGACAAGTCAATTCTCTTCTCTGAGGTCCAGTTTCCTCATCTGCAGAATAAGGGTTTTGATTTCTGTCTGCCTTACCTCGTGGAATATTGTGAAGTCCAAATGAGGTAATTGGTGTGAAAAACATTCAGAATGATGTTCATCTGTGAGAGATTCAAGGGGGTACTCCTACCCCAGCACTCCCCCACACACATCCTTTCCCATGATCACCTCCAGTGAGGCCACTGGAACCTTGTACTTGGGGGCAGAATTCCTGGGCTGTGATCCTCCTGACACTGCTTACTGGCCAGGAGACCCTGGACAAAGCCCTTAGCCTCTGGGGGCCTCAGCTGCCTCATCTATAAAATAGGAGTACCACCTTACCTACCTACCTGAAGGCAAAGTGCTGGAGCAGATGACCTGTGGGGCAGCCCTCCTAGCTCTAAGAGGGACGGTTCCTTTGAGTTAAAGTTTGCCCTCAACCTGATGGGGGCTTGTGGGGGGGGAGGGGCGTGGTGGAAGAAGGTGATGCTTATGGGTGATCATTTTCTCTCCTTGCTGGATTCCGACTCCTCATCCCCCCCACCCATCCCCAACTCCAGCCAGGATCTCCCTATTCAATCAGAACCAACCCCACGTGGACCACCCCTGCTGTTATAAGCAGTCAGCCTCAGCTGACTGACAGCTCCCTTCTTCCTAACCCTAGATTTCTCCCTCACTTAGCTCCCAGGAGGTCCCTGAGGGGCTCCAGACTTGTAGGTTTCCTGGGGTGCCTCTAGTAGGTCCCAGCTCTGTTTGACAGGACTGTGATGCCTTTATAGCAACTATCTGTTTTCTTCAATGTGAGTGCAAGGTTTTTACCTCCTAGCCTGCCCCCACCCACCTATTTCCTGACTTTCACACTATTTCTAGGTTCTTGCTGCCCCCCAGACCTCCCCCAACTCACCAAGGGCCCCCAGTCCTTTCCCTTCCTTAGACCT
Source organism: Vombatus ursinus (assembly GCF_900497805.2). Lineage (NCBI taxonomy): Eukaryota > Metazoa > Chordata > Mammalia > Diprotodontia > Vombatidae > Vombatus > Vombatus ursinus. Next base: position 2,560,887 of record NW_020943070.1, on the reverse strand, counting down.
TACCTTTCTGCCCTGGTTCTGGCTAAATCTGGGTCCAAGAATCCTTCACGGAAAACAGAGGGTGGCCTCAAGGGCCACTTTGGGGCAATGCTCTCCACTTCGAGTTGTGGGAGGATAGGCGCCTTTCCCTCTGCCTCCCAATCCTGCTCCCTCTGACTGCATCCTTGGGGTGTCTATAGTCCTAACTGGGTGTCCCCTACTTGCCTCTCCTCCTCCCTGCAGCATTACTGCCTGTGTATAGTATAAATATATATTTTATATATATATAAGATGTATAATATAAGGCTATACAAATATAGATGTGTGTGTATGTGTGTGTGTGTGTGTGTATGTGTGTGTGAGTGATTGTGAAGAGAGTGGTAAAGGATGGTCAGCTCCAGGCAGATCCCATAGTAGGGTGTTCATCTGGCTCTCCCCAGTGTATCCGGACCCCTCCTCTGCCCACCAGCCCTTGGCCACCCCATCTGGTTGCCTGAGAGGGACTCTCAGAACCTGTGTTGGTTCCGTCCTTTATATTTGTGCTGAACCAAGTGAAGGTGGTGACTACTGGTGACATATCAATAAAGTGGTGTTCCAAACCCAATGGCTGGCCATGAGCCACTGTGTTCTCGATTTTCCCGGACATGAGGGGAGGCTGCTATGGGGGGGGGGGGAGGGGGGAAGGGTGGGGGGGGGCGGGAATATCTATAACTTCTCTTTCCTATTTCCCCAGCTCAGGGCACATTTGCCAGCAATGAAATCTGTGTCTAGAAACCTAGATTAGCAGGGACTTAGCATATAGCCAGACCAGCCTCTTGTTCATCTATGTGTTAGGGCTTCTATATCCTAGAATGGAAAGAATCCCTGATTTGGAGTTGGAGAGATCTGGGTTCAGATTCTACCTGTGTGCCAGTGGGCAAATGACCTCTCTGGGCCCCTTTCTTCATGTGTAAAAGAATATTGGATGAGATGATCTCAAAGCACCCTTCCATCTCAGTCTGATCCTTCTAGCTCTAAGTGCTAGGGTAGAAGAAGTTTCTTCAAGATCTTACCTCATTCACTCACGTACTATGCCTGTGTTCTATGGAAAGATACCTGGTTTAGATGAGTCTTCAAGCTTGCAGTAAACAGGGAGATGAATACAAGCACTCAATAATAGTATAAAATAGCATATGACATCGCATCGGAAAGGTCAAAATAAAATGCTCTGGAAGGCCTGGGGATGTCTGGAAAGGCTTGCTAGAGAAGATGGCGTTTGAGTTGTGCAGAGTTTTCCCATCCCTGTGGGAATTACCTAGATGGGCCTGCTCTGTAGACTCTTAAAGCCAGCAAGGGACCTTTCCAATATCTCCTTGGAGGAAGCGAGGCAGCTTCTGGCTCACAATATGGGGGACAGGAGAGAAGAAGAAAGCTTGGTTCAGGAATATAAGAGTTACAGAATTCAAAATTCAAAAGGAACAATTTCCCTGAACCCAGCACGTAACAGGCTTTTTGTACCCAGAGGAAAATAACTGTTGCTTTTGAAATTATGCAACTGGATTTGAGTGTAGAACAGAGTGATTTGTTTCTCTCGTGAGAGGAACAGGGCAATCTTTTGGCCTTGGGAGAGACCAGAGGCTTGTTCTCATCTTCAGCAGGCCTCAGGAGCATGGACCAGGCTGGGGGGTGGGAGAGAGCTCCCATTCCAAGAACTGGACTTGCTTTCTCTGAAATGGAGTCCCTAATGTTAAGAGAAAGGTCCCCGTATAAAGGTCCTTCTCTCAGTGCCTTCCCCCGTGCCTGTGTCCAGAACTCCCTGCCAAGCGCCGATGACACAAATGTGAATAAGACAGTCCCTGCCCTTGGAAAAAGAAGGAAGGAAGCAAACAACCATTTATTAAGTACCTAATATGTTCCAGGCAGGTGGCACTTTACAGATATCTCATTCCATCAGCACAACCACCTTGAAAGGTATCATTATCCCCATTTTTGCAACTGAGGAAACCAAGGCAGAAATAAAATGACTTGCCCAAGGTCTCACAGCTAACAAGTATTGGAGGCCAGATTTGAACTCAGGTCTTCCTGACTCCAGGCCCAGCCCTCCATCTACTGCACCTTCAATTGCCTAATTCTATCCATCCTTTAAAGCCCACCTCAAATGCCACCTCCTCCAGGAAGTGTTTCCTGATTCCCCCATGTATTTCTTAATAAATAAATCTTTTTGGGGCAGCTAGGTGGATAGAGCACCAGCCCTGGAGTCAGGAGGACCTGAATTCAAACTCACCTCAGACACTTGACACTTACTAGCTGTGTGGCCCTCAAGTCACTTAACTCCATCTGCCTCGCCCCCCCCCCCAAACATAAATTTAAGTCTTTTCCCTCTGGCTTCACACAACACTTTGTTTTGGAATTCTCTGGAGCAGTTACCTATATTTGTTTTCCCCCTGCTGCACTCTAGGTTCTAGGAGGGTAGGGCCCACATCTTAGCTATACCTTGTCTCTTCTAGTGCCCAGCACAGTAGGCTCTTAAGTGTTTTTGAATGAATGTTGACATAGGAAGATAAATATAACAAGAATTCTAACAATGGAGAAATCCAACCAAAATGGAAAATTTGAAAAATATATTAGGGGATGGCAAAAATGTGGGGAGGGACTCAGTTTGTATGCCCAGTCTTGGCTTCTGCCAATTGTCCTTATAAATGAGCTCATACACACACACACACACACACACACACACCCTCCACCCCCACTCCCATCAAGGTGGGCTGTGAGGCCTAAGCAGCCGGGGAGACGGTGGCCAGTAGTAAAAGGGAACTTTTTGCAACTTTAAAGGGGAGATATTGACTCTGACAACCAGGAAGAAGAACAGATCTGCTGACAGACGGGGAAACCCTATGGGGCATCAGGCCGGCTCCTGGGAAGGTCAGCGGCCGCACTGAATCCTAATGGAAAAGGGGAAGGATCAGAAGAGAGGGGCTGGATCAGTGGTGACTGATCTCTGGAAACACACGGTACACACCCAGGCTGAGAGGGAGGGGAGAGGAAGGGAAGGACAGAACCTCTAAGGCAATCAGACAAAGAAGTCAAAGTGGGGAGGAGTATGGATTTCGCATATTCCCCAGGGCAGTGGCTCCAAGGACAAGAGCAGTCTCTCTGGGCCCAAACAGAGGCATCCCAGATAGATTTCTCCTTTTCAGCTCTGACATCCTGTGAGGCCTACGCATCCCCTCCTGGCAGGGAGTCATGGAGTCCATTCTGGGATCGGGGGTGGGGAAGGGGCAGTAGCATGATCCTGGGCACAAAGCCAGGAGGGGGGAGGATGAGAATGGGGGAAGAGCAAGTTGTCCAGTTTAGACAGATGGGAGAAAAGCTAAAGAAAAATAGTAACAGACAAGGCTGGAAAGGTAGGTTGAGACCAGATGACGGGGACTCTGACTAGTAAGCTAAGGGGTTTACACTTCTATTTGGCAATCAGTGGGGAGCCATTGAAGACTTTGGGATAGAGGAGTGATCAGGCCCTTGCATTAGGAAAATTAATTTGGTAGCTATGTGGATGATGGATCAAACAGAAAGGAGACAAGTGGTGGGAAGACCAGTTAGCAGGTTATTACAACAGTCAGAAGAGCCGAGATAAAGGCTTGCATTAGCAACAACCGCAGGGGGAGTGGAGAGACAGGGATGCAATATGGCAGAAATAGAAAAATAGGGCTTGGATGTTGCAATAGGAACAACATTTAATCTGGATGAGACCCACGGCAATAAGCCTAAAAGGGCCCTGCCACACAAGCTAGTTTTTCCCTAAAAAGGCAATAAATCCATCTTTAAGACTTAGTCTAGGGGACTAAGGCTCAATCTGCTGATGGAGGGCTTAAAAATCTAGCCTCCAGTTAGTCAGTACTCCTCAGACTTGACGGATTTCCCACCGCTGCATAAGTGAACATATTCTGACCAGGAACTGCGCCTAATGGTCTCTTTGCCGAGTATCCTTTCCCTGCTATTAAAAGGACTTTCTTATTAAATGTTTGTCTCATTCCAATTCTGAGCCTGAACCACCAGACTGATCTGAGTCAGGCCTGACCCCAAACATGTGTCCAGGGTGAGGAATTTAAAGTGACAAGGTTCATTCCTGGGGGCTAGGAAGATGGTAGGGCCAGCAACAGAGACAAGTTAGATAGAGTCTCAGATTGAGAGGATAGATCCTGAATTCAGTCTGGGACATATTTGAGGTACAGGGGAGACATCCAAGTTGAAATATCCTGTGGAAATGTGGGTTAGGGCTTCAAAGAGAGGCTGGGCTGTAGGCAGAGATGTGAGAATCTTAGGATTCACAGTATCATCCAATTTGAAGGGGCTTTAGGAATCCTCGCCCCTAATCCTCTCATTTCACCCTAAAGAAGACTGAGACCTATAGGGATAAAGTGACTTTCTCAAAGTTACCGAGCTAATAAGTGGTAGTGCTGTATTTGGAACCCAGTTTATATGCAGTCACCTGCATAAAGGTGATACCTGAAACCAAGGGTGAATGAGAAAGAAGACAGCTGAGGGCAGGGACAGGAAGATGGCGATCCAGCAGAAGCAGAGATTCAATTACATCCAATTTAACATTTATTAAGCTCCTATTATGTGCCAGACTGTGCGGGATGCTGGGAATACGGAGAAAAAAATTGGAAGTTAACCCCATGCCCTCATTTTCCATTCTACAGGGGATACAACATAAATACAACATAAAAAAATGCAAAATAAAAGTCCAATGTGTTATATACAAAGTAGCTTCAAGAGAAGACTGACCAGGGACTGCCACTATACAATGCTGTCTCTCAAGAGGCAATTATAATAATACAAACTAGAACATAGTGAGTAAGCTGGAGTAGCGTCCTATGGGATAGCTGCGAGTAAGAAGGGAAGGCAGCAGGGCTCTAGGGAGATGGCCTGGGCTCTTTTCTAAACGGAGAGAATGTCCCAAACAAGGGCAGACTCTGGACCCTCAAAGATGCCCAGGGCCTGCCCCCGGGCTATGCTGATTAGATTGGATAATTGCTCTCAACCATCCAGGTGGTTTGGTCTATAGAGCCCAGAAGATCTTATGGATAGGGGTCAGTCCTAGGCCCCAGAAGAGTGTGGAGACACCAGCACAGTATGATCTGTCTCAAAACTTCTCCCAGGCTAGCTCCACTGCACCACTCCCACCTTCCTGGCCTAGGGCCTCTCCTAGGGGTTAGACCCTAAAGCCATTATCTCCAGAAGATAAGAACCCAAATTGCTTTATTCATACAAGAGAAAATGTACTCATGATCTGGCTGTTGAAGGAAGGCCTCAGGCCTTTTCCATTGGCAGAGTTTTCTATCAAATTAACTCAAAGGACACAGATCTCAGAAGTCATCTAATCTAGCCCCAACCTTTTACAGAAGAGGAAACTGAGGTTGAGAGAGGAGAAGGGATTTGCCCATAATTACAAAACTAGGTAAACAGCAGATCCGAGATTAAACAGCAGATCCGAGATTCGAACCTAGGTTCTTTGATCTTTGTTTTGTGACAAAAATTCCACAGGAAAAAAAAGACAAAAAAATTCCTAACATATTAATCTTTGAGATGCAGAAATGAAAAATCAGACTTCTCAGGAACTCTAGGGAACTCCCGAAACCACAAGTTATTCTATATTTTTATAACACTTTATTTGCTTATTTTTAAATACTAATGAGTGACTGCAACAATAAAAAGTGAATCATTTTCTATGACAGTTATACTAAAAGTTTTGGAAGTTTTCTGTAAAAAAAAGACAATAATAAACACATTATTATCATAAACCAATACGTTATGATAACACTGTAGATATTTGATGACAGAAAACATTTAAAAAGGGAACATTATGCAAAATAATGCCAAATAAAGATAATTTAAAGATTAAATGACACCATGAATATTTAATATTCAAAAATTACTCTTAAAATGAAAATTTTAAATATGTGGGTAGTCTTGATCTTTGTTTTGTGACAAAAATTCCACAGGAAAAAAAGACAAAAAAATTCTTTCATCTGGTGTTGACATCAGTCAAATTTTTAAATGTGCATCCAAAAGCAACTTTGAGCTGGGTGTTATGGTATATGTTGCTTTATTCATACAAGCTCATTTCCTTTAATAATGAAAACATTTTGTCTGCTTGGCTCAATTTTGGTTTTGCCATGAAAACTGATGTTGCCTTTGCAAAACAGATTTTAGATCGGTTTCTGATTTCACATCAGAGTGTCCCACACCCATTCACCTCTTCTCTTTTGCATTTTCTTTAAAAAGTCTTTTCATTAATGATTCTGCTAGTCAAGACAGTTCATTCTTGGAATGGCTGAACAAGTTGTGGTCTATGAATGTAATGGAATACTATTGTGCTATTAAGAAATGATGAACAGGCTGACTTCAGAAAAACCTGGAAAGACTTATATGAACTGATGCTGAGTGAAGTGAGAACCAGGAGAACATTGTACACAGTAACAGCCACATCGTATGATGACTAACTTTGATAGAATTGGCTCTTCTCAGCAATGCAAGGATCTAAGACAACTCCTTAAAGTCTTATAATGGAAAATGCTATCCACATCCAGAGAAAGAACTATGGAGTCTGAATGCAGATCAAAGCATACCATTTTTTTACTTTTTTGTTGTTTTTTATTTCTTGTGTTTTTTCCTTTTGTTCCAATTATTCTTTCACAACATGACTAACGTGGAAATATGTTTAACACGATTGTACATGTATAGCCTATATTGGATTGCTTGCTGTCTTGGGGAGGGGGAAGGGAAAGGAGGAATGGTGAAAAATGAGGAACTCAAAATCTTACAAAAATGAATGTTGAAGACTATCTTTACATGTAATTGGAAAAAAATAAAATACTATTAAGTGCAAAAAAAAAAAAAGATATTTCATTCTTGTTTGCCAAAGCCAAAAAGTGGTGCTTTTCCACCTGTTATAAATGACTAACATTGTTTAACTATTAAATGAGATACTAAATCTTTATTTCTACATTTAATCAGTTCATTTCTAATTTCTTTTAAAAGCATACTGTTCAAAGCAGAATTGTTTTTCCAAACTACCAAAAAAGAAATCTAAAAATACCTTCCCTTGTTAGGCGATTTGCATCATGATTTCTTAATGCTTCAACTGCTGGTTGAAAGGTCTTCAAGCAATTTAATGTTTCTATGACCATTTCCTAATATTCTTCTTTCCATAAGTCACAGAATTTCAGCTGTTTATCAGACTTAGGATCTTTAAAAAGCTTTCCCTCATTCTCTCTGATGTGTCCCAGCATGTTTTATAGTCCAAAGTGGCTTATGGTTCTATTTTTTTCTCTTGATTATTTCCTGGTGCAAAAGAGAATTTCTTGCTGGAGAATATTTAACGAGTTTGACCACTTTTGTCCCACTAAAATTTGCCAGAGAGGGATGGATCCCTTCGCAGATCATGCTGCCCAGCGTAAGCTCAGAGCTGCTTCTGAATTCAGAATCTGCCTTCCTATTCCCTGAGGCTGCTCCTTTTCACTTTCTGATGTAAAACACTTTCATTGTGGCCAGGTAGAACATAACCGTTGAATGGAAGGAATTTTTCCTTAACTCGGCTTCACTGATGCTAGTTGTTGCAACCCCAGGGAAGGATTCCACATTCCTACAGTCACTTGGGCTCTCTCTATTGTACTGAGCTAGCTGCTGCTGCTACCTTGGAAGGCACAGAGAGCTGGTCCTGAAGAGAGAGCCGAAGATGGGAGCAAGGAGCAGCCCAAGAGGAAAGGGAACCACCTGGCAGCGGACAGAGCAGGCAGAGAAGGCAGGCCTGGGACAGTGGAGGTTCTGCCCCTGAAGGAGGGGAAGGAAGGGGTCAGATCCTAGAATGTCAGAGCTGGGAGCTTCTAATCCAAGCCTCTCCATGCTCATCTTTTACAGTGTCTGCTGGACGCAAACCCATTAGAAACCATACTTATAACAAATGAGAATGAGCAGAAGCAGGCAAGCTCCTCCAGCCCCCCCCAGTGAGAGCCAGGACTCCTGGCCCCCGAATGTCTTGGGAGGCTCACCCCAACTCTGACTTTTACTTACAAGGAAAACAACCTTCCAGCCCAGATGGAGGAAGTCCGACCATTTCCCAGACATCTGCTGTGTCCGTAGCCAGGCGCTCAGCCAATGTGGGACAGGCTAGAGATGGAAGCCAAGCGCTGGCGGGTGACCGTAGAGAGGACATAGAACAGTATGACAGAGAAAGAACACCAAATCTGGACTCAGGAACATGGGGGAAAATCCTAGCTCCACCGGCTCCCCTTGTGCAAGTCACTGCCCTACTTTGGGACTCAGTCTTCCCATCTGCAAAATGAAGGCATTGGATTAAACTCCACATTAGGTTGGTTTGTTTTTTGAGCCTGGGTGTCTCCCTCCCACCCTGGCTGGAATGGCTATTCGAGGGCCTAATCCTATCACAGATTCCTTTAGTCTGCTCTAATTCTGACCTGGGCCTGGTTTTACAAGCAGAGCCCTAGGTCTGGAGTCAGGAAGACCTGGGTTCTAATCCTGCCTCAGATGACTACGAGCTGTGTGACCCTGTAAAATGGGGATAACAATAGCACCTACCTCACCATATTGGTGTGAGAATCAAAGGGGATAACACTTCACACAGTGCCTAGCATGTATGTGGTAGGTGCTCAATAAATGCCGTCCCCTTCCCTCAGATACTTACTAGTTTTGTGGCCCGAGACAAACCACTGAAATGCTATCTGCCTCCATTTCCTCATCTGTAAAATGGGGACAAAAATAATAATACCTACCTGGGTCACAGGTATCAGAGAGGACATTTGTAAAGCAGTTTGCAAATCTGAAAGTGCTTGGCACACAGTAAGCGCCTAATCATTGTCTCATTAGAGAAGAGGGCTATGACACATAAAGAAATGATCCCTGGACCAGGGAGGAGGCGTTCAGTGTAGACAGTTATAACCGGACGAAAACAGAGCAATTAATAGGGTTGGAGTCAGGAAGCCCCGAGTTCAAATCCTGCTCCTACAGCGGCTGTGACCCTAGGCAGGTGACTGAAGCCCTCTGAGCCTCGACCTCCTCATCTGTCAAATGGAGGATACAACACTTCCTCTGTATGCCTAACAGGGCTTTTGTGAGCACAAAGTGAGACCGGCAGGGACCACGCTAAGCCAAGTCAGCCAGAGGCAGAGCGCCTGCGCGGTGGGGCAGCGGCGCCAATCCCCGGGTGGACGCCAGGGGGCGCCGCGCGCATGCTCTATAGCGGGAGACTACAACAGTTTCTTCCAGTCCCAACCCCCCCTCAACTTCGGGCCGGCTCCTAGATGCACGCATGCGCACTTCCAACGTGGGAGGCCTCTCTAGCCACTCATTCTACTCGCCTGCTCGGCTTCAGTGGTGGTGGAGGGGGTGGGGGTTGGTTTCCTCCAAGATGGCGGCGCAGAGGAGGAGCCTGCTGCAGAGTGTGAGGAAGCCACCCGCGGACCGGCGCCGTCCGGCCCCGGGGCTGGGGGCCGGGATGGGCTGGGCCAGGGGGGAGGGAGAAGCCGTTTCGCTTCAGCCAAGGCGGGAGGACGCTCTTTAGCCCGGCCTGACCAGGCTCCCCCCACCTCCCCTTCTCATCCCATCCCCGTCGCCGCGCCCCCTCCCCTTGCCTATGGACAACGCCCCTCCCCCTCGCCTGGCGCGTGCGCGCTGGGGCCTCCGGCTTACCTCGCGCCACTCTGGAGCGGTCTCGCGCGCCCCCTTTTGGGGGGCCGGGAGGAGGAACTTTCGCACGCAGGCGCACTGCTCAGCTATGGGAGGGGCGGGCCTCGCGCGCCGATGGCGTTCTGGTCTCGCGGGGCTGGCCTCCGGGATGCGTGCGTCTCACGGTGACGGGGATGGGAAGGACGACAAGTGGTGCGTAGATTGCCCCTCCCTCTCACACCCGGTGGCGCATGCGCCTTGTGCTGTAGCGGCTAGAGGAAGCCCACGTGCTCCTTGCTGTGTTAGGGGAGGCAGAGTCAGGGGGTCTGGGGGAAGAGGGACGGGAGGAGATGGAGTGGAAACTCTTCGAGGGCAGGGCCTGTTTCCTACGGTCTTGGCATCCTCCCGAGCTTAGCACAGCCTCTGACACTTGGAATTTAGCTCTAGAGATGGACATCTAGTGGTGTCAAAATCAAAAAGAAAGGGATCCCCGGAGCGACCTAGAAAACCACAAATTAACGTTACCACCATTGTGTCCTGTTTTTATTTTGTTAAACGTTTCCCTAGTTATATCGTAATCTGGTGCCCACTCCGGAGTGTGTGCAAGTGCATGTGGGCTGTGTGTTTTACACTCCTAATCAAGTCCCACCCCCTTCTTTTACAGAAGAGGAAACTGAGGCCAGGGAGGTCTTAAGTGACCTGCCCAAAGTCATAGAGATAGTGATCACGAATGGCGAGGCCTTCTGACACCAACCCAACGTTCTGTTCACAGTCCCCTGATCAGGATGGAGGGGATCCTAGACCTGGAGCTGGAAAAGACTAATTTAGAGACCATCTAGTTTAACCCCCTTAATTCTCCAGAAGAGGTAACTGAGGTCTGGAAAGGGGACATGACCTGTCAAATGTCACCTAAATGATGAACATCAAAAGTAGGATTCAAACTCAGGTCCACTGACTCTTCCATGGTGTCACGCTGCCTCTTCTTCTTCTTTTTTTGGTGAGGCAATTGGGGTTAAATGACTTGCCCAGGGTCACACAGCTAGTGAGTATCATGTGTCTGAGGCTGGATTTGAACTCAGGGCCTCCTAATTCCAAGACCAGTGCTCTATCCACTGCACCACCAAGCTTCCCCATATGCTGCCTCTTCTAACTAGTGAGGTACAACCTGTCTTGCTAGTCACTAAGAACAGTAGAGCCCAGTACATTTTAAGAGGCAGCATATTATATAGTCAGCCTCAGAGCCTGGATGACCCAGCTTCAAGTTTGCTCTGACACATACAGGTTGTGTAGTCCTGGGCAAGCCACCAGATCTCTCAGACCCTTGAGTTGCAAGATGTGCTTTCATAGAGGGAGATCAGGGAGATCAAAGATCAGATCTCTTTAGTGAGAGAAAAAATGAAGCTTGTGTGTAAAAGGGTTCACAGGGAGAAAATGTTAATGGAAACTCCACCCTACTGAATCAAACCTGGCATAAAGAAGAAACTGAGTTTCTGAAGTTCAGCATTTGTCAGATGAGGATCTGTCTTCATGTCAGGGTGCTTGCTAAAAATTTTAAAAAACAAGCAGCAAGGATGAGGGGGAAAATGCCGTTGTTTTATAGGAGCCTCTAGAAGGGACCTTAAGTGCCAACTAGTCCATCAGTTCTCAACCTTTTTTCTCTCAGGACCTCTTTGTGCTCTTAAAAATTATTGAGGACTCCCCAAAGTTTTCGCTTGTGTGGATTATATCTATTGATATTTATCATATTAGAAATTTAAACTGATAACATTTAAAAATATTTATTAATTCATTTAATAATAGATTTACTACACATTGACATAAAAGCATTTTTGTGAAAAATAACTTTTCCAAAACAAAAAAATTTAGTGGGAAAAATGGCATAGTTTTATCTTTTTGCATATTTCTTTAACATCTGGCTTCATAGAAGACAATTAGATTCTCCTGTCTGCTTCTGCATTCGATCTATTGAAATAGGTTGTTTTGGTTGAAGTAGATAAAGAAGATCAGCCTCACATGGAGATGTAGCTGGAAAAGGGAGGAGTTTTTGAAGAGCTCTTTTAGATTGCTGTGATGTTCTTTGAGATTACACCAGAACTCCACAATTGGTAGTTGCAATGTGGCTGCTGAAACCAGATGAATGAACTTTCCACCCTGTGTTACATTAACATCCCTTGGTCCACCTTGTGCTTTGAATGACTCTTTTACTCATGAATGAGTTTGTAAACTCATGAATTGGTCATTTGGACAACATTGGCTTTCCGACCTGTCAGTCTTCCAGATGTTGTCACATTTTATTGTACAATATCCCAAGATCAGATTTGTTAAATTCACCACCTGTCTCATCTGAAGCCTCTAAGTACTGGGAAGGTGTCAAACTCATGGTGACAGATTCAAATTTTCCAAAATTCCAATTTTTGCTTGAAAGCTCAAATTTTATCATTGGCAACAAATTCTGTCATTTGTTTTCCTTGAAGTGACAGGTTTGTTTCATTCATTTTTGAGAAAATGTCTGCCAAATGCCCAAGTCTGAATAACCATACATTGTGGGTCTTTCTTTCAAGTGATACAGGAAAAAGTGATCTTTGCTCACCCAGCTGCACAAGTGCTTTTCTTGTGCCACTGACCTGGGGTGTGCTGCTTACATGGGGTATTCCTGCTCCTGATCCTATTCAGAGGTCCAGATTTGATAAGATTAATGGTGTTTATTGCCCCATCAAGGATATTCCTAGGTGAAACTGGCTGGTTTTCTACTGGGAATTCGAGGTCTGGCTCACTTGGTGTCATTGCCACCATTTGTGCCACGATACTGCTGTTGTACCCGCTGGGGCCTTCTGCGTAGTAGTACGGATGTCAGCACAGCTGCACCAGGATAAACCAGGAGATTTCACAGAAATTCTTCAACACTTTGGGTGTTTCAGCACCATTGTGCTTGTGGCAAACATTCACCCAGAATGTCTTCTTTTGTGGTCAAGTGATCCTGAGACTGGATGAATCCATGCAAAGCAGCAAGTCCAGCCACCTGTCGACCCGTCTGTTTGTAAGGCGGAAGTCCAGTCCCGCAGAGGAGATGTTTGCTCATTCATGTTTGCGGCTCAATCTTCGATTCTCAGATCATGCAGCCTCTGGAAGACTCCACTCTACACGTGTGAGAGAATGAGAATAAAAAAGGCAAATGAAGTCTTATTATTGTGAAACAGTCCAGCCTCATGGACCCCCTGAAAGCATCTTGTGGATCCCCTGGGGGCCTCAGACTGCATTGTGAGAACTGTTGGTCTTGTAGGCCAACCCTTTGTTCTGCAGACAAAGAAACAGGCCCAAGGAGGTTCATTGATTGCACAGAGTTACAGAGTTAGAGGAGGTGGGATTTGAACCTGGGCCCCCTGACTCCAGGCGGCACGCTTTTGCTCTATCTCTATGTACTCAGCCATTGGGAATGTATGAGGAAAAAGTGGAAACCAAATAAATGTTCAGTTGTTCCGTTGAAGTGACGTTCTTATGGTCACCTAGCGGACCCATGTTTGATATAAATGGCCTTGGCCAAATCACTTTCTCTCTCTGGGCCTTCGTGTTCTGCTGGATGATCTCTAAGGGCCCTTCCAGCCCTAAATCTGTGGTCCTTTATGGCAGGACCCTCTGGGTGTGACTGTGTGTGTGTATCCCTCTTTGGAGGAAACTTTTCAGTGCTTGGGGTGAGCAGAAGGTGCTACCTGAAAGTGGGCAGGAGAACAAACATGATATTGTTGGGGGTTGGGGGTGCTAGGTGAAGGCATCACCAGCAGAGTCTGGGCCTTTTATGAGCCAGTCTCTGCTATTACCTGTTGATAATACTTTAATATTTCGGGAAGTCCCAGGTTCTTCCTCCTCTGATGTAGATTGCAGCTTCTATCTGATCTTCAGGAGTTGGCATGGCCGAAAAGAATTTATCACCTGCATCACAGAATCATAGGCTGAAGGTTGGAAAAAGCCTTACAGCCTTTCTATTCGCAGACAAGGAAGCTTTGTCCCTGGTAGGTGGTCTAGGCTTACCCAAGGTCACAAAGGTGGTAAGAGGCGGAACTAGGATTTGGGCCTTGGGCCACAGACTCCATGTTTAGCGCTCTTTCCGCTATGCCTTTTTTTTTTTTTTAGTAGAAAGTGTATTGGCCTTAAGATTTTATTTTTTCCCAATTACATGTAAAAACAATTTTTTAACATTCATTTTTTAAAAATTTGAGTTCCAAATTCCTTCCCTTCCTCCCTTCACTCCCCACTCATTGAGAAGGCAAGCAATTTGATACAGGTTGTACATGTGCAGTCATGCAGAACATTTCCATATTAGTCATGTCGTGAAAGAAAATGTAGACTGAGAAAAAAAGAAGAAACAAAACAAGAAAAATAAAGTAAAAAAGAGTTGGCTTCACTTTGCTTTCAGACTCCATCAGTTCTTTCTGTGGAGGTAGAAAGCAATTTTCCCATTAGTCCTTTGGGATTGTCTTGGATCAGGGTATTGCTGAGAAGAGCTAAGTCATTCACAGCTGATCACCATACGGTATGGCTGCTGTTGTGTATAGTGACCTCCTGGTTCTGCTCACTCCATTTTGCATCAGTTTATGTACATCTTCCCAGGTTTTTCTGAAACTCTCCTCCTCATCATTTCTTATAGCACGACAGTATTCCGTCACAATCGTATGCCATAGCTTGTTCAGCCATTCCCCACTTGATGGGCATCCCCTTGATTTCCAGTTCTTTGCCACCATGAAAGGAGCTGCTGTAAATATTTTTAGACAAATAGGTCCTTTTCCTTTTCCTTTGATCTCTTTGGGATACAGACCTAGAAGTGCTATTGCTGGGTCAAAGGGTATGCACAATTTTATAGCCCTTTGAGCATAGCTCTAGCTTGCTCCCCAGAATGGTTGGATCAGTTCACAACTCCACCAGTGGTGCTTTTTAGTATGCCTCTTGGTCAGCCTTGAGGGCAGCACCAGACTTGTACTCTCTAGGATCATGGGAATTAAAGCCAAATCTCACTGCTCTTGTGCTCCATGGTCACACACGAGTGACTCCTTGACAGGGCTGTGATAAAGGAGATTCTTTTGGAGGTAGGGATTGGCTAGGAGACCTCTGAGGCCTCTTCTAGCTCTGAGATTCCTTGGAGCACTTAGCCCAGGGTGTTCTCCATCTCATAATTGGATAACTTCATGGCAGGAAGGCCTCCCTGGAGGATATTGATGATCGTGGTCGTTGTCTCCCTGTGAGGGAGGTGCAGGGGCAGGCCCATGTGGACAGGAAGGTGGGAAGTGGATGAGAGACGATGTGTTCCCAGTGGCGGTGTATTTACTAATTGGCAGGGCCAGATCTCAGTTCCAGCTCTTGGGCTGCTCAGGCCAGGGTCTGCTGTATACACTGACGTCTAAAAGACTATAGGAAAGTCATGAATAGCTGTGGTGTAGCAGGAAGGGACAGGAGTCGGTAGGCCCAAGGCCTGGGTCTCCTGCTCCTAACATGTGTGACCTTCAGCAAGGCCCTTCTCCTCTCTGGGCCTTAATTTCCTCACCTCTAAAATGTAGGGTTCAACGAGATGGTCTTTGTGGCCTTAAATCTTCTGATTCCACAGAGTTGGAAATTATCATTTAAAAGGAATGGTTATGTAAACTGGCATGATCATACCGGCTGAGAGACTCTGCCAGGCAGGAGGCTGGAGGCAGGGTAGTTTAGGGGACCAAGACTGAGAGCTGATTTCCGTACCCAGCTTCTGGCCTAACAGTCTGTGAGGCAAGTCTTGCATTACCCTCTCTGAGGCTCCCGTTTCTTCATATATGAAATGAGGACAGTCTCTTCTGCTTGATGGGCTTGTTACCAAGTCCAAAGGAGTTGATGGGTATGAAAGAACTTTCAGAACTGACCAGTGCCATACGAATGCCAAGATTTCAGGGACCACCTGTTTTCAACTCCACGGAGGATGGAAGAAGACAGAAAGCAGAGTTTACTCACACTGGGACGTGCTCGTGAGGGCAGCCGTGGTATCCTCTCTGGCCATTTCCCTGTGTGAGAGAGTTTATGTATAGTCTTCCCTAAAGGTGTGAGGATTGATGAGACAACCTCACCCACATTTCTGCCAAGTCCTAGTTGTGAGGAGGCATCAGTGCCAGAGCTCTCCTCTCTTCTAGGTACACTGGAAGTAGCCTAAATGCATCCTAGGTGTTTTTGGAGGAATCTTCAGAATTTTGGTTAGGAGGTGGTGAGATAGGAGTGAGAGAAAGGGACATTTAGGGAGACAAGGACAGCAGGAAGAAGTGCAGTTCTGTAAAGCTGCTAGCCTGGAGCTCTCTCTGTGCCGATGCCAGCCTTTCATCTTGGGTTCACCTTTATACTTTTCTTCCTCCATCCCACGGCTGTCTCTGTGAATTTGGGGTGTTTTTACCAACATCCATGTTTTTTGAACTCGATGTTCAAGGTGTCGGTTGACTTTTGAGCCACATGTTCCCAGCCTCTGTGCCGTTAAAGAGTGTGAGATGACCCTTCGAGCTGGTGTTTGTGGGCATCTTGGGTTTCACAGAGGTGCTGAAATTGTCAGTGAATCTGTTTTGTACATTGTGCTGTGTGATGGCCTCCTCTGGCGCCTCCTGGTGGCTCTGGTCAGAGAGCGCACTCTGGGCCGTGGGGCCCCATTTGGACGTGGGCACGGGATTTGCAAGTCTAGTAGGAGTAGAACCCTCCCAGCTAGGAAAGCAGGGCTCCTTGAAAAATTGCAGTTAATGGAGATGTATTTAGGTAAGATGCTTCTAAAGCAGACATTTGAAAAATCAATCATCATTCCAAAGTCATATAATGAAACAGGAAGCTGCTTCACAGTGGTAATCACAGCTCAGATTTCAATGTGAAATCTCCATTTTCCTTGTGCAGTTGGGTTTTACAAATGAGAAAACGAAGACCAAAGAGGCAAAATTGACTCATCCACAGCTGGAGAGCCGGCAGGTGTCAGAGTCCGGGCTTCAGCAGCTCAGGGCTTCTGACTTCATCACTGTTGGCCCGGCCTTGTAGGCAGAGAGTGCTCAGTTAGTGTTTGTGGAACCGTTCCCTTTCTTGGCCTGTTTTCTATGCTTAAAACATGACTACTTTTTAAGCAAGCTTATGTGTATTTACACTATCTCAAACCCATGTGTGACAAGGCTATGATTAGTACAGAGACTCATCATCTCTTTACACATTGGGAAGCACACACACATTGGTTTGTAGTCAGGATGTGAGGATATTTTGTAGCCATGTGGGCTGGGGTGAAGTGGTGGGTTTGTGTGAATACATATGTAGAAAATACAAGAGCTTTCCCAAAAGTATTAAGAAATTTGAGAAAGGGGAGAAAAAGACAACAGCCACTTTGTAGCCTGTGGCAGCTATAATAAAATAAGAACGTCTGGATAATCTTTCTCAGTTCCATCCGGCTTTTATCCACGTGCTTCAGGGAAACTGCACTGCCCTCTGTCCCTGGGACATGACAGGGACATGTCATACATGTAATTTCTCAGAACATTCGTCCTACTCCCAGACCGGTCATCACCTGGGGAGGCAACTTCTGTGGAGAAAGAGCCAGCCATCCCCATCCACTGTCACATACACAGGAGAGGCGAGCCGGCCTCACTGAACCATCAGGGCCCCATGAGGGAGAGACAGGAGGCAGCAGGGGTCAGGCTACTACCCCTACCACCCTGACCATCATCCCCCATCAGACCCTGATGGCGACAGTCCAGGAGCCTGTGCCCACGAGTCTTGGAAACAGCCATACTATGAGCCCAGGACCCTTGGCCACCATCCTGGAAAGCTAACCCCGGGGATGGGCAGCCTGGCGCACACTTCTTTCCTGCAGGGTCTGCGCCCACAGCTCCAGAAGACCCAGAAAGGAGAGTTCTTATCAACAGAGTCCTTGGCCCTGGCCAACGGTCCAGCCTCAGAAAATGATACGATGTCATCATTGGCAATGACATTAAAGACAAGGCATGACCATCTGCTTTGCCTCGGCACCCTGAGGACCATGGGACGTGCCTTCCCCATGTGTATCACCTCCATTAGAATGTGAGCTCTTTGATAGCAGAGACAGTCTGACTTCTCTGTTTGTATTCCCCGTACTTTGCACAGAGTAAGTGTCTGATAAATGTTTTATACTTATGCCCATTTGCCCAAAATATGCACATTTTCCCCTCCTTCCCTCTTTTTCTGGCTTTTCAAATCCTCCTCCTCCTTTCAGGCCCAGATCAAATGCTAACTATCCTTGTGTGAAGACTTCTCTGATTCTCTCAGTTGGGTGGATTTTTCCTTCCCATGATCCTACATAACACTGTATACCTTGCATCCTCTTACACTCTATTCTGATCTGTAGATATTATGTTACATTCCCTATTTGCATACATGTCGTGTCCCCCTGACTAGAGAGAGAAGCTTCTTGAAGGCAGGAAGCCTGTCTTCTCTTGCGTCTCCTTCAGTACTTAGGATAGCGCAGGCCATCAGTCCAGAGGTGGGGAACCTGAAGCACTCTCAATGTAAGGATTTGTTCTGTGAAATAGAGGGCCACAGGTGGCCTGGAGCTTCGCAGGTTCCCCGCCCTGTTTGGTGTTTGTTAAGCAGCTAGCCTGAGGGCCAGGGATGAGGCCCAGATCATTTCATTTGATCATCTCGTTAGATCCCAGGGATTTAATTAATTTAATTTAATTACTATGCTCTTAATTCTCAGATCTCCCTTTCCCGACCCGTCTCTCTGCTGACCTCCAATCTCTCATCTCCAACTGCCTTTGGATGTCCAGTAGACATCTTAAACTTACTGTATACAAAACTAAACTCATTCTCTTTCCCACCCTCCTCCCTCCTATCTTCCCACTTACCGTACAGGACCACACCATCCACCCAGTTCCGCAGGCCCACACCCCAGGAGTCATCTTGGATTCCTCCCATCTCTCACTCCCTATATCCAAGCTGTTGCTAAGGCCTGTCGACTTCATCTCTGCAGCATCTCTCAAATTTGCCCCTTTCTCTCTTCTGACGCTGTCCCCACCCTAGTGCAGACCCTCATCACCTCACACCTGGATTATTGTAATAGCTGCTGGGGAGGGGAGGTGTCTGCCTGCCTCAGGTCTCTCCTCCAGATTTTCCTAAAGTTCAGATCTGATCATGACACCTTGCCCCCCCCCCACATACACTTATAATAAATTTCAGTGGTTCCCTATCACCTCCTGGATCGAATACAAAATGCTATTTGGCATTCAGAGCCTTTCCTAACCTCTCTCCCCGCCAACCTTTCCAGTCTTCTTACACTTTACTCCCGACACGTACTTTCTGCTCCAGTGACACTGGCCTCCTGGTGTTCCATCTCTTGGCTCCTGGCCTTTTCTTTGGCTGTCCTCCATGCCAGGAACACCCTCCCTCCTCTCTGGCTTCATTTAAGTGCCAACTAAAATCCCACCTCCTACAGAAAGCCTTCCCCAAGTCCTCTTAATTCTAGTGCCTTCCCTCCTTAATTCCATCCTGCTTGTCCTGTCTAGAGCTTGTTTGTATGTGTTTGCTTGCTTGACGTCTCCCCCTTTAGATTGTAAGCTCTCTAAGGGCAGGGACTGTCTTTAACCTCTTTTTGTATCCCAAGCATGCTAAGGCACAGTGCCTGGCACGTGGGAGGGAGACCCTTCGCAAATGTTTACTGATTGTTTAACTTGAGAGATTTTTAATCATTTTCAGTCAAACTTCTAAAGGTTGAACGTTTTACTTTGTATGCTTTGTTTTGTTTTTGTTTCAATTACTATGTTTTCCTAACACACCTATTGCCATAAAACCCTGGCCCAGAGTTCAGTATTTGTACTGAGACCTTTCTGGTGAGTGTGTTTATAGTCTTTACAAAGCATCCCTCTGTGTCGTCTGTTCGTCCAACAGTCATCATTCTGGAGCTGGAAGAAGGGACGGTAGGGGAGGGTTGTGTTGGGAAGAGGAAGACCAGGCTGGGTCGTGGAAGAAAGAGGGGGCGTACCTCCTATCTTTCTCGTCTTTCCCTAGGAGCAGCAGCCAAGTTGGACCGACGACCTGCCTCTGTGCCAGCTCTCCGGGGTTGGCTCTGCTCCAAATCGTACCTACTCTGCTGATGGCAAGGGCACCGAGACCCATCCACTGGAGGATAACTGGCTCAAGTTTAGGTGAGAGGCTCGGGGCTGCTGCCCTGCACTGGGAGGGAGGCTCCCAAGCAGAAGAATGAACCCATCTCAGAGTTTCCTGTGAGTGTAGGAGTCAGCCCAGTGACTTACTGACATGGGCCATCCATAGGACCCCAGCATGGTGAGTCACTGCCCTGTGGGCTCAGGGACTTAGCCTAGTGTAGCTGCCTCCTACCGGAGCATGCTTTCATTGCATAAGGGGGATATATCAGGGCTGATCGTGAGGGCAGGAACAGGACCGAGGAGCACAGGGTCATAGGATGTGCAGCTCAAAGGGACCTGTGCCGGCATCAAATAGAATCCCCTCATTTACAGAGAAGGAGACTGAGGCTCCAAGAGGGGAAAGGAATTAACCAAGATTACATTGCTAGTAAGTAGCTGAGCCAAGCTGCAGCCACAGGTCTTCTGGTTCTAAACCCAGTTCTCTTCTCCGTGCCCCATGTGATGGCTGACGTTGTAGAGAGTGTCTCCCTGGCTGGTCTCCTCCAGCCACTGCACTGATTTCCCTCCCCCATGCTGGGTGGGCATACCGGCCTAAACCTTGCCTTCCTTTCCAATAGGAGTGAGAACAACTGCTTCCTCTACGGAGTCTTCAATGGCTTCGACGGCAACCGAGCAGCCAACTTTGTGGGCCAGAGGCTGTCCGCGGAGCTGCTGCTGGGCCAGCTGAGCGCCGACCACAGCGAGGCCGACGTGAGGCGGGTGCTCCTCCAGGTAATGCCTGCAGGGGAGGGGAGACCCCGGCCCCCCTGGGGCCAGCCCGGGGATGGAGCTGGGAGAGAAGGCCTTTGCTGATCTCAACAACGCAGCTTTCCCTGGCCCTGTATTGTTACAGACTGCCTGCCAGTGTTGGAAGGGACCCGGAGGTCACCTGTTGTCACCCTTCCTGTCCCCTAGTGCTCCCCCTTCCCCCCACACTGCTGTCTTCCCCCACCAACTCCTTCCCTCCTCTCTCAGGCGCGGAGGCAGCCCTTCTTGCCAAGGCAAACCCCCCTCCATGGACCCTTGGTCTCATCCCCTCCTGTCCTCATCAGCAGACTGCCCCCACACATCCCAGCTCTCTCCTCTTCAAACTCTCCCAGTCCAGCGGCTCCTTTCCTGCTTCCTCCGAGCAGCCTTGCAGCTGAGGGCTTCAGGAAAGGCGTCCTCTAGAAGGTGGTCCTTGGTCCCTTCTCTCCTAGAAGAAAGGGAGTGCTTCTGGGAAGTTCCAGGGTGGGGGGCATCCGTTGGGGAATAGTTGAACAGAGGATTGCACGTGGATGGATGGAATGAAATATTACTGCGCCCGAGAAAGGATGAAGGAGATCGGTTCAGGGAAACCTGAGAAGACTTGCATGAATTAGGGTAGTCAGGTCAGTCTGGCAACGGTCAGCAAGGACACTCCAGGCCCTGAGCAAGGGCTGGAGATACAGAGGGAGGTGACGACAGCCCCTGCCCTCAGGCAGCTCGGGGAGACAAGTGAAAGTAGCAACAGGCTTGTAAAGTAGACTTCAACAGAAGGCATTAGCCATCCCTGCAGAGGGTGGATTCGACCTGCGTCTGAGGGTGCCAGTAGCCTGCGAAGAGGAGGTGAGCCTCCTAAGCACTGGTGGGCTGACGTTTTATCTGGTGTTTGAAGACCAGTGGTGATGGAGGGCTCGCTGCCTGATCTAGCTGTCCTTTCTACTTTGGGAAGAATTTTCATCCCTAAAGAGTTTTTCCTCACTTTGGGCCAAAAAATGCCTCTCTCAGCGTCCCCCGAGCTCCCCGTTCTGCCTGTCCCTCCAGAGCCCGGAAGAACAGTGTCTCCCTCTTCCACAAAGCCATCCTCCGGGCACGTGAAGCTGCATCTGCTCTTGTCCCTGCAAGCTTGGTCTTCTCCAAGCCCAGCATTGCCAGCTCTTCCAAGCAATCCTCGCATGGCCTGTCCTCTAGCGCCCTTAGCCAGAGATCCTGGGGGTCCCCTTCTGGTCACAGATGGCCATCTGACCCTGAGCTCACAGCACTTTCCCCACAATAGCCACCCCATGAGATACAAGTGTGCTGATAGCCCTCTTCTGGGGGAGGAGACGGGAGCCAGGCTTGGCCAGTCGCCCAGCTGGCAGGCTGTGGAGGGGGCAGTGGGGCAGCAGCATCCTCTTCTGTGCCATGCTGTCTTTACAAGGATAGGCATGGGGTTGGAGGAGGGCCATGACCCCGTTCAGGGGCACCGCTGTCATCACACAGCACACATGTACTGTGCCCCTGGGTGGTTGGGCTGACACAGCCCTTTCCCGGCCCAGGGCAGATGGGCGCACTCATTGTTTTTAGGATTGTGACTTTCTAGGCCTGGACTTCATTAGGTTCCTCATCCTTATAATACCCCTGAAGAGTTAATCATGCTGTTATCTAATGAAAGAATTTGGGAAATCAGATTAGTGAGTGCTTTCTCCTGTCCTTTGCCCTCCAGGCTTTTGATGTGGTGGAGAGGAGTTTTCTGGAGTCCATTGATGATGGTTTAGCCGAGAAGGCAAGCCTCCAATCCCAGCTGCCAGAGGTAACAGCTTCTCCTACCCACTCTCCCACCTCCCCAGTGAGGATGAGCCTGGGGTTCTGACCGAATCAAGGAGTTCTCTCTCCCTTGGTCCCCTGTTGGTCCCACACTAGTCTGCTGTTTCCCATCAGGTCACCGGCCTAGCCCGGTGAGACTACAAAGCGTGACAGGTTGGTTTGGCTTTTAGCATCATAGGGGGCCTTAGAGATCATCTGGCTCAGCTGTGTCATTTTACAGAGGGAGAAACTGAAGCCCAGAGAAGCAGAGGGCCTCGCTTGAGTTCACACAAGTGTTAGAGAGCGGAGCTAAGATTCAGCTTGTCCTTTCCTGTCTCCCACATGGTTTCTCTTAGTGATCCTTGAAAGGCTCTGGGTCTGCAGCCAGGGATCCCACCTAGGGCAGCCAGGAAACCACTTTGTGCTACAGTGCTGACCTCAGGCCTCAGGCCCAACTTCTCATCACCCCCTGTGAAGTCTCTGTTCAGCGATCCTGAAGAACTGGTGGGATGATTGGGTTTGTCTTGGGCCGTCTGGGCTCTCTCTGTGTTACAGGGGGTCCCTCAGCACCAGCTGCCATCTCAGTACCAGAAGATCCTGGAGAGGCTGAAGGTGTTGGAGAGAGAGATCTCTGGTGGCGCGATGGCCGTGGTGGCGGTCATTCTCAACAACAGGCTCTATATCGCCAACGTTGGTAAGTCTCCACCTGGTGGGGTGGGGGGAGTGAGAACATAAACCTGGGAATTCTGAGGGTCAGAAGTCAGGCCGATTTGCTGGGGAGTCATCGTGCCTCAGACTCGGCGTCTGTTGAGGTCATTTGTGGGCGTGCTCCTGAGGAATTGCCCCTTGTGAGGTCTGGGCTCTTCCCAGAAGAGGCCAGTTACAATCACTCTCGCTCTCTGGGAAAGTCGGGGGGCTCCTTTGGTTGGAGAGCTGGGGGCTGCGGGCTTGGGACACTGCATTGACCATTCCCAGAAGAAGGGGATAGGCATATTAAGGCATGACCAATAGAAAAGTAAAAGACGTCAATGTGGCTTTTTTTATTTAAAGAAAGAATGGTGGAAGGTTAGATTTTTGGTCTTCTCTCTTGGGGTGGGTCTGGAGACAGTCCTCTCCCGAGTGACGTGAATGGTGTTTGCCCGATTTTTTTTCTGTTTTCACACAATAGTTGTGTATTGAGATGCCTGCCTTCTCTCTCCACTGCTCTTCTCTTTCTCTCTCCATCCTTTCTGTTTAATCATTCTCCTTTCGGATCCTCCACTCCCCTTCCATAGCTGGCTGCTGACCGACTCTTTTGGTCCCAGGTACAAACCGAGCACTACTCTGCAAGGCCACCGGAGACGGGCTGCAGGTGACTCAGCTGAACGCCGACCACACCACCGAGAACGAGGATGAGCTCTTTCGTCTGTCCCAGCTGGGTACATGCCCTCTGCCCTCCCCGGGGCAGCTGTCCTGGGCACCAGGGTGACAGTGGGCAGCAGAGAACCTGGCAGAGTGCGTGGAGATGGTCTTGGATGGCTGGTGGTGCCAGTGCTCCTCACTGGGTTACTCTAAGTGGGATGTGCATTGGGGATGATAATGGACTCACTTTTCTGGCAAATCCGGTTGGGGCCCCTGCGAGGCTGGGGCTCTACCCCTTCCCCATGGCAGTCTCAGTGGGGACCCATTGCTACATCTTTATCTCAGGATGTCTTTTCTGCTCTTCCTTATGAATGATTAGAGCATCAGTTGCCAAACCTTTTGGTCCCAGGACCTTGTTATACTCTTAAAAATTATCAAGGAGTGGGGCAGCTAGGTGGTGCAGTGGATAGAGCACCGGCCCTGAAGTCAGGAGGAGCTGAGTTCAAATTCGGCCTCAGACACTTGATACTTACTAGCTGTGTGACCCTGGACCTAGCCAAGAGAAAAATTATCAAGGGCCCCAAAGATACTTTGTTTAGATGGGTTACATCTATCAGTTTAGAAACTAAAACATCTTAGTATTGTGAAAATAGCTTTGACCTCACAGGAACCCCTCAGCGCCCCGATCACATTGGAGAACTTCTGGATTAGAGGAATTAATGGGCTTTTTTTTTCACCCCTGGCAGGTCTGGATGCAGGGAAAATCAAGCAAGTGGGGACCATTGGTGGCCAGGAGAGTACCCGTCGTATTGGGGATTACAAGGTCAAATACAGCTACAGTGACATCGAATTACTCAGGTAGGAAGTTCTGCCTCTGACCAGTCTCTGCATTGCATGGCCGCAGGGCATTGATTCTGGCCCAGTGTGGGCAGGGCCTCCAGGCCATGCTGTCCAAGGACTGGCCGAGGCCGTGGGCCGATGACCCTGAGGATGCAGACCAGAGTGGCCCTGGAGGCAGTACCGGGCCTGTTGGGGGGGGGGGGGGCCCAGGAAGGCCTTGGAGCAGCGAGCGCTGCCCCAGAGTGGAGTGAGCTGCCTCCCGTGGGTAGAAGCGGGGTGTGCAGGGGCCCTCCGAGGGCAGCTCTGTGAAGTCTGGGACTCTGCCTCTGGCCTCCTCAATCCTTCAGCTTGTGTCACGGCCCTTACCAGCTTCATCTCCTCTTCCTCCCCTCCTCCCACTTCCTTCCTTTACTTTTGTTTGGGGGATGACTGGCGTGAAAGCCGATGAAATGACTTCTCAGAACTAAGAATTCCCCCGGCTCTCTCCCACAGTGCTGCCAAGTCGAAGCCAATCATCGCGGAGCCAGAAATCCATGGAGGGCAGCCCCTGGAGGGCGTGACTGGCTTCCTGGTGCTGATGTCAGAGGGGCTTTACAAAGCTCTGGAGGCGGCCCACGGGCCAGGGCAGGCCAATCAGGTGAGCCCTCCCCTGACTGCAGCCCCAGGGGTGCTCTGTGCGTGGTGAGGGGTGTCCAGCCTGGAGCCTGGCAGAGCTGCTTCAGGGTGGTGCCAGGCCAGTGCTGAATGACCCGAGTGACCTTAAGCCAGCTTGGCTGAGCTGCTGGGTCCCTTGGTGGCCTGCAGAGAAAAGTGGGAGTGGTGTTTGAAAAAGCAGGCCAGCAGGGCCCGTTCTTAGGATCATCCGTGTTCTCTGTGGCCAGCCCCCATCCCTGGGCTGGTCTTACAAAGTGGAACCCACAGTTGTGGGGGAAAGCAGGGGCGCCAAGTAACAGGCTCTTCCTGGGCCTGAAATGGGAAGTAACATGAACTCAGAGATCAAAGACAGAGCACAGGCAGGAGGGGCTCAACCTTTGTCTCTGAACACCAGTGAGAGGCGGGCTGGGGTGCTACGGGTATGTCCCCTCTCCCAGCCTCGACTTGCTCATCTGTAGAAGGGTCTAATACTACTCCTGCTTCCTACTTTATGGGGACTCTTGTAAGGGACTCACTGTCCACCGTACCCAGATGCCTGAAGAGGAGCAGGCTGCCCCAGCACCAGGCCCCAGGGCGGTGGCTCTGTGTGAGACCTGGAGAGTTGCCTGGGGCACTCAGAGAGGAGGGCAGCCAGCCAGGACCCCTCCAGTAGGCCAGCCTGCGTCTATCACGTTGTTCATCTGAATGGGTGGGAGTCTCGTGGGGTCAGGGCACCTACGTTGTTTTCCTAGTCCCATGGGTCTTTAAGCAGATAACGTGTGTATGTGTGTGCATGCGTGCCTGTGTGTGTGTGTGTGTGTGTGTGTGTGTCTCTTGTTTTCCCAGCTATGAAATGTAAACACAAAGTCTCACCTGCAGAGTAATAACCCTCAGTCTCTGAAGTGCTTCTGTTATCTCGGATTATTACATGGGTCTGGGCAGGTGTTGTGATCCCCATTACTGATAAGGAAACTGAAGCCCTGGCAGCTGGGCTTCTTTATCTGGGGTCACAGGAGCCTCCGGGCACAAGGCAGGGCCCCTTCTCATTTTAAGAAGAGCAAATGGTTAACAAAGCATTTACCATTTTATGGTGAGGCTGGGGTGGGGTGGGGGGTGCCTAGCCCCCATCGGGGTCCTTACGGCCCTTAGCGGGGAGAAGGACTGGGCCATTGTGCTCCCAGAGTGCCTTCCATCGTCCCCTGTCTGAGGCTTCTCCCTATCAGGTTACAAGGAGTTGTTTAGAAGGATGAGGTGGTGGTGGTGATAGCTAACATTTATAGAGAGTTTACTAAGAACCCGCACCATGCTAAGTGCCTTCCAATTACAATTTTATTTAATCCTCACAACAAGCCTGGAGGTACGTGCTATTATTATTCCCATTTTACAGAAATGAAAAACTGAGGTTAAATGACTTGCCTGGGGTCACACAGCTAGTAAGTGTCTGAGGTCAGATTTGAACTTGGGTCCTCTTGACTCCAGGGGCTGGGCTGCCTAGCTGTGAATACCACTTAGGGTATTCAGCCGAGCTGGGAGTGGCCCCTCCCCCAGCTGGCCAGCCTTGACCTGGGGGCTCTTCTCCCCCATTGGAGGGGACAGCTAGTCATGGCTCTGCTTTGGCCTGGGTCTCCTCATGCTTCTTTCCAGGAGATCGCGGCGATGATTGACACGGAGTTTGCCAAGCAGACCTCCCTAGATGCGGTGGCCCAGGCCGTGGTAGACCGGGTGAAACGTATCCACGGGGACACCTTTGCCAGCGGTGGGGAACGTTCGGCGTTCTGCCCCCGGCACGAGGACATGACCCTGCTGGTGAGGAACTTTGGGTACTCACTGGGCGAGATGAGCCAGCCCACCCTGACCCCAGCCCAAGGTACGCCTGCCGGTGGTGCCCAGCAGAGGCCCATGCCCGATGGAGATGCAGGATTCCCTCCCTGTCCGTGTTCGGGCTTCCTCGGCTCCAGGCCCGGCCCCCTCGGGTCTCCCGAGCCCAAGGTCTGAGCTCTTGCCCCTGCCCCGTGAAGCCTGGCGTGTTGATCTCGTTTTGGGAACCCGTCCGTTGATTTTCTGATAGACAGGCTGGTAGCATCTCAAGAGGTTCACGTTACTTCTCTGACTCTCGTCCTGAGACTTTGAAACGAGGGCCAGGGTTAGTGGCACCACGGGCACCTCCACTGGGGCGGGGGAGCCCTTCTCAGCCCATTTCACAGATGGGGTCACTGGCGTGCATTTGTGTGGGCCTTTGGGTGCTGACCTCCTGGGACCCTCCCCACCACCCTGAGGGTGCTCAGGAGGGGGCCCAGCTAGTCAGCATCTGAGTTCTTCCCGACTCCCTGTGGTGCCCCCAGTGGGGCCTCCCCCAGCCCACCCCTCGTAGAACCTTCTGGACCCTCACCCGCGTTTGTCCGCGCACCTCCTCAGAGCGGTCTGGCCCTCTCTGCCCCCGTGCTGGGGGCGCAGGTCATCCGCTCTCCCTCCTCCTTCTCCTCACGTGGCCTGCTTGCCTTCTCTGCTCCGCGTCTCTGTTGTTCCTTGTCCAGCTCAGGCCCTCTCAGGAGTGTTCAGTGTCCATTTTCGGAGGCGGGCACGCGTTCCATGCCTCACTCAGGGGTGGGAGGCCGTCTTGGAGTTCCTTGCTAACCGGGGAATTGCTTGCATTTTTACCCGTCTCTATGACAGCCTTGCAGTTGTCTGCCTTCATGTAGTGGGAGAGCTCAGGGCCAGCCGCGTAGGGGTGCCTCTCTGGTCCTCAGCGTCTCAGCCAGTAAAATGGGGACACTGTCAGCTTAAATGTGCACCTTGTAAAATCATCGTAAGAATCCTAAGACGCTTGAGGAGGAACCTCTTGAAAACCAGCTCTTGGGGCCTCCTGACTTTCGTTTAGTGGCTCCGAGGTCCCCAGAGCATTGTAGGGCAGCTGGGGCTCTGCTCTAGGCCTCTGTCCTCCTTGCCTCATGTTCTTGGCGGGTCCAGCACAGTGGTGGGTGTGAAGCACCCTAGGAGCGCTGAGTGTGGCTGCGAGGGTTGGGGGGCTCCGGATGCTGGGGGCACATGGGGTTACCAGCCGGGTCCTTTCCAATGCAGCCATCTCAGTGGCTGCTTCTGATGGCGGAGGGGACCATCAGAGTGGGTCAGATGGAGATGGGGCACGGGGGCGGGGGCGCGCTTCCCCATCAGCGTCCCCGGGTGGTCACCTCTCAGGGCTGTAAGGGCCCTGACCCTGGGGCTTGAGAGTGGGGGAGTGGATGCAGGACAGACGGAAGAGGGGGCTGGGCAGAGATAGCCCTGCCCGGAGGCCCGGGCTCAGCCTCCGGGCGTCTTTGTTCTAGGAGGACGCGTGTATCCCGTCTCGGTGCCTTACTCCGGTGCCCAGAGCACCAGCAAGACCAGTGTGACGCTGTCCCTAGTCATGCCCTCCCAGGGACAGATGGTCAACGGTGCCCACAGCGCTTCCACCCTGGATGAGGTGACGCCTACCCTAACAAAGTAAGTGCTAGCCCATGTCCAGGCCCTTCCCGGTCTCGGAGGAAGCCTCCTCCTGTCCCTGGCCGCTGCTCTGGCCTGAGCCCTCTCCTCCCAGGGCCGGACCACCGCAGGCAGAGCGTTCGGGAGTCGAGCGAAGGCTTGGCCCGGGCTCACGACGCACGGCACAGCCTTAGACAGTGTTTTTTCCTAATTTTCCGTGACTCTTTTCTGCCCGTGGTCCCACGATAGAGGGACTGTGCTTGTAGGCAGTGGTCCGGGCTTGATCTGGGGCCTGCTGGCTAATCTGCTGCTGTGGAATCTGGGGCCCTGGCTTGGTGGCGACAGCTCTGAGCTTGGATAAGCAGTCGCTGAGCAAGCCTGGGGCTGGGGCAGGGGCCCCTCACAACGCAGACCTGTCCAACAGGTTTCTTTCAGCCCAGCTTCCCGCGCAGCATGGAATGTATATTCAGATGCTCAGGCCAGGCCGGCTGCCCGGTCGCTTTCCACATTCCAATCCCTTACTGAATAATAGAGATGTGGGGATGGCGGCCTCTGCCAAACTCGCTCACGGTGGGATGCCGCCATTGAAAAGGACATCTGGGGGGGGAGTGGCCAGGCTTCCCTCCCCCTGTTCTTCTGTGTCCCCAGGGCGTGGGGGTGCCTCAGAACAGGGCTCCCAGCCCCTCCTGGGGTCCCGATCCCCTCTGACTGGGTGGTCTCTTGGGTGGTCCCGGGATTGTCTGCCGTCAAAGAAGGTAGAATGTGGTGGGAAGAGCATTTAGATGGGTGAGGAAACCTGACTTCTCTAGGAGAGGTCCATCAGTTCCGCCATTTTGGTTCCCACCTCCCACTTCCCTTCCTCTGTGAGGTTGCAGATGCTTGGAATTCCT
This sequence comes from Vombatus ursinus, assembly GCF_900497805.2. Lineage (NCBI taxonomy): Eukaryota > Metazoa > Chordata > Mammalia > Diprotodontia > Vombatidae > Vombatus > Vombatus ursinus. The sequence goes on along the minus strand of NW_020943070.1, from coordinate 2,531,408 downwards.
TTAGGGAGGACCCTGGGAAAGCATCAGACCACTTCGTCCCAGCCAGGAGGCTTGGCTTCTGCGTGCTACGGAAGGCCCGCGTTGGGAAAACGGGTTCATCCCTTGTCCTTGTTGTCTTTTGCAGCCAAAGCCCGACCATGACCCTCCAGTCCACCAACACTCACACCCAGAGCAGCAGCTCCAGCTCTGACGGGGGTCTCTTCCGAACCCGCCCCTCCCACTCCCTGCAGCCCGATGAGGACGGTCGGGTGGAGCCCTATGTAGACTTTGCAGAGTTTTACCGTCTCTGGAATATGGACCACGGGGAGCAGGGGGCCCTTCCAGTGTCTTAGTGCCGAAGAGCGCAGCTCCAGGAAGGGAAGACTGCCGGGGTATGTCCGCCTGGGGCCCGCTGTCAGGCCCTCCGTCCCCAAGGCTTGGGCCTGTCCCTCATGAGGCAGTGGCCCTCAAGTGCCATGGATGAGCTCTGCAGGGAGACTGGACATTGGGAGCAAATAGCCGCCCTCCTGCCTGGCATTTCTGGGGACCACCGCCTGTCTGTCTCCCAATAAACGTAACTTGTACCGTCTCCTGCCTCAGGCCTGTGTGGGCTTGCCTCCGCCCCCCAGGAGGTGCCATTGTCCCCTGTTCTCCACGGAGCTCCCCTCTGAGCAGCTCCCGCCTCCCTGGCCCTTTGCCTCCTCAGCCTCGCCCCCTTGGGGTGCCCTTCCTCAGTCCCTCTCTTGGTTCTCATTTGAAAGAGGGGAGCCCAACATGCCTATATTTGTATCCCCACAAAGCAGACTCCAGCCAGATCCCTGCCAGGCCCTGGGGGGTCAGCCTGCCTGCGGTCAGTCTTCACTTGCTGGGGCAGGTGCTGGCATGCCAGTTGGGCCAGGGAGGTGGGCACGTTTCCATCCAGCCCTGGAGCACTGAGAGGGGAGGCTGGGATGCCGGCAAGAAGGGGCAGGAACGAACCAGGGCCAGGCTCGAGCCAGTGACCAGGCTGACCGCCTTGGGGTGCCCTCTGACTCTTCCCTCCCTCTCCTCCCGCATCCGTCCATAGCCAAGGTGGTTTGATGCCCCCTCCCCCGTGGGCAGCGTCTCAAGTGCACACCTCCCCACTGCTTGCTTGGACTCTCCTAACGGGCTTCCTCCCCCGCCACCTGGCCTCCCTCTCCGGGCCACCTTCCACACAACTGCCCGAGTTACCTTTCTGACACATGGGTGACTGTCCCACCCTCCTCAAACACCTTCCATGGCTCCTAGTGCCTCCTCAGGGTGGCTCTGGCTCCCAGCCCTCCTTCCAGCCTTAGTTCACGCTTCTCCCAGCTGGACTAGTTGCTCTTCCTGGCATTCAGTCACTCGTGGCCCACCTCCTTGTTTTTGTGCAGGGGGCCCATCTTTGCTGCCCCCCAGACTCGTCTTCTTTCAAGGGTCAGCTTTGGGGCCTCCTCCGCTGGAAGCCTTCCCTGACCCTTCTGTCTCCTCCCAAGCTCTCTCTGTCCTCACATACTCCTCAGACACCCGGACGTTCTCATCCCCAGCCCCCACGTCACACCTCTCAGCGGGCATGTCCCGTCACCCCCATAAGATGGCAGGCTTTAGGTCAGGGACCGAATGATTTTCTGCCTTTGTATCCCACGCTTACCACAGTGCTTTGCCCTTTTTTTTTGCCCAGATATGTGACTTCATTAGTGTTAGGCAGGTGACTTTTTAAAAAGATTTCTGTTTATCTGTATTTTCAGTTCTGCATTTCCTCCCTCCCTCCACTGCCTTCCCCCACCCGTTGAGAGAACAAGAAATACGATACCCATTACACAGACAGGCATGCAAACATTTCTGGATTAGCTATGGAGAACAACAGTTTCAGACTTTTTTGTTTTGAAACCCCCCTTATATGCTTAAAAATTATTGAGGGCCCCTCACATTCCTGTGATTTATTTCTTTCTGCATTTACCACATTCAAAATTAAAATGTATTAGTATTATTATGGAAATAGTTTTGACCCTGAGTGCCCCCTGAAAGGATCTTGAGGACCATCCCCAAGAGCTGTACTTTAAGGACCCCAATGTAGGACATCCCTGGTGAGGAAATTCTTCACGAGCAGCCATCCTGCAAGTTTGTCTTGGAGACTTTTCTGGGACTCACAGATGACGTGACTTGCCCAAGGTCTCCCGGCCAGGATAGGTAAGAGGTGGGATTTGAACCCAGGTTTTCTTGACTCTGAGACCAGCTTACTCTGGCACTTAGTGGGTCCTTTGTGAACGTTGGCTGAATTTGGCTCCTAGGAGGATGGCGGCCCCAGGGCCTGGTAGGAACTTAGGGCCACGGAGGCTGTGGGAGAATTAGCCTTGCACATCTCCCCTGCAGCTTCTTCCCTCCTCGCTCTCCTGCAGAGAGGAGGCCTCACCCTGGAGTGGTGTGACCGGCACGACTGGTTCCTTCTGTGCAAACACTCGGCAAGGATTTCCCAAACACACTGCGGGGCAGCGGGGATCGAGGGAACGCTGCATCTGACCAGGCTCCCGCAGGGTGCCCTCAGACTTGGGGCGTGATATTCGGCTCACGGGGCAGGGGGGCACAGATGCACAGCATGCCATCACCACTTCTCTTCTTTGAACCACGTTACTTCTCCCATGGTGCTCGAGTTAGGAAGTCACCAAAGTCAACATTTTTAATGACTTGACACCAGTCACTGGCCTCAGTTTCCTCATGTGTACAAATAATTTCCCAAGTACCTTACAGCTTTGATAGTCTGTGTTCTATCCCTGCGGGTGGCCTGTTGACTTAGAAAAACACAAATGAACATTACCTACATTGTATTATAGGGGCACCTAGATGGTGCAGTGAATAGAGCACCATGCCTGCAGTCTAGAAGACTTCAGTTCAAATTCGACCTGAAACTTACTAGCTGTGTGACCCTGGGCAAGTCACTTCACCCCAATTGCCTCAGTTTCCTCATCTGTAAAATGAGCTGGAGAAGGAAATAGCGAACCACTCCAGTGTCTCTGCCACAAAAACCGCAAATGGGGTCATGAAGAGTCAGACATGACAGAGACGATTCGAGAGCAACAATATATTTTGCTATTGCCCAATTAGATTTTAGTCTGATTTGGGCCGCTCCAGGGAGTTTTGCCGGCCACTGCGGGCCACTGGACCTTGAGTCTGACACCCCTACTAAGGTCCTTCCCAGACCTTATGTTCTGTGTTCTAAGAGTTTTCCCAGCTCTAATATTCCGCGATCGCTACAGTCATTGCAAATGAGGCTGCGTATAACTCACTGAGACATGAGGACAATTTGAAAAATTACTCCAAATCCCAGATGAACCATTTCAGAGGCTCCCTAGGAGATTTATAACCTTGTAAGGACTCTGGGGTCGTTCTGAACTTGCTTGAAGTCTCTTTCCTCATGTGCCCTCTCATGACGCATGTAGATGCCCCCAAACAGCCCACCTGATTTTTGATTGAGCTTGCCCTTAAATGGTACTAGATATGCCTCCCACAACAAAGTGTCTCCTAGCCCTGTGTTTCAGGGATGGCGGCAGTATCAGGGAAAGGGGCAGGGAATGTTAAGAACTGGACCGTCTGCAGAGTAATCTCAACATCGCCCATATGTCCCACGGCATCCCTCCCCCTCCTCCTTTCCAGAGAGCTGTTAAAGGTCTGAATGTGAGAGCCTGGTCCAGTGACTAATGGATGGGGGTATTGCTGAAGGAATGGAATCATAAGTTGACATTCTTGCCACAAAGAAGTAAGCAAGTTGCCGCTCAACGAAAAGATGGCTCACCAGTCCTCCTTGGAGTAGGGATCATAGGAGTTGGGGGAGTCAGTTTTATTCAATATCCAAAGACAAGAAACATTTCCTGGGATATCTCTCTGGCCATCTCATAGTGCATAGTGATGACAAGTATTTGCCAAAGCACCACCATGAAAGTTACACACCAACCCAGGGCCACAGAGCAATTGAATTGCACTCACAACCATCTCAAATTTCTAGCCTTGCCACAGATTTGACTTAGGATCATGTCTTTAAAGTTGGAAGGGGATTGAGTCCTGGGCCTGGAGTCAGGGAGACTCATCTTCCTGAGTTCAAATCCAGCCTCAGATGTTTACTAGCAGTGTGACTGTGGGCAAGTCACTTAACAATCCTGTTTGCCTCAGTTTCTTTATCTGTAAAATGATTTAGAGAAAGAAATGGCAAACCAGTATCTTTGCCAAGAAAACTCCACATGGGGTCACAAAGAGTAGGACATGACTGAAAAACAATATAATTTATTTTGTTAAGTATTTCCAAATCATGTAGGTTGGATTTTGTTTGTTTGTTTGTTTGCTTTTTGGTGAGGCAATCGGGGTTAAGTGACTTGCCCAGGGTCACACAGCTAGTAAGTGCCAAGTGTCTGAGGCCAGATTTGAACTCAGGTCCTCCTGACTCCGTGGCCAGAGCTCTATCCACTGCACTACCTAGCTGCCCCCAAATTATGTTTTAAATCTGGCTCAGCTCTGCACTCTGGGGTGTTGTCTGCAATAATGGTTGTGTTTGACACCTCTCTGGTATAGTGGATAGAACCCTTGACTTAAAGTTAGGAAGATCCGAGTTCAAATCCTGTTTCCGACAACCACTAGCATTTCCTTTCCTGCTGCCTTGACCTGAAGTCTAGCCCTGTCAAGGCTGGGAAGTTGCAGAGGCTGGTCTCAGGTGAATGTCAGGAAAAACTCCCTAAAAGACAGAGCTGTGCCCAAGTGGAATGGGAGGCCTGGGCAGGTGGCAGGAGGGCTTCCGCCCAAGGCTAACCACTTGTTTAATCTGGTTTGGATGGATGTTGGACTGAATGGTCTTCAAGGTCTTTGTCAGCTCCGTGAGTTTGTGTCTGTGCCGTACCCCCTGTGCACTGCTACAATGTCATAGGGGCCATGTCCTATCCACCCTGGCTTGGTTCTCCACCAGTGCCTGGCCCAGCGCTCCTCTTGACATGGTCCCTGGCTAGAATGGACCTGGAGTCAAAGCAAGAACTGAGTTCAAATTCTGCCTTAGACACTTACTAGCTATGTGACCCTAGGCAAGTCACTTAACCTCTGTTTTGCTCATCTGTAAAATGGGGATAGTAATAGCACCTACCTTCCAAGGTCATTGTGAGGATCAAATGAAATCATACACATCAACCCTTCTGTCAACATTAAAGCACTATGTAGCTATTAGCTTAAGCGATTAAGTGTGTTCTTAGTACTTAAAGCAACGACCTTAAAATTGTTTTACTATTAACTAGTACTATTAATTTTAAAAGAAATGAACAGTAGAAGTAATAAATGATAATTCTTACGGCAACATAATTATTGATACCATCAAATTGTTGTTAAATATTAGTTGCTTTGAAATGATGGATATCTTGAGTAGAACCAGTCAAAAAGGGGGAATGCACCCCCTAGGTTAGTGCCTAACACCCCCAAGAAGTAAGTATTCAGCCTGTGGCAATCTGGAGTCAAGGCAGGAAAGGCTGACATTCTCATCACGGACTATAGGATTTCTCTGCAACACGAAGGAAGAGTTATTAGCAAGCCATGGGGCCAGGCTGGAGGATGATGAAGGAACCTGGGAGAAATCTGACCTGATTCCATGCTGCAGAGTACCCAGGCCAATAAATACAACCCTCATCTCCCCCCACCCCAAACACAGTCAATGCCTGTTTACCCAGATGGACCAGTCTACCCTTCTGGCCATCACTGGATTTAATCTAGGAGTATTGACACTTGGGAGGAGGGGAGGATAAAAGTAAATATGTGTAAATACCACGTAATTTAAGCAATGAGAGTGTGCTCATCCCTGGGGTGGTATCAGGAAAAGCTTCTGGAAGAAGAGGGCCTATGATCTGAGCCTTGGAGCCTGGAGGGAAGCTAGGGCTTCCAAGCTCCCAGCACAGGGTACAAATAACCAGGGGGTGGGAGGAGGCAGCTGTGAATGGTTCCCTTCCATCTACCCTCATCCTTAGATTGGGAGCTCCTTGAGGGCAGGGACCATGTTTTTACCTTTCTCTGCCCGGCATACAGGAGGTGCTTCATAAATGCTTGTTGACTGACTTGACTGCAGTAATTCATATGTCTTCTCAGGTTTCCTCAACCATCCTTTTCATTATTTCTTATGGCATAATAATATTCCGTTTCATCCATGTATCATAATTTATTTAACCGTTCTCCAACTGATCGGCCCTTCTTAGTTTCATAGAATTGCTCTCTTCAAGAGAGGTGCTCAAGGACTACCTTTCCACGAAGGCTTTATTGATCCCTTTAAGTGTTATTGTTTTTCATCCCAAATTGCCTTTGAAGTAATTGATTCTCTGTATAATTATTCTGCATAAACATGTCTAGCCTTGATTTCTCTCCTTTTAGAATATAAGCTTGTACAAAGTGGGAGTTTCAGTCACTGTATTTGTATCTTCCTTACCCAGCGCAATAAAAGCTTAATTGCCAATTGAGTGATAACAAAAAGTGCCGCTGTTACCTTTGTACCTGAGGATCCCTTCTTTTTTCTCTGATCTCCTTGAGATACCTGCCTAGCAGTGACATAATTTACTAACTTTGGGGGTATTGGACTAAATTGCTTTCCAGAATGGTTGACCCACTTCACAGCTCCACATTAGTGTGCCTGCCCTCCCACAGCCCTGCCAACAAGTGTCATTTTCTGTTTTATTAGCATGACTATTTCGGATGCATACAGATAGGAACTTTAGTCTCCTCCTCTATAGAATGATGCCTTCTAAAGTCCTTCCTGGTGCTAATATTAGGTGAGTCAACAAAGAGCTGGGTGAAGTAATGCTGCTCTAACAATCTCTGATCCAATGATTAACTTTTATAACCAGGTTCCCAGGCAAAGCAAGAAGGTGAGGGCAGGGTGGGAGGAGAGGGGAGGATGCATTTTTTTGCTTCTACAGACTGACCAACCTTCACCAAAACTACTTTTGGCCAATAATTTAATTTATGTCAAAGCTTTTGCTGCCTCTGATGCTTAAACATGGTTGAGATAATGTTAATATGTGGTTTTCTAAGTCAATATGTGGCCTGCCAGTATCCTTATGTATGGTTTAGTGGCCTCCCATTTCTAACTGAGTTGGACACCTCTGCACTACACCAGCACTCCAATGGAAGGTGTAGACCAGAGAGTAGGGCAGAAGGGATGCTGAGCCCCCACCAGCCAGCTCAGGAAAGCATTGCTCTGGAAGCTGTCCACCCTCCAGCCTCCACTTCCTCTTCTGTTCAGGTGCCTGAGCTAACAGAACCCCCTGGTCAAGAATAATTAATAATAAGGGCTCCCGTTTCTGCTGCCCTTTAAGGATGACAGAACACTTTCCATCCTTTCCATCATTCGACCCTCCCATCCACTCTAGGAGGGGGCTAGGATAAGAACATTTCCCCCATTTTATTGATGAGGAAACAGGCTCAGAGAGAGATTGAATCAAGTCAATGAACATGTATTAAGCACCTACTATGTGCCAAGACTTACTCAGGGTCATGCAACCAGTCAATATCAGCATCAGAACTGGAACCAAGGTTTCCTAAAACAAGTTCAGGGCTTTGTCACTGTGCCATCTCAATGAATGAATGGGGCATTTTTATCCCCATTTCATCAATGAGCTGATGGCTATGACCCAACACATTGTGAGACTTCAAGCTACTTGAAGGCAGGTTAGGAAAATGAATTTGGAGCCAGGAAGGCTGGGGCTTAAATCCTGCCTCAGATACTTCCTGGCTGTGTGACCCCAGGCAAGTTACTTACCTCTGTCTGCCTCAGTTTCCTTTTCTGACAGTCAACCAATAAACATGTATTAAGTATCTACTATGTGCCAGGCCATGTGCTTAGCTCTGGGATACAAAAAAAGTAAAGAGACAGCCCCCTTCCCTCAAGGAGCTCAGTCTAACAAGAAAGACAATATGTAAAAGAACTACGTACAAACAAAGTACATGTGGACTCAATTAGATATAATCACAAACGGAGAGTACTCGTACTAAGGGGGCTTGGGAAAGGCTTCATGTGGGAGGTGGTTATTTTAGAAAGGGCTTGAAGAAAGCCAGGAGGCAGAGATGAGGAGGGAAAGCATTCTAGATATAGGGGACAACTAGGGGAAATGCCCATTGTCTGGGAGATAGAGTGTCATGCGTGAGAACAAGAAGGAGGTCGTGTGTCTAGGTCTAAGAATTGTGGCTTGTCCTTCATTCTCGAAGAGGACCCTGACATCAGGAAGATAATGTCATGACTTGCAAGTAAATTAGATTTGAGTGAGGGAGGGCTGTGCAGTCACCAGCCTCACTTTCTCCTCTGGAGCCATCTGGTTCCAGTGGCCAGATATAGATCAGGACAACTGGAGATTGCCTAGCAGGCTTAAGAGTAAATAGGGAGGGGAGAGAGGGAAGAGAGGTACAGTGTAAGAAGGCTGTAAAGATTGGGGAGGGGGCAGATTATGAAGGAATTTGAATGCCAAACAGAGGGTTTTATATTTGATCCTGGTGTGAGGTGATGGAAGCTTGGAATGGTGGCAGTGTCAAAGGAGAGATGGGGCATATTCAAGATATGTTACAAAGGCAAAATTGATAGATATTGGCAACAGATTGGATATGGAGTGGGAGAGAGAGTAAGAAGTCAGAATGACACCTAGGTTTCAAGCTTGGGTGACTGGTATCCTCAACAATAATAAGAACAGAAGAGGAAAGTTGGAGTCAGGAGGAAGATATTGGGTTCAGTTTTGGACATGCTGACTTTAAGATGTCTGTTGACTTTAAGATGTCTGTTAAGTTTAAGGACATCTCCAGTTTGGACATCGAGTCTGAGATGTCCAATGGGCAGTTGAAGATGTGAGACTAGAGGTCGGCCTAGAAGTTAAGGCTTGATACGTGGGTTTGAGAATCATCTGTATAGAAATGATAATTGATTTCATGGGAGCTGATGAGATCACCACATGAAATAGTAATTGAAGGTGAAGAGAAGAGAATCAGGGACAGAGCTCTGTGAGACACCTGTGGTTAGTGAGCATGACCTGGATGAAGATCCAGAAAGAAAAAAAAAGACTGAGAAAGAGTGGTCAAACAGGTTGGAGAAGAACCAAGAAAGAGTGGTGTCCCAAAAACCTAGAGAGAAAAGAATCTCAAGAAGAGGAGGGTGATCAACAATGTTTAGTGCTGTGGAGAGGTCAAGGAGGACGAGAAGAGAGGAAAGGCAATTAGATTTGGCGCTGAAAAGATCATTGGTTCCTGGGAGGGGGCAGTTTTGGTTGAATGATAAGGTCAGAAGCCAGACTATAGAGAGTTTAGAAGAAAGTGAGAGAAAAGGAAGTGGAGACACCCATTATAGACAACCTTCTCAAGGGTTTGGCCACAATGGAAAGAAGAGACATAGGGTGATCCTTAGTGGGGATGGAAGAATCAAGTGAAGACATGGACATGTTTGTAGACCATAGGGAAGCAGCCAGTAGACAAAAAGAGATTCAAGAGATGTGAGAATGGAATGATAAAGGCGATCAGCTAGAGAAGATGGGATGGAATGAGATCATTTGTGCATGTACAGTGATTTGCCTTGGCAAAGAGAAGGGTGACCTCGTGTTATGACACAAAGGTGAAGGAGAACAAAGTGTCAGACAAGATCTGGGAGATTTGAGCTGAAGAGGGGAGAAGAAGGAGGTCATGATGAATGGCCATATTTTTTCAGTAAAATATGAGGAAGCATCTCAGCTGAAAGGCTCAGGGGAGAGGGAGCCATGGGAAATTTGAAGAGGGATGAGGTGTGGAAGAGCCACTGTGGGGAGAGGGCTACTGAGTCAATGATAAAGGAGTACTTGGATGGCTGAGCAGCAGTGAGGGCCCAGTTGAGGTAGTGTAACATCAATTTGTAGCAGACCCAGTCAGCATGGTTTTAGGGTCTAGTTTCAATCAATAGCAAGTGTGTGGGAGCAAAGGCAGCAGCAGATGGTGGGAGTGGTCCAGAGTTGAGACTTCATAGGTCAATCTGCAACATGGTAAGGGAAAGGGACTCAAGTGAAGAGAATAATGTGTAGCCAAAATGGGGAAGAGAGAAGAGTATAGCTAGTGCAAAGGTGATGGCCTTGGAAACAATTGAAGGGTCAAGGGATTAGAGATCATGATGTGGATGAAGAGCAGGGTTCGGGGTTACGGGCTGGGAGAGAGGTGGAATGACAATAGATTGTGATCAGATATGGGAATTTCAGGTGATAATGAGATCAAACTTATGATCATCGCTGTGTTTAATTGAGGTGGGATGGAAGAGGAGTCATGCGAAATTAGAAGTTTGAAGAGCTGGAGTTTAGGGTGTTTGAAGTATCATAATATGTATATTGAAGAGCCCAGCTTGAAGGCAAGAGTCAAGGAAGTGAGAAAGACTGTGAGCCAGGGACTGATCTCACTGAAGAAAGAAGGGCAGTTTCCTGGAGGGTGGTAAACAATAGCTACCAGAATTTTAATGTGACTCTCTAGAGAACGGAGGTTACTGAGTGATGGTGGGATGGAGATGGTGATAGGAAGACCTGCAAGTGACAACAGAGAGTAAGGTGTAAATGAGTGTTGGGCTCGGTGGCTTCCAAGGTCCCATTCATCTCTGTAACTGTGATGCTCCCATTCTGTATCTTATCAAAACTTTGTGTCTCTCCCAGTGCCCAACAGGGTTCTCTTCACACAGTAAATACTTTTGTATGTTTCTTGACTGAAGAAGTATGCTCTTCCCAGACAAGAAAACATGGTAGAGTTTCCATGGTATTGGTAAAATTAGCATCTTTCCTTCTACTGTCTAGTGATGATCACAAAGAGTCATCATTGTGGCTTCATCTAGAACAAGGTCATGACCCAGTCACCTAATTTCCATTTCTTGCTTGGGGTCACTAGACCAGCCCATCAGAGGAATGTTGACAGAGACAGTTTACTTATGCAATCCCTATTCCAGAGCCCATTGCTATGGAACTCTCTTCTTATCGGTGGAGATGAAGGCCCTGCCCTGTAGAGGGATGGGGCAGAATTGGGAAAGGCAGAAATCTCCAGCCTTTACCAGTCCCCTTTGCAATGCTTTTGGGACTGTTGGAGTGATGGTCTTTTTCAGGACTCTTCAGGCAGTGAGTTGCTTTGGGTACTTCTGGCTTCCCATTTCAAGAAAGATAGAAGAAGCCAACCCCACTTCAGAATGCTGAAGGAAATGATGGGGAAGTCATGAGAGGAGCCAGTTATCCCCATTATGTCCCCATCTCCAGCATACTGCACTGGAGACTGCAGAGAATTTCCCTGCAGATGAGGTCTTGAGTGAGATCAGAGATAATCTCTCTTGCTTGAACTGAGTTGTCTCATTGCCAATGGGAGAATTCCTTCACTCTCTATTGTCTGTTATATAATCTCTTATACATACCTTCTCTAATTTCTGTTTCGCTATGATGTGAATAAATGGGCATTTTTACTATTCACTATGTGTGTTCATTGGTTCATTGTGGAACTGGTATTAAGTAGGAAAGAGGTCAAGCCTTGGATATAGAGCCTGGGGTCCTCCTTCCCCCCAAAATAACAAAACAATCAGAAGTCAGATGGAACCCAATTATATCTCCTACAGTAACAATCTTTGAGTGAACAGATAGATATACGTTTAGCCCAGTATCCCCTCTCTCTGAGGAGAGCAGAGTCGCCTCTGGCCTCAACCTCCTGCTTCCCTTCCTGACAGGAATGAAAGGTGGGGGGAGAAGAGGCTAGAGATGACTATTCTGCCTTCCTTGAAGCCACACAGCAGCCCGCTTGCCACAGGTGGGTTTCTCTCTACATGTGGGACCCACTCTTCTATTACGTGTTGGGGATCCTCTTCTGCTGCACCTCCGCTTTAACAAAGGCTCTGTCAAAGCTCCGAGTGCTCATCTTAAAGACAGGAAAGCTAGACCACAGTGACAGAATCAGAGCATGTATTAAAATTCTGTTCTCTCCAAACTTCAGTGCCCTGGAGGAAAGTGCCCATTGCCCTCCCCTTGCTATGGTATTGGCTTCTTCATTTGTAAAAGTATTTGAATGAGGACCCATGATGAAACATGCTACCTATCTCTGGACAGAGAGAGGAAGAACTCAGAATGTAGATTGAGATTTTTTTTTTTTGGACATGGACAATGTAGAATTCTTTTTCTTTGACTCTATCTGTTTATAATGGGGGCTTTGCTTTTCTTTCTAAGTGGGAGAGGGGACTTGGGAGGGAGGAAAGTTGGACTTTTAATGATTGACAGTTTAAAATTTAGTGAAATTGGCTAGCTATTTTGTCAAAAAGAAAATTTCTGAGTCCTTGTTCTTCTACCCTGATGAAATGACAAATGTGCATGGACTGCTTCTGATACCTGGAAACTGGTGTACAGATGGAAGGCAGCAGCACCTTGGGTGAGGGCCCTGAACTCCTTACAAAGAGGATCTGAGATAGAATCACAGACGGGCAGTGATTACCAATGACGTGCTTGAGTTCCTGTTGCCCGTTGGCCAACTCAGAAGGTAATTAGGCTGCCATCTGCTCCCTGAGAGAGCCCCAGGGGCATGTGTCAGGAAACAAACATCTAAGTGTTGGCCATCAAAGGACGCCCGGGCCTGACTCAGAAATGGCTTAGGTTTCAACTTGAAAACAAAAAGGCAGGTTCTGAAGTAATAAGAATTGGAAAGCCCCTGACATCCTGGCAGGCTAAGTGACGGACACTAAGCAAAAAAAGAAGCCTTCTTTAATAGAAACTAAGTCAAATGGAAAACTGGCCTTCCATAGAGAAAGAGGTCTTCTGGCTTTAAAAGAACAAAAAAGAGCAAAACAAAACAAACTTCCTTTGGTAAACTTCGGAAACCAGAGAAGTTGAATAGGATCAAAATAGTCCATGGCCATCAGGGCAAGTAAGAAGGCAAAGTGACTGAGAAGAAGTGAGCTCTTTGTCTCTGGAGGTATCCAACCATAGCCTGGCAGGATGGTGTGGTACAAACAATGCTGAATTTGGAGCCAGTTCAATTTTAGGTTCATAACTTGTATGACCTTTGATGAGTTTCTCCCCCAATATGGGCTCAATTTCCTTATCTGTTATAATAATAATAGCTGATATTTATTAGAGCACTTTGTTGTTATTTGGGACAATAATATTTGGGACAATAATAATTTTGATCTCCCTACTCAAATTAATTAGTGTTCAGTTTATTTTTATTTGATGGGTATCAGTGATTGTATTAGTGAATTAAGCAGAATAGGATTAGCTTTACGTACTTATGTATGTTAATGCTCTTAGGATAAAAGTTATAAATGATTAATCCACCATTTATTGATGATTAAATTATTTATATATCAGCTAGATTCATACTGTTAGTGAGAAATGAAATGAGGTTCATTTGCTGATGCTATATCCCTCACCCCTATGAATCACTACTATCCCCTCCCTTGTGACCTCTGCTTCAAACCCACAACTTCTTTGGACCCTAGGATACTCATGGTCAAATGTTAGGGTCTTATGACTTATAGAAGGCCCAGAGATGTTGTTGAAAGGATCTTTGGAAAGCCCCGATGAGATGACCTGTAGTTGATGACCTGTGGAAGGTGTGTTGACAGTGGTTATGATTGATGGACATTACCTTTAGTCAACCATAAAATTTCCACACTTCTGGAATTGACCAATTGATGAATTGTAACACCTCCTATTTTTAGTGCTCTCCTAAGTGTATAAAAGTAGCTAGCACCCAAAGAAGGGTTCCTGATTGGGAGGAAGATCTTGGACCCATTTAATTAGGCCCCCCAGACTGCTTAATAAATTGGTTAATCATGCTTAGAGTTCTCAGTGATTTTTGTTACATATTGGAATTTTGTGCCCACATGTTGTTCAGATCTGTGATTCCATTCTTATAAAGAACTCTCTGTATGGAAGTGCCATTCACCAAAGTAGGCCAACAAGCAAGCATTTACTAAGTACCTACTATGTACTAGGAATTAGGAATGCAAAGACAAAGATGAACCTGTCTCTGCCTTCAAGATTTATATTCTATTAGAGCCTCTCTGTAATGATATAGTGTTTGAGAGTGGAGAAGGCAAGTGAAGTGATTGTCACAGGGTCAGACTATGCCAGAGATAGGATTTGAACCCACCTCTAAGTCATTCCCAACTCTAGGGCCAGCCTACTAGACAATATCTGACTGTTCATGATTTGTACTGGTTGCTGTGTCTTGTAGTAGAACAACAAAATGATCAAAAGATAGAATAGCTTCCAAAAGAAGAAATTCAAACTACTAACAGCTGTATGAAAGAATGTCCTCAATGGTTAGTAATAAGAGAAATGAAAATTAAAATAACTGCAAGGTTTCACCTCAGACCCATTAGATTGGCAAAGAAGGCAGAATATAAAATGGTGAATGCTGGAGGGGCTGTGGGATGATAGGCACAGTAGTACACTAGTGTCTGAGTTGTGAATTTTGATCCAATTATTCTGGGAAACAATCTGGGATTGGACTATAAGTCATCAAACAGTACATACCCTCTGATCCAGTGAATACACTATCAGTCAGTCATATACTCCAATGCTGGGTGGTGCTCACAGGGCCTAAGCTTCTTCCTTTGTAAAGCAAAGGCTTTGGACTAGATGTTGAAGGTCCCTCCCAGCTTTAAGAACCTGAGTGGGAGGGGACAGAGAAAATCACTGTTAAGTTAGAAAATTAAAGGGCTTTCATGTAAGAAGGAAGGGCATGGGGAGGGTAAAGTGCGTTGACTAACAAGAGCTCTTAAGAGAAAAATCTTTTGATTAGAAAGAGTAAATAAACCAACCCCATTCAGCCTTGGATGTAGCTGTCTGACTAGATTGATAATGGGAATAACAGGTGGCAGCCAGGTGAGGTGCCCAGCCATTTGGAGAAAGAGGAGGTGACTCAAGGTTTCTGGGAAAATGGTCCCATGACAGAAGGGAGGGCAGACTAGGGGAAGGGCTATTCAGAATGCACACCACCCTGGGGTGGGAGGAGGGGCGAGATAGGGAGAAGATTTGGAACTCAAGATCTTGTGGAAGTGAAGGTTGAAAACTAAAAATAAATAAATTAAGAATTAAAAAAATGGTCTCATGACTGAGGACAGTCATCATAGGGTTTCATAATCATCATAGGAATCATGATTGTAGGAAACTTTGATCTGGGAGGACTTTTGAGGCCATCTAGTCGAACCCCCTCCCTGTTACAGATGGGGAAACTGAGGTCCAGTGAAGTGACGAGACTTGCCTGAGGAATGTTCTTGCTTGGCATAATTACACACTGTACTCAGTTCTACAGGGAGTTGTAATGGAGAGAAGGGATGGTCTCTGCCTTGAATGATCTCTCTGTCCTCCCAGGGGAGACCAACCCCTTACAAGGTAACCTCTGTTCAAGCCAACCCAGGACTTGCCATATAAGCTCCCCTCCATTAGATTGTCAGCTCCTTGAGGGCAGGGTCTGTCTTTTGCCTCCTTCTGTATAACCAGCACTTAGCACAGTGCCTGGCACATAGTAGGCACTTAATAAATGTTGATTGATTAGTGATTGTGTCACAGAAGGGAAGTCTTGGTTCTCTAGAGCCACACCAGTTCTAGAAGTCTCTACCAAGCTATGAAGTGCAGGTGTGAGGAAATGATTGTTGAGAGAAAGAGATGAGGAGAGGAGAGGAGAGGAGAGGAGAGCAGAGGAGAGGAGAGGAAAGGAGAGAGGGGGGGAAGGAAGGAAGGAAGGAAGGAAGAAAGAGAGAGAAAGAAAACAAGGAAGAGGGAAAAGAAGAAAAAGAGAGAGAGAAAGAAAGAAAAGAAGGAAAAAGAAAAGAAAGAAAAGAGGGCCATTAAACCATCTTTTTTAAATTCCTAGAAGGAATCTCTAACAGGTAAGAGAGCTTTAAAAGCTATATGTTGAATTTGTTTATATTTAAATATATATTTATATATTTTGTTGTTATTGTTCAGTCATTTCAGTTGTGCCCAACTCTTCATGATCCCATTTTGGGGTCTTCTTGGCAAAGATACTGGAGTGGTTTGCCATTTCCTTCTCCAGCTCATTTTACAGATGAGGAAACTGAGGCAAACTGGGTGAAGTGACTGGCCCACTATCACACAGCTAGTAAGTGTCTGAGGCTGTATTTGAACTGAGGGAGATGAGTCTTCCTGACTCCAGGCCCAGCACTCTATCTACTGCACTGCCTAGATACCTACATTTATTTGTTACATCTGCTTATTTATGTATTTATTACATAGTTTGTTTTTTAAAACAAGCCATACATAAAAGAGAACCATGGTTCCATGTATGATCCTCTTTTTTCTGTCAACTATGTATGTGGAAATGCTAATTTCATTTGGTGTTTGTTAAGTTCAGAATAAAAAAATCTTAACGTTTGTTGGTTGGTTGATTATGCCAACTGTCACCCTGAACCTTCCTCTCTGCCCACCCCACCCCCTAGTCATCTCTTCTTAAGGCTGAGCAACTGCAGTTCCTTTGACCCATCCTCAACAAGACCCTTCAAGATCACAGTTGTCAACCTCCTTTGAAGACTTTCTAGCCTTTCAATGTCAAAAGACTTTCAATGTCTTTCTTCACATGTGGTGCCCAGAACTGAACTCCACACTTCCTGAGCCATCGGAGCAGCTCTTATTTTGTTACAGATCTCTTTTCCTCTCCTCTCACCTATAAAACAAAGGTAATACTCCGGTGGTACCTACCCCACAGGATTATTGTGAGGATTGGTGGGATAATGGCCAAGGGCATGCTCAGATATGCCCCAAGAGAAAGCAGATAAGCTCCTACTTCCTTTTCTGTCTCCTAGACTAGGTGTAAATTCCCTAGAGAATTTTTCTCCTTTTGGCTCCTTCCTGATTGCCCAACAGATGAAGTCATTTTCTTTTTCTTTAATTTTTATTTTTTACTACAAACTTGAATCATGAATGAATGAATGAACGTGAATGAACAATTGTGAATAAACACAAACATTTCAATATCCAAAGAAAAACAAAAAAGAGGGCTATATGTAAAACCATGAACTTACGTGCACTTTTTAAAAAGTACATATTAAAATGCCTTGCTTTTTACCTTTCTTTGTATCTCTAGCACTGAGCACAGTGCCTAGCTAGCATATAGCGTATGCTTTTAAAAAATGCTTGTTGTGCATGGCTAATATGGAAATATGTTTTGCATGATTTTACATGTAGAATTGATATCATGTTTCTTGCCTTGTCACTGGGTGGGAGGGAAGAAGGGAATTTAGAGCTCAAAAATTTTTTAAAGTGAATGTTTAAATTTTTTTTACATGTAATTGAAAAATATTTAATGAAATAAATTAAAATATGTAAAAAAAAATGCTTGCTGTGGAAGGCAGATTCAAGATGAAGGAAAGTCAGCATTTTTGCCTAGCTCTCCCAACACACCTCCTCCACAATAGCCTAGAAAATGTACTCTAGTGAATTCTGGTTGGTAAACCCAAGAAAAATCAGTAGTGGTGGGAGCATTCTAGTGCCCAGAGATAGATGAGAAAGCCCCAGGGAAGGAAGCCCTGGGACAGAATGAGATCCCAAGGGACCCCTGAACTAACTCTAGGAACAGGAACAGGTACCATCTGGTGGCTTGGTCACCCATTACTCAATTCCAGGTCATAGATCCAGGTCAGAGAAGAGTGGCCAAGACCTAACACTGGGCCATAGCTATGTACTGTGCTCAAAACAAATTCCAGAAACTTAGCTGTGTGGTTCTGAACATGAAGGAAAGTAAAGACTCAGTTCTAGCCTTTAGCACATAAGACTTCAGTGTAATAACCAGGGCAGAACTCCAAGGCCAAAGGGAAGCTGGCAATTTTGTGGCTCTGACCCTGCAGAACCTCCCAGCAGGCTAACAGTGACTGAGTCCAATAGTACTCTACTGAAACTCAACCACATACAAGGTGACAAACCCAAACCTGGGTCAGACCAGAGCTCAGACCAGGAGGATGGTGAACAGATCTCTCCCAGGATCACAGTACTTCAGAAGCACTGAAAACTTGTAGGCCCCCAGACGAAGCTGTAAAAAACAGCAGGACATAAAAAAACAAGCTCAAGCTAGATATTCTCCCAACAGAGATAAACAGAGCCCAACCCTAACACAAGGTCCATAGTCAAGAAGTAGGCTGGAAAAATGAGCAAACAAAAAAAATGAACCCAACCATAAAGAGCTACTATGGTGACAGTGAAGCTCAACACACAGGCAGAAGAAGATGATGACTTAAAAACATCTACAAGCAAAGCCTCAAAGGAAAAAAAAATTCAGGTTGCACACAAGCCCAATAAGAACTCCTAGAAGAGTTAAAGCAAGACCTAAAAAGAGAGATTTTTTAAAAGAGCAAACATTATCTTAAAAAATGAATGAGACCTCTAGAGGAAAAATGGGGAAAGAAATGAAGGCTATTCAAGAAAGTTATAAAGAAAGATGAGGAGTTTGGTAAAAGAGGTACACAACTTCACGGAAGAAAATAACTCCTTAAAAATGATCATTGGCCAAATGTAATTGAATGGCTGACACATCAAGAAATATAAAACAAAGTCATGAAAACAAAAAAAAAATAGAAGAAAATAGGAAACGTCTGAAAAACAGCTGACTTGGAAAATAGATTAAGGTGATATAATTTAAGAAGTATTGGACTACCTGAAAGCCATGAACAACAACAAAAAAGAGCTGAGACATCATATTTCAAGAAATTATAAAGGAAAACTGCCCAGATCAGATATCTTAGAACCTGAGAACAAGGTAGAAATCAGAAGAATTCACCAATCACTTTCCGAAAGAAACCCCAAAATGAAAACTCCCAGGAATATTGTTGACAAAATTCAGCACTCTCAGGTCAAGGAGAAAAATGCTGCAAACAGCCAGATAGAAAGAATTCAAGTACCTTGAAGTTACAGTCAGGATCACACAAGATTTAGCAGCCACCACTATGAAGAAATGGAGAGTTTGGAATGTGGTATTCCAGAAGGCAAAGGAGCTAAGATTACAACCAAGAACAACCTACCAAGCAAAACTCAGTATAATACTACAGGTTAAAAAAAATAGATTAATGAAATAGAGGACTTTCAAACATTCCAAAAGAAAAGACCAGAGCTAAATAAAGAATCTGATGTTCCAATACAAAACTCAAGAGAAGCACAAAAAAGTAAATATGAGTGAAAAATTCTTAGGGACTAAACAAGGTTAAATGGTTTACATTATTATGTGAGGAGATAATACAAGTAACCCCTCAGAACTTTATTATCACCAAGGGTCTGGGAAAGAGTCTAATTAGACAGAGAACCTGGGTGTGATTCTGTTGTATTTGGTACAGTCTCAAAAGAAGAATGGAATGGGTGGGGATGAGG
This sequence comes from Vombatus ursinus, assembly GCF_900497805.2. NCBI lineage: Eukaryota > Metazoa > Chordata > Mammalia > Diprotodontia > Vombatidae > Vombatus > Vombatus ursinus. Next base: position 2,512,092 of record NW_020943070.1, on the reverse strand, counting down.
AAAATACTGGAAGAGGGGGAAAGGGAGAGGAAGAATACAGAAAATTATTTCACATAAATAGGGCACAAAAGGAAGTGTTTTTATAATGGAGATGGCAATAAGGGGGAGTGGGCAATATTTGAACCTCACTCTTATCTGAAATGGTTCAAGGAGGGAAGAATACATATACTTGCAGTTGGGTACATAAATTCATAATACCCAGCAAGGAAGTAGGTGGGAAAGAAGTTAAGAGAAAAGTGGGGATGGGTGAGGAAGTAAAAAGGAAGGTAGATTAAGGGAGACAGTGGTCAGAAGCAAAACAGATTCTTGAGGAGGGGACAGGGTTAAAAAGAGAAGGATAAGCATAAGAGAATAGGATAGAAAAAATATACAATTATTGATCATAACTATGAATATGAACGGGATGAACTCACCCATAAAATAGATGAAGATAATAAAATAGTTTAGAAACCATTGTTTCCTTTTGTTTTTTACAAGAAACACACTTGAAACAGAATAGACATAGTATTAAAATAAGGGACTCGAGCAAAATCTTTCTGTTTCATCTTAAGTAAAAAAAAAAGCATGGAGTAGCAATCATAATCAAAGTCATATCATTCATGATAGACAAAGCAAAAGCAAAAATAGACTTAAAAGAGATACAGGGAAATTTACATTTTATTAAAAGGAATCATAGACAATGAATTAACATCAGTACTGAACATATGTGCATCAAATGGCATAGCATCTAAATTCTTTTTTTTTTTTTTTGCTAGGCAATGGGGTTAAGTGACTTGTCCAGGGTCACACAGCTATTAAGTGTCTGAGCCCGGATTTGAACTCAGGTCTTCCCGACTCCAGGGCCAGTGCTCTATCCACTGCACCACCTAGCTGCCCCAGCATCTAAATTCTTAAAGAAAAAGTTAAAGGAGTTACAGGAGGAAATAGTAAAACTATACCAGTTGGGAACTTCAATTAACTCCCCTCAGACTTTGATAAATCTAAATATGAAATAAACTAGAAAGAAGTTAAGGAGATGAATAGGATTTTAGAAAAGTTAGATATGATAGACCTCTAGAGAAAATTGAGGGGCAGCTAGGTGGCACAGTGGATAGAGCACCAGCCCTGGAGTCAGGAAGATCTGAGTTCAAATCTGGCCTCAGACACTTACTAGCTGTGTGACCCTGGGCAAGTCACTTAACCCCAATTGCCTAAAAAAATGGGCAGCTTGGTGCAGTGAACAGAGTACCAGCCCTGGATTCAGGAAGACCTGAGTTCAAATCTGACCTCAGACACTTGACACTTACTAGCTGTGTGACCCTGGGCAAGTCACTTCACCCCATTACCTCGCCAAAAAAAAGAAAGAAAGAAAATTGAGTGGGAATAGAATGGATTGTGTGTGTACACATATACATACATACACACATATATGTACAAACAATTTTATTTCATATATACATATATATTTCTGAGTTGTGCATGTGACCTTTACAAAAATTTACCATGTATTAGGTCATAAAAATCTCACAAACAAATGTAGAAAAGCAGAAATTTTAAACACATCTTTTTCTGACCATAATAAAAATAAAAATTACATTCAGTAAAGGGCCTGCCTTTGAAGCATAGTTTAAAAATTAATTGGAAACTAAAAAATTCAATCCTAAAGAATGGGTGAGTCAAAGCACAAATCATAGAAACAATTTCATTAAAGATAATCCAAAAATGAGACAGCATACCAAAATTTGTGAGATACAGCCAAAGCATTAGGGGAAAACATTTCTCTAAATGCTTATATCAATAAAAGAGAGAAAGAACAAGTCAACGAATTATACATGAAACTAAAAAGTTTAAAAAAACGAACAAATTAACTTGCCCCCAATTAAACACTAAAATAGAAATCCAGAAAATGAAAGGCAAGGTCAACAAAACTGAAAGTAAAAAACAAAAACAAAAACATTGAACTAATAAATAAAATCATGAGCTAGTTTTTTGGGGAAAAAAACATAAAAAAGATAAACCATTAGCTAATTTGATTTTTAAGAAGAAAGAAAACAAAATTATCAGCATCAAAAATGAAAAGGGTGAGTGCACAACCAATAAAGATGAAATAAAAGCAAATAGGGCTATTTTGCTCAACTATATTCCAATAAAACTGAATATTAAAATAAAATGAATATTTACAAAAAATGCAGATTGTCTGGATTAACAGAATGAAAATAGAACATTTAAATAACCCTGTCTTAGACAAAGAAATTGAACAAGCCATAAATAAACTTCTTAAGAAAAAGCTAAACCTAGAACCATATAAATTTACAAGTGAATTCTACCAAACATTTAAAGAACAATTAATTCTCATACTACATAAGCTATTTGAAAAAAATGGGTAAAGAAGGAATTCTGCCAAATTCCTTCTATGACACAAATATTATCTTGATAACTAAACCAGGGAGAGTCAAAACAGAAAAAGAAAATTATAGACCAATTTCTCCAACTCATGCAAAAAATAAATAAATAAACAAAACATTCGGAAGGAGATTATAGCAACATATCATAAAGCTCATGTACAATGATCAGACTGAATTTATAGCAAAAATAAAAACTCGATCAATATTAAGAAAACTCTAAGCATAACTGACCACATTAACATCAAAACCAACAAAAATCATATCATTTCAATATACCCAGAAAAAGCTTTTGATAAAAAAAAAATACAACACCTATTACTGCTAAAAAACCTGGAAAGCACAAGAATAAATGCATCTTTCCTCAAAATGTTAAGCAGTATCTATTTAAAAGCAAGAGCAAACATAATCTGTAATGGGAATAAGCTAGAAGCCTTTCAAAAAGATCAGGGCAAGGATGTCCATTATCACCATTACTGTTTAATAGCATACGACAAATACTAGCTACAGCTATAAGACAAGAAAAAGATATTGAAGGAATATGCAATGGTAATGAAGAAACAAAACTATCACTCTTTGCAGATGATACAGTGGTTTACTTAGAGAACTTTGGAGTCCACTAAAAAACTAATTGAAGCAATTAGCTTCAACGATGTTGCAGAATATAAAATTAATCCCTCATAAATCATTAGCATTTCTGTATATTACCAACAAAACCCAGCAGGAAGAGATAGAAAGAGAAATCCCATTTAAAATAATTACAGACAGTATAAAATACTCGGAGTCACCATCAGTCAAACCTCTGCTGCAGAATGCAATCGGCCTCTGGTGACCGCTGCTGTCTTGGTATAGGAAAATTCCGAAACCTTCCAAGAAGGCATCTGTGTGGAGAACAAAAGGTTAATTTGGGTCTTTATATGCCAATACCAACGCATGGGTTATTGATTCCCTCCTTGAAGGCTTTTTTTTTCACATTTATCTGTCCATTTACCTCCAAAAGTCTTTGTAAGTTTTAAGACAATTTTGCCTTTCTTGCCTCTTTGGTGCTGGGTCCCTGCAATTACATGTACATGAGTGAAGTCTTAAATGATGTAAATGGTTTAGCAGCAATGGCATAGTACTCAACAAATTTGCGACAGCAACCACTAACTCCCAAAAAAGTTCTTAAGTCTCTAAGATTTTGTTGTTGTGACCATGTGAGAAGTGCCTCCACCTTCTCTGGATCACCTCACACCTTGTTGGGAAATAATGTGGTCCATAAACCTAACAGAAGCTCTGCAAAATTGGCATTTGTTAATGGATAGCTTCAGACTGGTTTCCTCCAGCTGATCTAACACCTTCATCAGTCTCCATGTTCTTCCAGTGTCTTACCAAAGAACATGATGTCATCAAGGTACACTAATACTTCCAGAGAGTTCATGTCTTCCAACTACTTTCTCCATCAGCCTTTGGAAAATGACTGGTGCTGCTGGGATACCTTGGAATATTTGCTCAATCTGGTAAAATCCAGATGGACAGATGAAAGCAAGCTTTTCCTTGTCTTCTTCAGACAGGAATCTGGTGGTATCCAGAAAGTATGTAAATCCAAGATTGAAAACCACTGACTGTCTGAAGTTCAGGGCATTGTATACCTTTAGGATATTCACTTTATTTCTTTTGTAATTTACATACATCTGTATCTTTCTATTTTTCTTAGGTACTACCACTATGGGAGATGCATAAGAGCTGCTGGATTCTGTAATGATGCTGTTAGCCAGAATTTCTTTGAGATGGTTTCTGAGCTCTTCCATCAAAGAGAGAGGACTCCTCCTAGATCTTTCTTTGAATGTTTGGGAATCAGTGAGCTACATTTTGTGGGATGCACCTCAAGCACATCCCACATCTCACTCATGCAATGAGAACATGCCTGTCCTCTGGTTGAGCTCCAGTATCAATCTATTTTTCCACTTTTATGGTACTGGGAAGTCCCCAAAGTCATATAACTCAGGATCCAGCTCTGGGTGAAGAATTGAGGTTCCTGTAATATCAGTGGAAAACCTTGCCTCTATCCTCTTATAAGCACAGTCTTCATGGATGGTCAAAATGCAAAGGTATTGGGTCACAGTTTGTCACTTGCAATATCCTGCTAGAATTTTTAAAAGACTAGAATTAGTTCCTATCAGTGCTGATACTCCAGAGAGTGTTGGAGGGTCTGTACATATCAGAGCCAGTGTCTTCTTTCCTATTGAGATCCCTTGGGGATGTATCCCAGGGATGGATAGTCTATCTCTCAAACCACCAAGTCCAAGGCATGTCATAGACTTTAAAATTATTTTTCCCAAAAACTTGTCATAAAAAGATTGAAGTTCACTGTCCAGGACAGCAAGCAGTTCATATTCTCAACTTTTACCATCCCCTCTACATGAAATCCTATGAGTCCAGGTGGAATAGACCCATAAGGAATTGGTAATAGGGTCAATGTGACAGTCCTCAGGACCCAGGGGACCTCCTTTCCTGACCCCACTCCAGTTTCTTGAAGCTGAATCAGAAGACTTTATCTTCTTCACAACCAGTGAGTACTACATTCACTTTGCCAGATATCCAACATAAGTGTAGCGATATAATTCACAATTAAAGCAAAAAGTGGCTATGTTATTCTGGTGATTACCTGACAGACCTGTTTTTACAGTAGGCTTTCATGCTTTCCATTTCCTGTTCTCTGTCTCTCCAAGGTGGGGCCATCACCAGTCGTCCTGACCTATGTCTTGCCACTGGCCTCTGATGACTCTGGAGGAGAGAGTGAGGCTGATGAATTTGCACAGCCCTGCCTCACTTGAGTCCAATTCACTTGCAAGTCATGGCATGATCCTTCTGATGTCATGGGTCATCTTTGAGAACGAAGGACATACAACAACAGCAATCTTTCCAAGGAAAATGGGATTGTCCACAGCTCCGTCTCTTAGCTGATTGTCTCAGGTTCTGCGCCTGCAAATCAGCACTGGTGGTTAGGTTGTCCTGCCTTGTGTCAGTGGCCCATATTAAGAAGGTCTGGGACCTGCTGATGCTGAACCTAGCCATGATATTGACCCTTGGAGCTTGGGAGCACTTGGCTAAGCTCCATCATTGTTGGCATTGGTTTCTGAGTTTGCACAGATCTGATGACATCAGACACGGGCAGGTCACATGCCGAATCCTGAAATAGTCTCTGCAGTGCAAACTTTCTTAAATTCTTAGGATGCACAGTAACTACCTGTAGCAGTCTCTACATACCTTGCTCCACCCTGAGGAGGAACTCAAGAGGTCTTTCTCTACTATCTGGATTTAGTGACAAAATTATGATAGGGGTCTTCTGATTCATCCCCCTCAAACAACTCAGCTAAAGTCTGCATACGTTCCTGCTAGGTGCAGCTATCACCTTTAGGCCATTTGGTTGGCTGGCTCAGGGGTCTCCCAGATACACTTTTTTATTTTTTGGTTAGGCAATGGGGTTAAGTAACTTGCCCAGGGTCAAACAGCTGGTAAGTGTTACGTGACTGAGGCCGGATATGAACTCAGGTCCCCCCGAATCCAGGGCCGGTGCTCCATCCACCATGCCACCTAACTGCCCCCTAGATACAAGCTTGACTGTTAAACTCAGCCATCCTAAAATTGTTCTCCTGGAGGACATGATTCCTACCCAGAGAAATAACCAATTTGGGACATATGGCATCTGTATACCATAGAGGGTATAGCTTCTGCCTTACCCATAGATGGAGGGGAATTCTTGGGTTTAATTTCAATATTTGGTTTCTCTATAGGAATGTCTCTTTTGATTAGAAAGGAAGAAAATTCTCATCCTCAGAGGATGGATGAGGATAGACAAGTCTGAAATTCCCAGGAATAACTTCCTACTGTTAATTTCTCATGATCAAAATTCTTAGGCAGAAAAATTCCCCAAGTCATTTTAACAACAGTTCCCTTAATTATATACTACTCTTTTTTTTTTTTTGTTTTGTTTTGTTTTTTGAGCAATGGGGGTTAAGTGACTTGCCCAGGGTCACACAGCTAGTGTTATGTGTCTGAGGCTGGATTTGAACTCAGGTCCTTCTGAATCCAGGGCCAGTGCTCTATCCACTGCACCACCTAGCTGCCCCAATTATATGCTATTCTAATCCTTTCACTTTTCTGCCCACTATCTTTAAAGGTCTTCATTCTTAAAGTCTGGATCTACTATTAGGAAACCTCCATGCTGTTCATCTGCAATACAGTATTCCTCAATGATCTTAGCTCCCATCTTTCCTAGAGATTGCTCCATATGTACTCACGTGAATATACAAATATTCATGCAATTAATCAATGTATAGTATTGTAGCAATAATAATCTCTTGGATTAATATACTGTTCTTAAGCAACACAATAGAGCAGCAAAAGACACAAATTTAAATCATGAAAATTGTACCAATGACTTTTTCATGTATCAACATGTATCATGTAGTTACACTTACACACTGAGATTTAAAAATATGTGTATATGTGTATGTATGTACGTACATGTATGTGTATATATGTATATATATATGTGTGTGTGTGCATATACCATACCACTAAATTCTGTAGTTGCATAACTACTTAACAATAGCATGAAGATGTGTAGAATTTAGCCACTACCCAAGTTGATACAAGTGAACCCATGATCTCCCAGCCCCTTTTCCAGTTATCCATGCCAGCCCCCTCATAGGGTGGCCACTGTATGTGCCATCCTGAGTAGGAAAGGGCAGCAGGAAAGGAGAGATGCATGCACTTGGATCTCTTTTATAAATCTGCATCCAGGGAGTAACTGAACAAGTTGTGGTATATGAATATAATGGAATACTATTGTGCTATAAGAAATGATAGCAGGCAGACTTCAGAAAAACCTGGAAAGACTTGTATGAACTGATGCCGAGTGAAGAGAGAAGAACCAGAAGAATATTGTATACAGTAACAGTCACACAGTGTGATGACTGACTTTGATAGACTTAGCTCTTTTCAGCAATGCAATGATCCAAGACAATTCTAAAAGATTCATGGTGGAAAATGCTGTCCACATCCAGAGAAAGAACTAAGGAGTCTGAATGCAGATTGAAGTGATGGGGTGATGGGACCTGGACCCATGATGGAATGATGGGACCTGGACCCCTAAAAGGAAAAGACCATGTCTTTGCCTTGAACTTTCCCACACTGGCATTTTGCCTGAGGCATCTGGTCCACCCCAGCCTATCTAGATACTCCATAATCCTTTGAACTGCCCTTTCACTGTGGCTCTCTGACCACTTAACTCCTTTCATTGTCTGCACCTGGTTCACCCCAGGCTATTTAACACTCTTTAATCCCACCCAGATCTTTTCACTGCCAATTTTACCCCCAACTTAGACTCTAACCCACTTCTATTGTCATCACAAATAAATCTCACTACTTTTACTGAAAGAAAGTTTGAGTAGTCAACTTCTGCCCTTGCATTTTGGGGTTCCCAGCACCCCAAACCGCAACAAAAGAATACCATTTTCACTTTCTTTGTTGTTTTTTTTTTTGTGTGTGATTTTTCTCCTTTTGTTCTGTTTCTTCTTTCACAACATGAGTAATGAGAAAATATGTTTTACATGACTGCACTTGTATAACGTATTTCAGATTTTTTGGTGTCTTGAGAAGAGAAGAGGGGAGGGAGGAAGGGAGAAAAATTTGGAACTCAAAATCTTACAAAAATGAATAAAGAATGAAACAAACAAATAAAGAGAAAGAGAGAGTATCCACCTGGATTATTAATATCAAATGTAATATTACCTGCTAGTCCCTCTAAATAATCCTAGTAATGTCAGAACTCTAGTAATGCCCTTGCATTCCTACTCCTGAGGCATTCTCTCTCTCTGTCTCTCTCTCTGTGTCTCTCTGTCTCTCTCTGTCTGTCTCTCTCTGTCTCTCTGTCTCTCTGTCTCTCTCTCTCTGTCTCTCTCTCCCCCCCAGGCAATCAGGGTTAAGTAACTTGCCCAGGGTCACACAGACAATAACTGTCTGAGGTCAGATTTGAACTTTGGTCCTCTGAGGATGAGAATTTTTTTCCTTTCTAATCAAAAGAGACATTCTGATATCACAGAGAGACTGATTATCACAAAGGTAGCTTGAGTCAGCAGCTATCGAAGTGGCTTCTAATGTCCTTGCCCATCTTTATTGTGAGTTAGGTCTCAAAAGGGAAAACAACCAGAATGAAGGGAGTTTTCTTGCCCAGATTGTCAAAAGTGTCTGGGGTGTCATAACCAGGCCTCGCTACCTTATATGACCCCTTCCCTTTTTCCTCCTACAAGTATAAGAACACTTTTTGTAAGTTTCCTGTTTGGACAGCTATGTGTTCAGATATGGGTGACCCAGGACTACAGGCTTGCAACCCTGTTGTCTCTGTTAAAGATACCTTTTCCCTCCATTTATGAGTGTGATTTATTTCATGCCTGACAAACACAATTACAGGATACAACCAGAAGCAAAATTATCTGTGGTTCTTAAAAAAAAAAAAATCTACTTCCTACGGGGAAAAAAAAAAAGGAAAAAGCAAACAAAAAGTGTTTTCCAAAATGAGAATGCAAAAATCTGCTTCTGAAATAGAAACTGACTTCAGGGGGAAAATTTTTGCCAGAAATTTTCTTTCTAAATTAAAAAAAAAAAAGTTTCCCCAGGCCTCAGAGTGTTTCCCCCAGGCAATACCCATTCAACTCAAATGGTGAGTTTGGAAAAAAACAAAACAAAACATGATACAAAAGATATTCCACAGGATTCACTTTCACAAAAAAATCAATCTGGGAAAATCATCCTTTCACACAAAATTATTACTATTCAAACAGTAAGCCACTAAGTAAATAGAAAACAATTCCTGTTTACACTAATTCCAGGCTAGCTGAAGTATAAAGAACCTTAAAACAATAGGTTTTATAGAATTGAAGGGTGGGGTTTTGGGGAAAAACTGTGCTCAGGGTAGCTCCACTTAGAACACTATTCTTGAGAGAATATGATACTTAAGAAGTTAAAGACAGAAAGAAAATTGTCCCAGCTTTTAGAGAAAAACAAAAACAATAACTAGCAACTCCCCCCCAACAATAACTTGCAAAAATAAGCAACCAAAAATTATATTCCTATGGAAAGAGCTCCCATGGGGGGTGAGGGCTGTCCCCAACATGTAGTATGAGGCTGTGGCTCGAAGGGAAGTGAAATAGATATCTATAGCATCTTTCTATAACATCTTCTCCCCCTACCTTTCTCCAAGGGACACTTGAATTCCTGCCAGGAGGGCCACTCTGTTCTCCTCAGAGAAAGGGGGTACCAGGCAATGTCTACTCCCTTAAATATCATTAGTCTAGGTCAAGGGTGAGGAACCTGCAGTCTTGAGGCCACATGTGGCCTTCTAGATGCTTAAGTGCGACTTTTTGACTCAATCCAAATTCAAAAAGCCACATTTAAGGATCTAGAAGATCACATGTGGACTCAAGGCCACAGATTCCCCACCCCTGGTCTAGGAGATATAGATTTCAGGTTCAAGCTAGGTTCTGGTGGCTGTTTCATTAAAGGGGGGAAAGGAGATTCCTAAGCTTTCCATCCAAGGCTTGACTCTCTTCCAACCAGATGCTAATTCCACAATGAAAACACACATAGCAAATAGTCAAGAAATACATTAATCTAAATTGGTAGCGAAAACAGAAATTGGAGAAAGTATGTATTGGGAAGTATATACCAGGTGATACAAAATGAAGGTACTCTCCTCTTGGGAATGAGGTAACAGTTTAATCAAGAAAGAGTCCTAGATCTCACCCAAGAGGAAATTCCTTGAAGTCTCTAGCATAGGAAATTGGCATCACCTACCTTCTCTCTTGAAGCTGGAAGTGACTTCAGAACCCAAAGAGCCCACCAAGGCCTGAGCTACTCCAAGAAAGCTTAAAAGGAGACTGAAGACACGAGTTCTCCCACTCTTGCCAACCCTGCCCTGCCCCCAGTGTAGGAGCGGAGAATTGATCTTCACCAAATGAAGGAATCCCATATCAATGGGCTTTGGAGTTAGGCTCATAATTATTTGAGTCTAAGTGAAGGGCTTTACATTCATCCCTATCAAAGTTCAACTTATTAAACTCGCCCCAATATTCTAACCTTCTGTGACCATTTTGGGTCCCAACTCTGTTAAAATGGTCAGCTAAATCACAGAATCTGAGAATCAAAAGGGAAGATGGCATGGTTCAAAGTTGGGATGGATAGCTAACCACCAAAAACAGCTCTTTGGAGCCCCTTCCAATAGACTTCTCTGGCATAATAGTGATTCTGTGTCTTCCCATTCTACGCTTAGTATGGTGGTCTGCACAAACAGACCCATGGGCTGGGCTGATAAAAAGATATCAAAATTTCAAAGGCAACCTCAGAAGTGGGAACCAGTCATCTGGAGAAAGACTTTGCCAAGTTTGGGGGCTTTAACCAGTCTCAGAACAATGTATTCTAAGATTTCTCAGACAGAACTTGGTGGCCATAAAAACCCACAAGGTCATGCTAACCTCCCTGAGAGAGTAAGGTGGGAAAATCTACTCCTTCCTCCTTGGTTCCATCCTGGTGGCCCTCTGTTCTCTCTACATTTGCTTGATCAAAGATCTCACCCATTCACAGATATAGCCATCCATAATGGAGCTTACTAGCTGGAATGGAGCTTACTAGTGATAGAGCCCCCTCCTTGGGGACATAAGTTGGACTTCATAATTTCTACCTTCCTTTCTGACTCTCAGATTCTGTGAGTTGGCCAACCACTTCATTTTACAAAGCCTCCAACTCTTACATCTACTGGATGGGGTCCCCATCAGACTCTGTCCTAGTCAGAACACATTTGGTATATTGCATCAAGTTTGGGGCAATAGTATTTTTTTTTGCTAAGTCTTTTTTTTTATTAATTTATTTTGATTTATCAATAATCACTTTCATATGCTTTTGAGTTTAAAATTTTTCTCCCCCTTCCTCCCCACCACCCTTCCCAAGACGGTGCACAATCTGATGTAGGCTATACATTTACATTCCTATTAAACATATTTTCATATTAGTGATGTTGTGAGTAAAAATTTTAACCAATAGGAGGAACCATCAGAAAGAGAAAACAAAACTCAACAGAAGAAGAAAAAAATAGCAATTCAATTTCCATAGTTCTTTCTTTGGATGTGGACAGCATTTTCCATTACGAGGCTTCTGGAGATGTCTTAGATCTTTGTATTGCTGGGAAGAGTTAAGTTTATCTGGGGCAACAGTTTTTAGGGGGAATGTGGAAAGGCAGCATGACACAGTGGAAAGAGTGAAGGATTTGTGTCAGAGGATCTGGGTTCAAATCCTAGCCCTGAAACTTGCTACCACTATGGCCCTGAACAACTGTCCTCACCTCCTTGGGTCTCAATTTCCTCATCTGTAAAATGAGAGGGTTGGACTAGAAGTTCTCTGAGGTTCCTTTTGTCTCCAGATGTGTGAAGCTCTGGTCCAAACTAGATGACCTCTAAGGTCCGTTCGATCTCTAAATCGATGATCCTATATTTGACAAATTGGAGAATGTCCCCAGGTAACCAGGATGGGAAGGAGAGTGGGAACAGTATCTTGTGAAAAACATTTGGAGAAACTGGGGATGATTGCCCTGAAAAAGAGAAGACTTAGGGGAGACATAATGCTTGTCTTTAACATTTGAAGAATTGTCATGTCAAATAGGGATTAAATGTTGTTGCACACTTAGAAAACAGATCTAAAAGAAATGATTGGAAGTTACAGAGAGGCAAATTTCAACCTAACATAAAGAACAACTTCCTAATGAGTAAAGGTGTTCAGAAATAGAACGGGCTGCCTCATTTATTAAGTAATGAGTTCCCTGTTACTGGAAGTATTCAAGCAGAAACTAGATGGTCACCTGTAAGGGATGCTGTAGAGAGGGTTCCTTCATTCAGTAGGAAGCTGGATTAGATGATCTCTCAAATTCCTTCCAACTCCAAAAGTCCAGTTTTGTGGGTTTTTTGTTTTGTTTTTGTTTTGTTTTTGTTTTTTACAGATCACTCTTAAAATCTGTATGCTGTTCTGTATTCTAGACCTTGTGGGGTCCAAAATTATCCAATCTAACACTAATGCATTGTTGGTGGAGTTGTGGACTGATCCAACCATTCTGGAGAGCAATTTAAAACTATGCACAAAGCACTATAAAACTGCATACCCTTTGATACAGCAATACTACTGGTAGGTCTGTATCCCAACGAGATCATTAAAAAGGGAAAAGAACCCACATGTGCAAAAGTATTTATAGCAGCTCTTTTTGTGGTGGCCAGGAATTAGAAACTGAGTGGATGTCTGTCAATTGAGGAATGACTGAGTAAGTTGTGGTATATGAATGTAATGGAATACTATTGTGCTATAAGAAATGATGAGCAGCTGGACTTTAGAAAAACCTGGAAAGACGTGTATGGATTGATGCTGAGTGAAGTGAGCAGAACCAGGAGAACATTGTACAAAGTAACAGCCACACTGTGCAATGATTGACTTTGATAGACTTAGCTCTTCTCAGCAATGCAATGATCTAAGACAATTCCAAAAGACTCATGATGGAAAATGTCATTCACACCCAGAGAAAGAATTATGGTGTCTGAATGGAGATGGAAACATTATTTTCATTTTTTTTGTTTTTTCTTTCTCATGGTTTTTCTCTTTTGTTCTGATTCTTCGTTCACAACATGACTAATGTGGAAATGTGTTTAACACGATTGTACATGTATAGACTACATCAAACTGATTGCTGTCTTGGGAAGGCGGAAGGGAGAAGGGAGAGAGAAAAAAAATGGAACTTAAAATTTTACAAAAATGAATGTTGAAAACTATCTTTACATGTAATTTGAAAAAAAATACTATTAAGCAAAAACAATTTAAATAAATTTTGGCAAAAAAAAAATCCAATCTGCAATAAAAGAAACTGAGTCAGAGCTCCAAGCCAATAGTGCTTAACTAAAGGGTTATGGTAAAGGCCATGACTGCCTTTAATGAAGTGGACCTCAGATCTTCCTCAGGATCTGAGATGTCCCCTTCCTCCAAGTTCTTAGTTTTATAGTGCTTAGTACCCAGATGATGCAGAAGAGGCACAGTAAAATTCAGTCTTATTGGTTGATAGATCTTGACCTTGATCTTCCAGTGTCTATATAAAAGACAGAATCCCATTGGTTGACAAACCAGCAGATGAGCAGACCTCGACAAACCTATCTTGACCTTTCAGGAGATCTTGCTGAGCAGACAGACCCATAGACTGGGCTGATAAATAGATATCAAACCATCTACTTGGGCAGATGGGCCAGTAGACAGGCAGGCCACAAGTGGGCAAACATGGTCACTTATCGGCCAAATGCTCATGCTTATCTCCCCCTATTGTGCAATAGAGGGATGTGGTGGGGTGGGCAGGGAATGTTAAAAAAAAATAGCTGCGGGACTTTCCATGTCCTTTGCCAGACTGGGCTTGGTCACTGTAACAAGGTGGAGGTCCTCTGCTTAGCTTCCTATAATTAAGCAAGTGAATTTCCAATGTGCATTTCACAGCTCTGGGGCCTAATATACAGAACTTATAATCATTACCCCTATGGAGTCATATAAAACTGATTAATACTGATTAGAATAAAATAAGGGTCTAATTAATCACCTACCACAACCTACATTTCATTTCCATCAATAAACATTTATTAAATGCCTACTCTAGACCAGGCACTATGCTAGGCACTAGGAACACAAAGACAAACATGAAATAATTCCTGTCCTCAAGGGGCTTCCAATCTATTAGAGGAGACAAAGGGTACACAAATGAGTACCCCACAAAGGGGAATGCCAAAGGAAAGAGCACTAACAGCTAGAAAAGATCAAGGAAGCTTCATGGAAGAAGTGACATTTCACTTCTAATCTGGAGACAATAATCCTTGAAGGTTGTCAAGCAGGAGAGGAACATAGTCAGATTGTAGTGAGAATGATTATTTTGGCAGCTCTGTGGAGGGTGAATTGGAAAAGGGAGAAACAGGAAGCAGGAAGACCGATTAAGTGGGATTGCAGTAGTCCAAACAAGAAGTAGGGAGGATGTTGAGCGAGGATGTTGAGCGAGGGTGGATGTCAGTGGTACTGTGGAGAAAGAAAGGATAAGACTTGACAACATTGAATGGGAGGTGTTGGAGAGGGATCATGAGACCTGGAAGGGGCTTTGGAAGCCATCAAGCCCAACTCACTACTTTTACGGACGAGGAATCCGAGACCATGAGAAGTCACAGATGACTTATCCAAGATTACACATGGCCAGAGATACTGATTTAAGAGTGATCTCTAAAGTCAAGTTGCTCTTGACTCCCTCAGCTGTTTATTTCCAATTTATCCTGTCTAGATATTATTTGAATATAATTGTTTCCATGTTGTCTTCCCCATCAGACTATGAGCTCCTTGAAGGAAAGGACTGTCTATTACCTTTCTTTGAATCCCCAATGCTTAGCTTAGCACTTACCTGGCCCATGGTAGACACTTAATAAATGCTTGCTGACTTGGCCTGACCATTGGGAAGACTGCGAGTATCCTCCATAGAAATAGGGGAGTTTGGAGAAGGGGCAAGTTTGGGGAGGAGGGAAGATGACTTCATTCTGAAACATTTTGAGTTTGAGAGACGTCTAGGGCAGCCAGGAGTTGTCCAGCAAACGGCTAACTGTGAATGTGACTGGCATTCAAGAGATAAAGTTTATATCTATTTACCAAATCTTCAGAGGACATCAGCCTGGAGATGATGTTTGAGCCCATGGAGCTGATGAGATCACCAAAAGAGAGAAAGAGTAGAGAGTGCCCTGAGGAGAAAACCATGATAAAGGAATAGGGAATGGGTCTTGTTGCTGTTGCTTAATCATTTCTTCATGACCCCATCTGGGGTTTACTTGGCAGAGACCTGGAGTGGTCTGTCATTTCCTTCTCCAGCTCATTTTACAGATGAGGAAACTGAAGCAAACAGGGCTAAGTGACTTGCCCAGGCTCACACAATAGACCCCAGGTCAAACCCCACTTGGTCATTGTGGGGGCCCTGATTGACTTAGAGCAAATGTAAATAGGAATTGTTTCTGTTTTGGCCAGAAACCCTGAGGATCTTCACCTCCCAGTTTGATTTTTTTTTTTTTTTGACTAGGTGAAAGAGGCCATTCTTTGCCTCATTTTTCAACCTAGCCTTAATCATTGAATGGGTGTTGCCTCAGTCAAACTGAGACCTGCTAAAGACTTTAGCTTTAAAAGGCCAAGGTCTTCCACTGCATCTGTGGCCATCTCCAGTCATCCCGTTGTGTGTCTGGCCACTACACCCAGATGGCTCTGGAGGAGAAAGTGAGGCTGGTGACTTCACTTAAATCCAATTCACTTGCATGTCATGGCATCACCTCCCTGATGTCACGGTCCTCTTTGAGAAAGGACAAACAACAACATAGCTAGCAAGTGTCTGAGGCCAGATGTGAACTCAGCAAGATGAGTCTTCCCGACTCCAGGCCAGCACTCTATCCTCTAATGGTTTGCCATTTCCTTCTCCAGTGGATTAAGGTAAACAGAGGTTGGGTGACTTGACCAGGGTCACACAGCTAGTGAGTGTCTGAGATGAGGGTTGAACTTAGGTCTTCCAGACTCCAAAATAAAACCCTACAGAAAGAATATAGGCACAGCGGGATCTTTTTAAAAAATAATAGCATAAAAAGCATTTATTTAAAACCAAAAGCAAGCATCTTATGTAATGGGGATAGAACCTTTCTAAAAACTATGGGAGTGAAACAGGGATGCCCACTCTCCCCACTATTATTTGATATAGTTCTGGAGATATCAGCAATAGCAATACAAGAAAGAAGTTAAAGGCATAAAGATAGGTAAAGAAGACATAAAACTGTCCTTGCTTGCTGATGACGTGATGGTTTACCTGGAAAATCCTAGGGAATCAACAAAAATACTGATTTAGACAACAGCTTCAACAAAATTAAGGGCTATAAATAAATCCTCAAAAAGCAATAGCATTTTTCTTTAATAATAACCAAACACCAGAAGCAATGATAGAAAGGGAAATCTCATTCCAAATAACTACAAAATGCACAAATTACCTCCCAAATTAATTAATTACTTTCCCAAAGCACACACAAGACTTGTATAGAGTCAATTACAAAGTGCTCTTTAAAGAAATAAAAAAAAAAACGCTTCAATTTCAATAATTGGAGGAATTTTCAGTACTTCTGGCTAAGTTGTGTCAATACGATAAAAGTGACAATACTATGGAAATTAATTTATGCTTTTAATGATACACCAATCAAATTCAAAACTTGATAAAATAACAAAACCCATTAGAAAAAACAAAAGTTCTAGAATATTAAGGGAAATGATAAAAAGAAGCAGAGATGAAGAAAGAATAGTTCTTCCAGACAGCAGTCATCAAAACCATCTGGTATTGCTTAAAGAATAGAGTTAGATCAATGGAACAGACTCAACAAGAGAGAATGAGAAACAATAGAAGTCAAACCCAGTGTTGGATAAAATGGAGACTATAAATTACCTAGGGGAAAACTCCCTATTTGATAAAAACTGCTGGGAAACTGAAGAGAAGTCTGGCAAAAACTAGGCTTTGGCCAGCACCTTACACCACATTCTACAATATATTCTAAATGGATATGTGACCTTAATATTAAAGATTATTCTATAAAAAATTAAGGTAAGAGATATGTTCTTAACTAAGAGATAGAGCAATCACAAAAAATAAAATAGATAAATTTGATTGCTTGAAACTGAAAAACTTCTGCACAGAGAATTTTAATTCATTTAGGATAAAAAAGGAAATAATCAAATGGGGGGGGATCTTTCTATAAAATTTCTCAAGGGTTTGGTATCCAAGATATGCAAACAATTAATAAATATAAGACTAATAACCATTCCCCAATAGATAAATTGTCAAAGGATATAAGCAAATTGTTCTCAAAAGAATTGCAAAGTATTCATGACCACACACACAAATGTTCTGAATCAACAATAAAAAGAAAAATGCTAATTACAATGCTGAGGCTTTACCTCACATCCTGTAAATCGGCAAAAAAAAAAGACCAAAAATTGGCAACAGTCAATGTTGGAGGGGTTGTGGGAAGATAAAAACATTAATATAGTGTTGGTGGACCTGGGAAGCAGTACAACCATTTTGGAAAGTATGTGAAACTACGTGAATAAAGTGGTTAAAATACCCATATCCTTTGAATTAGAGACTCCATTACTGACTGGGCTTATTCCCCAAGGAAGCCATTATGAAAAAAAAAATCTTCATATACTCCAAATTATTTATAGCAGTACTTTTTGTGATAGCTAAGAATTGGAAACAATAGACATTGTTTCCTCATTGAGTGGGGAATGGCTAAACAAATTGTGGTATGTGAATGTAGTGGAATATTACTATGCTGTAAGATATCATGTGATGAATACAGAGAAAGATCTACGTGAGCTGATGCAGAGTGAAGTCAGCAGAGCTACGAAAACAGAATGCATAGTAACTGTAAAGGAAAATGTACAGTTTCCACAGAAACCGTAAAGGAAAAAAACGTAAAGGAAAAAAGACACACCCCAAACCAAAAGTAAATGTAATAGTGTAACAGATTTATGTTGTATAAATGTAATAAAATTATAAAGACCAAACAGGGCTCGATTGAAAAAGAGGTAAGGAGATACCCCTTGGTGGAAGTGAGAGGTCCACAGGTCTTACACATTGCACATCTTTTCAGACTTTTTCAATGTATCAATCAATTGTATTTTTTTCTCTCTCTGCTGTTCATCATATGGAATGGGTCTCTGGAAGAGGAGGAGGAGGGAAACATTGCGCTCTAGTGATGTAAGAAGCAGAAAATATTATTTAAAACTTAAATGACCGGTCTGACACAGACTGGGTGTCTAGATTGTACCAATCTGTTACCTCTCAATGCCCCAAATAACTGTGAGATGATTAAGCTGGCTGGGAGAAGGTTTCCTTAGGGATTCATCTATACTAATGAAATCACAAGCTCAGTCAAAAAAACATCATTGCTAAGATTGGTCCACAATTGACAAGCACTTTTAAAAGCGCCTGAGGGGTGCCCACCTAGCGCAGTGCTAGATGCTGGAATTCAGTGACACAAACAGAAACAATCCTTGCTTTCAAAGTGCTTACATTTTATGAGAGAAGAGATGAGGAAGGTATACTCTTCACCCTTAGTGGGAGAGGTGGGAGACTACTGGTGTGTATCATTGTATATACTGTCAGAATCAGGTGACATATTGATGACTTTTTCAGAACATTTTTTTTCTACTGATTTGTCTTCCTTTTTAAATTCTTTGTTACAGAGGATGTCTCTCTGGAGAGGGGCAGGGGAAAGATAGATTTTTGTTTTTTTTTTTTGTTGGCTAGGCAATGGGGTTAAGTGACTTGCCCACGGTCACACAGCTAGTAAATGTTATGTGTCTGAGGCCAGATTTGAACTCAGGTCTTCCTGACTCCAGGGCCAGTGCTCTATCCACTGCACCACCTAGCTGCCCCAAGATAGATTTGATAATGAAGGATCATAGACTTTATACCTGCAAGGTTCCTCAAAAGCCATTTGATCCAATCTCCTCATTTTATAGTTGGGGAAACTGAAGTCCAGAGAGAACAAGTGACTTACCTAAGGTCACAGTGGTAGTAAATGATAGGAGCAGGGTTTGAACCCAGCTCTTCACACTCTAAACTCTCTTTCCACCATACCATGCTTTCTATCAGTCAGATGGGCAGCTAGACCTGAGTGTCCTATCAGCATTTCAAACTCAACCCATTTGAAGCTGAACTCTTCATCTTGGCCTCTTAGCCTCAGTTTGCCATCTAAAAAATGGAGCTGTGAATCCTCCCAGCAGGAGTAATTCCCAGGGTTGTTCTGTGGAAGGTGGTATGTAAGCTTTAAAACGCTATAGAAATGGCAGGTGTAGTTAGTTCCCAGATAGGTCCCTTCCCCCATCTGGGCCTTAGTTTCCTCATTTGTCAAAGGAAAATAATTGGGTCTGGCCAGCAGGGTCCAGTGGTGGATAATGGCTGTGAAAATCCCCCCAAGTGCATTGTTCTTCTTAACTCAGTTATTATTACAAGGGTTTCCTGCCCCAGACTGTGGAGACAGGAAATCTCTTGGACATGGCTCAGGGAGATGGGGAGGAACCGGTTTAACCCTGAGAGTGACTGTCTTTCCAGCCTCACCTGGGGAACAAGATTACACTTGTCATCTGCTCCACGAAAAACTGAGATTGAACTGGAGGGAGCGTTGGCCCGCAGAGAGCAAATGCAGAGGGTAAGAGCCCTGAGGTCTGATCCCTTGGTAGCCAAAGGGGCAGAGGAAGCAGGGACTGAGCTGGACCTGCCCCTCAGAACCTGCCTGGGGTGGGGTCCTGGAGGGGGACAGGCATCTGCTCCTCCTTGGCCTCTACTGCTGGGAGTGCTGTGTGCCATGCAGGACCGAGGTGGTGGAGGAAGGTAGCCAAGGCCACCCAAAGGTTACCAGCCCCCATCCTTCTAGAAACCCTGGGACAAATACGGAGTGCTGGGCTGGGAGACTCAGATACCTGGGTTCTAATCCATATGGACTCTCTGTAGGACTTTACAAGCCCTTCCTCCCTCTCTGGGCCTCCACTTAGTTCCCGTAGAAAATGAAAATGTTGGGTTACATTGCTTCTTGTTCTGCTGCTGGCCCTTTGTTCGATTCTTACAATGGAAGAGAATTGATAAGGCGCTCTCCAACTATAGAATGTGGTCAAGTCCTCAAGGCAAGCCGTGGCTGGGGGAATCTCACTGATTTTCAGGCCGCTGCACCCAGCTCTTTTAGGGACAGAGCTTAGGAGACAGTTGTTGTGGCCAGAATGTACACAAGGACTTTGGGACTGTCGGAAAGGCCGTGTTAGGCTGGAGGAAGGGCTTCCCTTCACTCTCACTTAGTAGATCCTGGCTCTCTTGGTTTCTTGGTCTCTGAATCCTCCATCTAGAGTCAGTCCCCAAGATCCATTCTCCTATCTCAGCTAAGGCAGATTGTGGATTGATTGCCGGACAGGAAGACTTGGGTTCAAATCTTGCCCCTTACGCTAGCTGTGTGACCCTGTGTTTAACCTCTCTGAGCCTTGGGCAATTCTCTAGGGATCCTCTATGGGCTTCAGTCTGCCTCCATGGAACTTCCCTAAGCAGACAGAGTCACACAATAGGGTGAGGAGCTTAGAGTTAGAACATCTGAATTTGAAAACACCAGTTCTGCCTCCAATCTAGTTAAGCCTTTCTTGATTCCTCCCTACCTGACCTCCCTGCCTCTCACAAATTAACTTGGGTTTTTATATGTATTATGCATTTAATTACATGTGAATATGTTTATATGTCATTTCTCCCATAGAATGTAAACTCTTCGAGGACAAGAGCAGTTTCATTTTTGTCCTTCTCTACCCAGTGCCTGGCACATAGTAAATACTTAATAAATGCTCTATGATTGATTGATTAACCACCAATAAGTTCATCATTACTTTGTGTGTCAGCTTCCCCTACTATATAAGGAAATGGTTGAACTAGATGTCCTCTGAGGGTCTTTCCAGCTCTGACATTTTCTAACCCTTTTTCACTGAACCCCTGTCCCCCAAGTCTTGGATAAGTAGAGCTTCATACTTATGGAAATCCTCAGACCCCCTAATGAGGACTCCCAAACCATGCTGACAATATTCCAGATCCCTTCTTTACATATTCCTGGATAGGACCAGTGGAGCCCCATATGGAATTGAGAGAAGCTGGGAATAGGGGAGGACTTTGGGGGAGTCCAAAGAGAATGGGCCTGGAAGGCAAGAGACCTTAGTCCTAACCTCCTACTCACTGCAGGACCTTTGGGGAAAGGACATTCTTTAGGCACCTTCATTTTCTTATTTATTAACTAAGAACAACGTTCCTGCTCTGCCCCCCTCCCAGGCTTGCTTTGAGGTTCATGATGCAGAAAGAGGGCTGAACTGGGAGGCCAAAAAGCTTCAATTTGAAATCTACTTCTGACACTTACAAGTCTTGGGCAGGTCACTTAGCCCCAAAGCTTCAGATCATATATGTAAAAGGCTAGAACACTGAAATCATTATTTATTAACCATTATCATTGATCTTTGGATGCCCTAGGCAAGATAAGCTTTTGCTTAATGATTGAATGAGTGTTGAATAGAGTCACTAGCTTACAGGAGAAAGGAAGAGACAAAAAAGGAAGGAAAGGAGGGAGGAAGGAAAGAAGGAAGGAAAAAAGAAAGGAGGGAAAGAAGGAAAAAAGAAAGAAGAAAGGAAAGAAAAAAGGAAAGAAAGAAAGAAGGATGGACAGAAGGAAAGAAGGAAGGGAGTGAGGGAGGAAGGAAGGAAGGAAGAGAGGAAAAGAGGAAGGAAGAAAGTTAGGAAGGAAAGGAAGGGAGGAAGGAAGGAAGGGAGGAAAGAAGGAAGGGGGGGAGGGAGAAAGGAAGAAAGGAAGGAAGGAAGGAAGGAAGGAGAAACCAACCACTCAATAGATGTTGAGTGAGAAATGGGCCATTAAGTATTGACTTTAAAAACCACATATTGACCTTATCTGTGTTTTATTGTATTTTTATTTCTTTTGTTAACTATTTCCCAATTCCGTTTTACTCTGGTTAGCCTCTGGGTTGAGTTGCCATTCTCCCTACACTGTTACTTAGTTGATGTATTGTTTGTTTTTTTTTCTCCTTATTTTATTTGGTTACAAGAATAACTCCCTGGGTAAGGGAAGAGACCTATGTGGAAATTAAACAGATGTAGAAGCAAAAAATAATCAATCAGTAAAAAGAATTTTTAACTAGGAAAAAAAAACCCCTGACCTTGGCTCAACCACTGGAAATCATGGAGGGCCGATAGGATTCACCTTCATTGATTTACTTGATTCATTCATTTTCCCCATTTTAAGGAAAAAAAGAAGCAGCAGCAGCCCGGGCTCAAGGTCATACGATAAGCATAGCTGGAGCCCGAGCAAGGATTCCTTTCGGGGCCTCAGTTTCCTCATCTATACTGATTTCTGCCATGTAGAGACTCACCCTACCCCATCAGCTCTCAACCCATGCCCACTGGCTCCAGCACACCCCTGCCCACACCTGATTAATGCTGTGTTTGTCAGTACTCCGAGCTACCCACCAACTCTTCCTAGCCAGAACCTTGACTGGGGATTGTGGGATTGTGGAGGTCTCCATTGCCTCCCACCCCACCCCATCCTGGTCAGGCTTTCAGGTGAACAATTAAGATAAAAGGCTGAGAAAACCAGGTCAAGATAGAAAGAAGGGATTGCCTGACAGAGGTGAAAGGGACTGGGAAGGAAACTGAGGCCCAGGTCAAAGAGGTGACTTGGCCAAGGTCCACGGCCCAGACAGGAACAGAACCCGGGAGTTTCAGAATCACTGAGTTTGGGAAGTGACAAGACCTCGGCAGCTATCCATCCCAACCCACTCCTACAAGGAAGGCACATGATTGGTGGCCATCAAGTCTCTGCCTGAAGGTCTCCAAGGAGGTCTTCCACTCCACTGCCTCCTGGGGGAGATCTGTGAAGCCCTTTCTCTAGTTTCAGTATTAGAGAGAGGGAGAGGGCTCTTGAGAAGGGAGAAGAGGAAGACTATGGTCCTGGTGAGGCCTTTCTGGTCTCTGGGACTGTTTCCTCCTCTATAAAAGGAAGGGACTGCCCCTGATGGCCACTGAGGTCCCCTCCAGCTCTTTCTATGATCTGAACTGAGCTGATAGCATCTTATGGCCAGACCCTGACTTCATCTCCTCTTACTCTCAGCTTTTGGTGGCTGTTTGAGGGAGTAAAGTCAACGGGCAGAAAATAAATTTACTTCAGTGTAAGAAAGTCAGAGGACCCAAGTTCCTAGATTTAGAGCCACAACGGACCCAGAGGCCATCTAATCCAACCGTCAGGAAAGAGGCACAGGGAGGAAGCTAGACCATGCACTTATGCTGGCACAGGAAGCAAGAGTCTGAGATGGAAGTAGAACCCAGGTCTTTTGATCCCAGAGTGGGGTCTCTCCCGTGTGCCCCACTGACCCCTCATGAGAGAGAAAGAGCCCAGGGACACGGAGATGAATGTGTGTTGGAGTAATCAGGAAGGTTTCACAGAGGGGTGGGACCTCAACTATAACCTGAAATATGGGTCTAGAGCCTAAATAATCCCAGTTCTTTAAGGGATCCTCAAGTGGCATGTCTCCAGGACTTTCCTTCAAGACAGTTCCGGTATCACATTCATGACTCACACGAAGCTTGAGTTCCAGGAACACCTCAGGACGTGCTGTGTAGCTTCTTTCCCTCTCTCCTCTACACCTTACCCTTGTGAAGCTGATGGTTTGAACCTCAAGGGTGAGACTTTTCATTTATCCGTATTAAATTTCATCTGATTCAGTTTGGCTCATTTGTTCAACCAGCTGAGATGTTTGGGGACCCTGATTGTCCACCATATTGATACCAAGGCATTACTGGCTACGCTTTGGGTCCAGGCCTAAATGCACCTGCCTGTATTTGTTTTCTATCCTATATTTCACTAGCTTTTTGACCAGAATAGAATGAGAAGCTTTGGCTAGTACCTGGCTAAGATCTAAAGAGGTCTACGGGGTGTTCAAAGAGGACTGGAATCTCTGGTGTGAGGGCTGTTGAGCCCTTTTCAGGGCTGCTCATCTACTTTTGACATCTACCTGGCATTCAACCCTCACCTGTGACTCCGAGAAGCTGTAGCATGTGCAGTCGCCATACCCCAGTAAATGAGGGTGAGAGGAAAACAGGCCTCAAACCCACCAGCGAGTTAGGGGGATGTCTACCCCAAGCATGTGAAGACTTCCCCAGGCAGAATGGGCAGATGAGAACAATTAGCTCCAACAGCCATGAAGATGGGTGAAGCAGGCACCATGGAGCATTTAGAGCTTGGTCAGGCATCGAAAATGCCAAGGGCACCCACTGCATCCCAGGCCATCGCCAGCCATCTTGACTTTTGTCCTGCCACTGGACTTTGATGGCTCTGGAAGAGAGAGTGAGTCTGACGACTTTGTGCAACTCTGCCTCACTTAAATCCAATTCATTCATAAATCGACATCACCTGTGATGTCATTGGTCTTCTTTGAAACAAAGGACAAAAAAAAACAAGATCTAGGGAAACCACAGCTATGAAAATATTCTGCCATCTAGACTTGTTGTCCTTTCCAGAATGCAATGAGGATATTCTAGTATGACCTGTTTTGTTTTTTAAGTCTCATTGATGCCTTTCAACAAAACAAAAATCAGTTCCCTTTCCCATTCTTGCATTATTTTCCTTCCCTTTCTCTCTCCTTCCTTCCTTCTCGTTCTCCCTTTAAACAGAAAAACAGTTCAGCAAAATCAATCCCTAGGATGATCTGCTCATGTATACGACATTCCACATCCATAGCCCCTCACTTCTCCCAGGTTTCTCTGAAACTCTCTCCATCATTTCTTACAGTCTAGCAGGATTCCAATTCTGGGCCACCACAGAAAGAGTTCGTGCTTTGAGCATATCTGTACAGGTGGGTCCTTCCTCACTCTTTGATCTGTGGCTCTGGTACTTGTATTACTGAGTCAAAAGGTACAGACACTTCCAGTTTAACAACAATTTTGTAACCCTTTCATTTTAAAGAGTAGGAAATTGAAGTCCAGGCAAGTGAAGTGATTTTGCCCAAGGTTACAACGTACTGAGACATAAGGCGTGGACTCTGAGCTGAAAGGGACCTCAGACACCATTTATTCCAAGCCCCTCACTTTCCCGAGGAGGAGATCAGAGTTCAGGGAAGGTGACAGACTTGGGATCCAAGTTCTAAAGCTGGAGGGGGTCTCAGAACCTGTCTAATCCACCCTCTTCATTTTATAGAGCAGGAAAATGGGGTCCACAGAAGCCCAGGGTTACCCCAGGAAGCAAGTGTCAGACACGGGATTCGAACTCAGGTTCTCTGACTTACTTCTACTATGTTAGTAAAGTGCTTGGTACAGTGTCTGGCACATAGTAGGCACTATATAAATGCTTGTTCCCTCCCTTCCCTTCTCCTGCACCATGCTGAGTGGAATAGAATTGAAGCTGGGGTCTGGGTAGGGGAGAGCACAGGACATGCACGGAGACGGGAGACTCAGAGGATCCCGACATGTGTCTATTTGTGGAATTCTGTGTTGTGGGAGAGGGTTCAGGGTAAAGAAAAACTTCCCGAGAGCTTGAGTTACCCCAAAGCTGACTGGGCTACCTTAAGAGACAGTGAGTTCCCCATCATTGGAGCAAAGCTCCGATGACCCCTTAGAAGTCTAGGCTCATGGGACCCGAGTGCGACAGCTGGAGGGTAGAGAGTTCTGTGCCCATATAGTACTGGTAACTATGGAGTTCAGAGACCAACCAGCCGCACCCCTTTAGTTTTAGGGGATATTGCAGTAGAGGGGGCATCTTGTCCAGTTACAGGTGAAACTCCAGAGGCTCTTCAGTTCCTTCCAACTCCAGCATTCTCTGGAGCCACGCAACCTAACCCTTTCATTTTGCAAAGGAGGAAACTAAGGCAGAGAGAAGGGCAACAACGTGGCCAGTGTCCCAACAGCTAGTGTATGAGAAAGTGGCTAATGTAACCTTAATCCCCAGCCTCCAAATGCAGGGCTCCTTCTGCCACTCTGTGATGGATGTTGGGAGAAAGGATGTCTGCGCAGGTGCAGGTTGGCTCAACCGATCCACTGATCCATCTTCTCCTTCGGTTCACCAGTCTTGGCACCATCTCTGCTGTGGAGGCAGAAGGCCAGGGCTAGGGCCTTTGTCCATTCCCTGCTCAGCTGCCCAACCCAGGAATTTGTGGGAAAATTCCCTCACAGAAGTCCACCTACAAGGCTGGCTCCATGCTCAAGGGCCCTCTGGCCTCTCTGTTTAATTCCATTTTTCTTCCTTGGACTGAGACAAAAACAACTCAACAGCCCTCTAAAGAGAAGCCCAACAACAAAGGCCCCCCCGCCCCAGACACTTGCCACCCAGCCTATTTGGAGGAAGCCGGGGACTCCCACTTCATCTGGCACACGTGACTGCACATGAAGAGAGACAAGGAAAGAAATCCAAAGTTCATATTCTTCTGCAGAGAAGAACTACCTCCTCCCCAGCCCCTCCCTCCATCTCCACCTTAGCCCTGGCCCAGAATGCAAGGTCTGAAAACCGAAGGGCGCCGCTCAGCTTGGCTCGGCTCTCTGTGCCCGGCTGGTGGTCACTGTGGGGGAGTGGAGGTTGCTATAATATGCTCTGCTGGTGAGTCAATATTGGCAAGTTCGCTTTTCCCAACTTTTGTGTGTGTGTGTGTGTGTGTGTGTTTAAGACTCAGAGTCCTAGTGGGGTGTGGATGAGGGGGGGAAGGAGGATGGAGGCATATGGAAGAGCTCCAGGATGGTGATCAGGAAGCCTGGCTTCTATTTCTAGTCTGCTTCTAACTGCCGTGATACTAAGAAGTCATTTTTTTTCTCTGTGCCTCAGTTTTCCTCTCTGTAAAAGAACAAAGTTGCAAAAACTCACTTCTCTCTCCTGGCATGAAGTTCTCTCTTCTAATCTCCCTTCCAGTTCTGACATTTTGTGTTCTAAGCTCCCTCTGAGCTCCGGCGGACTTTCCATGTGTCAAGGTCCTCCCAAGCTCTGACATTTTAAGAGTTTATACTACTCATAACATTATTCCTCAGGAGAACAAGCTTCACTGACATGTGTAAATGGGAACTGTAGACCTTGGTTCATGCACGTATTTGTACGTTGGTGTGTTTATGGGTGTGCAAGTCTATTTTCATAAATACGTACGTTGGTTGTATGTCGAGGTTCAGCTACCAACTCCCTGGGTGATCCTGGGGAAGTCACTTCCCCTCCCTCAGTCCTAGTTTCCATATGTACCAAATTGGACCCATAATCCTCTGACAGTGTTAATGGGAATTCATTATTATTAAATTATTATTCCTTCTGTGCTCAGTCCTGCAGAAGGTACAAGAGTGGAGAATTTGATACCTCCAGAAATTCTTCCACCCCACCCCAAGTCACAGCAGGGGAGCAGGGGCACTGCTGGGACACAGAAAGTGATAAGACCTATCAGAATTCTTAAGACTTATCAGCCATAGTCGTTGCTTCCTGGATCTGAAGGTGAGAAAAATCTCATTTCAGCTGAGTAGATCAGAGGGCGTTTGGGTTGGATATGTATAGGGCAGGGAGGAAATCAGATAGGTAGGGATGGCAAGCAGAGAGGCAGTTTGGACAAAAGAATGGAAGTGGGAATTCTCAGTCAAATCAAGATGACAAGCACTTAGAAATAAGTACCTCCTACTATGTGCCAGACATTGTGCTAAACACTAGGGATAAAAAGAAAGAGAAAAAACAGTGAATTCAGCATAGTGAAAGGGAGAACACTACAGCTCTGGAAGAGAAAGTGAGGCTGGTGACTTTGCTCAGCCCTCCCTCCCTTAAATCCTATTCACTTGCATGTCATGGCATCACCTCCCTGAGGTCACAGTCCTCTTCCAGAAAGAAGGACCAAGGTGCTGCCATTACAGATACCATCGTCGCCTAGTCCACAGAGACCTGGCTCATCGCTGACCCCTCTCTCCCACCTCTCCCATCCCTCTGGGTGGAGGGCAGAGAGTTGGTTGTTTAAAAACCTGCTTCCCTCCTGCAATAAGCTTATAATATGGGGTTATGGTTAACCCAAACCCAGTGACCACATTCTCATATCTATGCCTCACTTCCTATCTTTAATCCTTGACCTTCATAAACAGGGGAGGAAGCTGTTTCCTCAAAAACCTTCGACAAAGAAAGGACCCTCAGGCTTCTATATTAGTGTTAATTCCCCATCTGTCTTGGCCATCATGACATCACAGGCTTAGAGCTAGAGGGGATTGTTTTTACATTTTACAGATGGGAAACTGAGGCCTGAAGAGGTTGTGTGACTTACCCAAAGTCACACAGGAAGTGGTAGAAATAGGATTCAAATTCAGGTCCTTGCTAGAAAGCCAGTATTCTTTTTTCTGTACCATCCTGACTCTCTATGAAATCTTTCTCAGAAGTCAGCCTTTTCTTAAGTTTAATAGAGGTTTAATAAATGTTTGCTAATTACTGGTTGATATATTGAAAAGTACATCCTATACTTGACACATCTCTGTGCTGTTTTCTTTTTTCATAACTTTGACTTTATTTTCCTTTTTTCAATTAACACACATTTTCTCTCCACATACCCCCATCAAAAAATTTTAAAAACAAAAACAAAATTCTTTTTACAAATATTTATAAGCAAGTAAGACAAATTCCCCTATCAGCTATGTCCAAAAATGTCAGTCTCCTTCTACACCTTGAGAGTCTCCGCCTTCCCTCTCTCAGGAGGAAAGTAGCTCGCCTTCAACACTAGTCCTCCGGAACTGTGGTTGGCCACTGTGTCTATCAGAGCTCTGAAGTCTTTCAAAGTTGTTTGTCTTTAAAATGTCGTTGGGATTGTAGAAATTGTTCTCTTGGTTCTACTCATCTCATTTTGCATCCATTTCTATGCCTTCCTAGATTCCTCTGAAGTTGACTCTTAAGTAATTTCTTATGGTGCAATAATATTTCATTACATTCATCTACTATAATATGCTCAGCCATTGCCCAATTGATGGGTACCCCTGTGTCCTGCCTTCTCCAATTAACCCACTTATTGAGTTTATGAATAAAGGAGCTGGCTTATCAAGTCCTTTTGCCTATTAAACTCCCAATGGGTCCCTCCCTCCTCTCCCTCCAAGATAATCATTTGAAAAAAAAAAACTGCTTAACTAACAAAGCTGACATTACCTCATAGATAAAGAATTATTATAACTTGAAGGTCCAAGGGCTCTTCTCTAAGATGAACTAGAAACATTTGCTGGCAAGTGAAAATCCCTACCTGTGTTGTTCTGATCTTCTTCAAGACCTGAATTCAAATCTAGCCTCAGACATTTATTAGCTATATGAACTTGGGCAAGTTACTTAACCTCTATTTGCCTTAGTTTCTTTAACTGTAAAATGGGGATAATAATGGCACTTGCATCCCAGGGTTGTTATGATAATCAAATATTTGTAAAGTACTTAGCAGAGTGTCTGACACATGGTTGGCACTAGAGAAATGCCAGCTATTATTGTTGTTATTATTATTATTATTATTATTATTATTACATATTATTCACGGTATGACCTGTAGGCATTAATAGATTGCCCTGGTTAAAAATTATTTCTCTCTTTAACCCCTAATGGGTAATGCAAAGCCAAACCCTGAAAATCCCTTTCTCCCACTCCCTTGTGAGACAGGTTTGAGTTTAGGACCCAGAACTGGAGGAGCCCAGAGAACATAGCATGTCTTTAGTCATTCCCTGAAAATTCAGGGGAGCTCTTGGAGATGAAATCAGGGAGTCTGATTAAATGAGGTTGAAAAGCATTTGTACAACAAAAAGAAATCTGGTTAAAATTAAAAGAAAGGAAGCAGACTGGGAAAATATCTGAAGTAAACACATCAGATAAAGACTGATGTATTATCTGTAAAGCTATTGAGAGATGCTTCCTAGGAAAGCAATGGACAACAGACAATTTCTAAAAGCTGTCTTCTACGTAGAGAGTGGCCTGTAGGCACTGAGGTTAAATGAATTGACCGGAGTCAAATAGCAAATACAGTTCATGGGCTAGATTTGAATTTCACCTTCTTGCCTTAGAGGTTAGCTCATTGCCCTCTAAGCCAAAGTGCTTTCTCAACAGTATTGGTAGATGGAACTTCCTCACATGGAATCTCCCATATCAATGAAATCATAGACCTAAATAAACAGATTAACAAAAACACATGCTAAGGTTCTCAATCAGGTAAAGGTAAATCTAGACAACTTTAAGATATCCCTTTATATTTACTATTAACTTTAAGCTTTGCCACTTACAAGAGTGATAAAATTGTTTAAAAAAAAGATAAAGACAAATGCTGGTGGGACTGTGGCAAAACAGGCATTCTAATGCTTGGTTGGTAAGACTGTGCCTGGTGCAAGGGTGTTGGACAGCAATATGGTAATATCACTCAAATATAGTGTTACTATGTATCACTCATGATGCAAGATAGCAAGATAGGGATGCAGTGGAAAGAGTGCAGGACATGGAGTCAGGAAGACTTGAGCTCCAATCCGGCCTCAGATACTTCTTAGCTCTATGACCCTGGACTAGTCACTGCCTCAGTCTTCTCATCTGTAACATGAGGATAATAATAGCACCCACCTCCCAGGGTTGTTGTGAGGATCAAATGAATGCTTTGTAAACTTTAAAGTACTATTTATGTATTATTATTAATTATCATTCTTAGGAACTCGGAATAGAAAATCAAGGAATGAAATATTCTTTGCCCTCAAGGAACATGTACACATGTGCCCAACAGATAAAAAATAAATCTAAGATAACTTGGGGAGGGGAGGGTGGCACATAAAAAAGGCTGCATGCAGAAGTCAGGGCTGGAGCTGAGCTTTGAAGGAAACCAGAGATTCCAAGAGGCGGAAGTGAGATGGAAAGGCATTCCAGGCATAGAGGATGGGCTGTACACAGGCACGGAGGTGGGAGAGGATCATCAAGGCCAGCTTGGCTGGACAAAACTGCATGAAGGGAAATATCATAGAATAACAAGTGCAGGAGAGGTTGGGACCAGGTAATTAAGAGCTTAAAATGTCAAATGAGGGAGTTTGATCCTCTTGGCCAGAGGGAGCCCCTGGACCTTCTGGAGCTGGGGAGTGAGTTGGTTAGCACTGAGCTTTGGGAGGGAGATTTAGCCGTTGCGGGGAGGAAGGATTAGGGAGAGGAAAGGATGGAGGCAGGGAACTGAATGTGCAAGAAACACTTGGAATCACAAGACTGCTGATTCCATTTGACCTCCTAACTCTATTGCTAAGACTCAGTCCTAAAAATATAAAAAGGGAGAGAAGAGCCTGTCTATGCAAAGAGGTCATAACTATTCTATCAGTAATAGCGGAAACACTCCAGCAATTGGAGAATGCCTGGACCCGTAATTGTTCATGGTCATGAGACTATAAGCTGCAGGCCTACTCCCAATCTTCGTTGGTAGATGGAGTCTCCGTTTCTGTTCCTTGCACTCACATAATCACAGGTTGCATCTCCTCTCCTACCCCCAAAAAAGTGGCTTTGTTTTTGTTTTTTGGTCTAGAGCTGTGATTTCATCAACAAAACTGAGAGGGATCTCAGTGGACTTCTAGTCCAGCCTCATTTTACAGATGAGGAAATTGAGGCCCTAGAGAAGGAGATCAATTTGCCGATGTCATGCACTTAATGGGATATTCCAAAAAAAAGATCTGTTTCTAGTCTTTCTAGAGGCAAGGAAGCTGAAGGTAAGAGAGGTTCTAGGACTGCCAGAATTACACAAAAATGCAAAGCAGATGAAAGGAGAGAAGCCAGCTTCTGAAGCCTAGCTTTTGTCTCCATGGGTCTCATTCATTCAGATACATGCAATGAGTAGTTAGAAGGTCCTAGGAAAGAGCCACATAATAATTTACATACAATTTACATAAGCCCACGGGAAGTCTTTGGTCTATTCTTAGACAGTTTTCAAATTTAGAAATGTTATTTTTGCTTCCCCTGAGGCAGTATCTCCAGATTTCCCCCTATATTTCTTCTTGCTCCCTCACCCAATCAACAATCCAGTTTCCGTGAGGCAACTGAATTGTAGAGACTAGGAAGATGGTAGACAGGAGGAGGACCCCCAGAGAGGCACTTCTGGGGGTGGGGTTGGGGAGGGAGATGTGGCAAGAAGCTGAAGGGGCAGGGGCAGGGATAAGGGGGGTCAGGGATAAGGGGAGTCAGGGGCCCTGGATTTTAATCTTGGTTAGAGATAACCAAGGGACCTTAGAAAAAACATGAATAGGCATCTCTCTGGAGAACACTTAGAATCCAGGTGTCAGGGCTAGTGGGCAACTTAGAATAGGGAATGTCTAAGCAGGAAGAGATCTTAGAACCTGGAATTTCAGAGTTGGGAGAGTTGTTAGAACAGAGAATGTCACAACTGGGAGAGCCCTTTGGACCTTGAATCTAAGAACTGGGAAATACCTTAGAACATGGAATGTCTGAGCTGGCAGGGCTCTTAGAACACGGGATTTTGGAGCTGAAAGGGATTCTTAAAAAGGGGAGTGTCAAAGATTGGGGGTAAAAACTGAGAACAGAGAATTTCAGGGCTAAGAGGGGCCTGAGAACAGTGTCAGAACTGGATGGAACCTTAATCTCTAGGGAGGAACATGAGATATTATAGATGGCTAACAACAGCTGGTTAACAAAAAGGTGTCTGAGAAAAGACTTTGAATTTATTAACCAAAATTTAAGAAATAAGAAGAATGGGTTCCTTAAAATTATTCATTTAAAAAGAAGCTTTAGGGGCAGCTAGGTGGTGCAATGGATAGAGTACCAGCCTTGAAATTAGGAGGACCCGAGTTCAAATCCGGCCTCAGACCAAACACTTGACACTTACTATGTGACCTTGGGAAAGTCATTTAACCCCAATTGCCTAAAAAAATAAAAAGAGGCTTTAATGCTAATTTTTTAAAAATTAGGTGCCTTTTGTTTTCACATCTCATGTATTTTCCCCTTCCATTCCACCCTTCTTTGTAACCACAGCAACACCAAAAGTTAGGTAAAACCAAACAACACAAAGATGGCACCTACTAGCAATTACTTAGAAAGAGAAAGATCAGCAAAGGCATAAGGCTAAATCTCACAGTGGTTGGAAAGATGCAAACAGATGACAACAGTGAATGTAGATTTATTGAACTCTTACTTGTAAGAGTCTTTATGAAGGATAATGTTCTTCAGATGTAGAAAACCTTCTACTGTCACGGCTAGGAAAAAATACGCTCTCAGACAAAGCAAAAACAAAACTTCACAATATAAATAGAGATAAATAGGGACATTATGTTATGCTAAAAAAAACTATGGACATTTTACAGTTTACAGACTATAACACAATTAAAATAGTAATCAGTTCAGAAAGAACAAAGAAAAAAACACAGATTGATACTTAATAATGAAATCATAATGAGTAGGTCAAAGAATAAGTCAAAAAACAGCGAACAATTACATGAAACACAGTGATAATAATGAGATAATATATCAAAATTTCGGGAACAAAGCAGTTGTCAGAGGAAAAATTATATCCTTAAAAATCATTTATTAGTAAAAAATAAAAAAGAAGGTTAATGAAATTAATATTCATTAAAAATGAGAAACCCAAGAAATAAACAAATCTCAAATAAGCACAAAAGAGAGATTTTTGAAAATTAGAAGAGAAACAGATAAATTGGAAACCAAAAATACTATGAAAATGATAAAAACTAAAAGCTGGCTCTTTAAAAGAGTAAAAAATGAATAAATTTTTAGACAACTTTATTAAAGGAAGGTAGAAAAATCAAATCAACAAAATAAAAAATGAATGAGATGAAATTACAACACCACTAGAAAATAAAAAGAATTATCCAGAACACAGATTTGTGCCCACGAAACTGAAAACACAGAAGAAATAAAGGACTGGCCTTTATCTGCCTCTACATGCCTTCAGAAATATGAAACAGCCAGAACATTTAATAGGGATCTTAAGGAACTACCAAAGGAAAAAATCTCTGTGCCCTCATGGATTTATTCAAGAATTTCATCAAACTTTTCAAGAACAATTAATGCTGATACAAAAATTATTCTAATTGTTTTTTGTTTTTTTTTTTTAAAGAAAGCCTTCTACCAAACCCCTTCTTTGAAACAAATAAAATTCTCCAGCATTGCCAACTGTTTGACCTCGGGCAAGTCACTTTCCTTCCATTCAGTTTCTTCCTCTCTAAAGCACTATAGGTAGGCTCTGAAGCCCTGTCAGTTCTAGAGCCTATGAACAGAATCTTGACATGCTTAGAGCAATTAACTGAACCTAATATGGTAAAATTTCTCAACAAGCATTTATCAATGTGCCAGAAACTCTGTTAAGTGCCAGGATTACAAAGAAAAAGCAAAAACAGCTCTTACCCTCAAGAAGCTTACATTCTAATGGAAGAAACTGTGTATGTAAAGTCCTACACTTGGATCCAAAAATTCAATAACAAAGTCCTATTAGGAAAGCCGGCTTGACTAGTTGGCCTCGTTCAGAGCTCCTAGGTCAATCAATATAAATCAGCAGCATGAAAAGGCTAATTAACTCTTAGACTGCATTAAGAGAAAGAGACCTGGGTTCAAACACCTGCCCTAATAGTCACTTACCTGTATGACTTTGGGTGAGTCACTGAACATCCTGTGCCTCAGTTTCCTCATCAGTAAAATGAGGGTATTGGACTAAATGCTGCCTGAAGTTCCTTCCGGCTTGAAATTGATGATTCCACTTCCCAGGGATTTTGTCAATGTGGTGAAATGGGGTAAGTCACTTAAATTCCCCAGGCCTTAGTTTTCTCAACTATATGATGAGAATACAATGAAGAGGGCTGGCCCAAATGACTTCTAAGGTATCTTTCAATTCTAAATGTACGATCTCATGTCTTGTGCTTTTTGTCAATATGTCAAACAGCATAGCATGCCATAGAGGATAGAGACCCGGAAGCGGTTTGAGGAAGTCTTGGGTTCAGATTCTGCCTCAGGTGGACAAATCTACAAATCTTACTAGTGGACAAATAACTTAATATCTCTGGGACTCAGTTTCCTCCTCTGTAAATTGAAGGCGCTGAACTCGATGGCCTCTGTGGTTCATTCCAGCCATAATTCTATGATTCTATGAATTCTTCCACTTAGCCCCCCGTCAATAGCTTATAGCCAGAAGCTCAAAGATAATAAAATGACTTGCCCAAGGTCACAACCACTGAATCAATCAATTAATCGAGAAGTATTTATTAAGAACCTACGTGTGCCAGGCACTGTGCCAGTGGGTTTGGGAGCTCACTGAGGGCAGGAACTATTTTCTTTCTGTGATGTTTAAAAAGGTTCAAGAAACATAGTTTCTGGGGCAGCTAAGTGGTGCAGTGGATAGAGCTCTGGCCTTGGAGTACCTGAGTACAAATCTGACCTCAGACACATGACACTTACTAGCTATGTGACCCTGGGCAAGTCACTTAACCCCAATTGCCTCACCAAAAAAAAAAAAAAAAAGGCAAAAAAAAAGGAAAAGAAAAGAAACATAGTTTCTGGGTAATTTAATCATTTTATTAATGAGACTAGCAGGTTGTTAATAAAAGGGTGGTCGTTTGGCTGTCTATCTCAGACCAAAAGACTATCATAGTGGGCAACTCACAGTTTATATACCCTTCAAAAGTGTATATAGGAGGTCCATCGACTAGCAATCGAATCTGATTGGTTAACATGATTGGAGACAGGCTATATTATGAAGGGCTGAGTATCTCTTGGATAGGGCAAGTATCTCTATACCAGACCACCGGAGCTTTAGGCTATCAATTCAAAGAATGTATATCCCACCCAAGCCTGAGCAGAACACTATGGGCTTGCCCACCTTAGATTAAATTCCTTGCAAGGTTGGGTTGCTGTTGCTGTTTGCCCTTCCTTCTCGAAGGGGACTATACCATCAGGGACATGATGCCATGACGCGCAAGTGAATTGGATTTAAGTGAGGGAGGGCTGACAAGGTTGGGTGAGTTTCTGACCAAGATCGAGGAGAGTTGATGCAATCTCATTATCAGTAATGTCCTTCAAAAGAAAAGCTGAACTTAAAGTCAGGACTTTGGAAGAAGGCAGGGGCAGCTCTGAATCTCCGCAAGATGTTGGTTATTAATAATAATTTTTCATATTTCTATCCCCCAGTGCTTAGCACAGTGCCTGGTATATAGCAGGTGCCGAATAGATGCTTATTGACTGACTGACTGAGATTTGACACTCAGTGTCCGAGGTCAGATTCAAAGTCAGATCTCTCTGCCTCTAGGTCCAGCACTCTCTCCAGCAAGGCATAGCTGTCCTGTGGTTTTCATTCAGGTAACAGGTCATTCTGAAGTTATTCTGAAGAAGATCGTGATATCCTAAACCCAGAGTTTCAAGGAACCTCAGAAACCATGGCATCTCATTCCCTCATTTTATAGGTTGGGAAACTGAGGCCAAGGAAGGGCCGTGTCACACTGGTGGTAAACAGCAAAGCTAGAGCTGGAACTCAGCCTGGGTGACTCCAGGTCGAGTGCTGCTTTCTCTGCCCCTCTCTGCCTCCCTCAGTGGCTGATAATCATCTTATTCAGCTCAAAACAAAACTGAGGCCAATGCTGAGAAGACCCTGGTCTCATGCAGCTGGAGGGCTCTGGGTTGGACACGGGAAGAACTTAGAGCCAGGGATGGTTAAGGGCAGAAGCAGCGGGATGTGATCCATGACTAATGCTTCATGCAGCCCAGGCATGAGAGAGGGAGGAGCTTGGAGAAGGTAGGAGGGAGCACTCAGGGGGCAGACAGGTTCGCAGACTGAGCTGGTGTTCCTGAAGCCAAACAAGTTTTCAGGTAGATAAGGACCTCAGAGGGCCGTAAAATGAAACCCAGCCTAGTCTCTAGTCTTGTATCTGTCTGCCAAGTTTTTCTCCCTTTTGTCATCCCACCAGCCCTGGTCCCCTCCTGCCTTGGTGTGGGATGGGGAGGGGGGACCACCCACTGAGGATTCCCTTAGAGAACCGAGGCCCTGGAGTTCCACTGCTCTGTCCTCCAAGTGAGGGACGCGGGGGAAGGAGAAGGCCAGAGACTGAGACGAGAAATCGTCATGCAATAGAGGGAAGGTGGGGGCTGGGAAAGAGGAAAGGGAGAGACAGTGGGGAAAGGGAAAAGAAATCAACAAGCATTTATTAAATACTTACTGTATGCCAGGCACTGAGGACACAGAGGCAAATGTGAAAATAAGTCCCTGCCTGTTAGAAAGTCTCTGGGCCTCAGTTTCTTCATCCATAAAATAGGGATAATACCTATCTCACAGGGTTGTTTTGAGTTATCAAATGAGATTACATATTAATGTGTTCTGCAAACTTTAAAGTTCTACATAAATATCATTATTATTATTATTAATCTGTAAAATGAGGGGTGGGCCTGGGGTCCTTTCAGGCTTGAAATCAATGATTTCAGGACCCTCTGCAGACTAATCTGTTATTTGCCTGAAAAGCACGATAGTTTTTACATTC
Source organism: Vombatus ursinus (assembly GCF_900497805.2). Classification (NCBI taxonomy): domain Eukaryota; kingdom Metazoa; phylum Chordata; class Mammalia; order Diprotodontia; family Vombatidae; genus Vombatus; species Vombatus ursinus. The sequence continues at coordinate 2,474,568 of NW_020943070.1, read as the reverse complement.
CTATTATCACAGAAAGGCAGCTTTGGTACTCTGGAGAGAACACCGGACCTAGAAGCGGGAAGAGCTGGGTTCTAGATTTACGATCTTATATTCTATAGAGAAGATAACTGGGAGATACGAAATATAGTTTGTGGGAGGGAAATGAGGGGCCATAAATTTTATAGCTGGAAGGGACCTTAAAGGCATCTCATCTGACCTTTCATTTTAAAAATAAGCTGAAGCCCAGAAAGGCCAACTTCCCAAGGTCACACAAGTAATAAGTGGGAGGGTCAGGATTTGAACCCAGCTCTTCTGACTCCATCTCCAGGACACTTTTCATTTCAACTGGCTGCCTTTCGAGGAAGGAAAGGAACAGAAAAGAAAGACAAGCAGAGGGATAGCTATCAATCAATGAACCAACCACTATTTTTAACATGTCTGCCATAAGCCAGACACTGTGCTGGAAATAAGAATGTAAGCCTCTTGAGGGCAGGAACTGTTTCACTTTGGTCTTTGTATCCCCAGGGCCTAGGACAGTGCCTGGTACCTAGTAGGTACTTAGTAAATACTGGTTAAATTGAACTGAATTTAATGGAGAGAGGAGAACTGAGAAGAAAGTGGAATAAGGAAGATGTAGGGAAGAATGGAGGGTCAAGGAGGTGGCTGGTATGGAGAAGAAATAAATAGCATGGAGACCAGGCAAGCGAGGGAAAAAGGCTTTCTTCTCTTTCCTCTTTCTGGCTGGCTTCATGAGTAAGGTGGATGGGGGTATAAGAGGAGGGAGCCTCATTTGTTGGAAAGGACCCCAAAGACCTGAATTCAAATCCCACCTTTGACACTTCAACCTGGCACAAGTCACTGAACTTTCTGCCTCAGTTTCTCCATCTGTAAAATGAGGGGGTTGGACTAGATGGCGTCTGAGGGCCCTTCAGGCTCTTGGTGTATGATGCCATGATCCCTAGTAGACAGGGGAAAAGTAGAGTTCTAGTTCTGGTTGAAGCCCAGCCACCTTGTGATTTTGGGTCAGTCACTTTCCTGCCTGTACATTTCTCCGTCAAGGAAGCAGACAGGGCTGGGGAGATGGGGAGGAGAGAGGCCATTGGGAACCCAGCCAGAGCATTTGCTAGGACATGCTGGGAGTCAAAAGTGAAATTTTATCTGTGAGAGCCCCATTCAGAAGGACAGTCAGGGTATTGTGGCTTTTGTTCAGGCTGACTTCTCTGCCAGAAACAAACTCCAGCCACAGAGCCTGGGGACGATTCAACCCGCCCAAAGACAGCCGAGGTTTCACCAAGGAAAAGAGAAGAGAAAAGTCTTCCTTGCCTGGGGAGGTTAGGAGCCCAGAGTCCAGGCAGGGAGCCACTCAGCCCAGCGAAGATTCAAAAGGCTCCGGGGTGCCGGGAGCTGGGGAGACTGAGGCAGAGACAGAAAAAACAAGCACTCTCTCTCCTTAAGGAATTTACTTTCTATGATGAATAAATGGGAAGGGTGCTGAGAACTTGGTTTCAAATCCCACCTCTGTCACTGTTCATGTGACCTCGAGCAAGTCACTTCTCTCTGGGTCTCAGTTTCCTCATCTGTTAAATGAGGAAGTTGGACATCACGGCTTTTGTGGGTCTCAGCCCTAGATCCAGGAGCCCATGAGTCTCCTGAGGATGTAAGGATATGACTCGTATACTAATAATAAGAGCTCATTCTGAGGCTTGCAAAGCTCTCGGCATGCACCCATGATTTCATTTGGTAAGCAAATGTATACAAAGTAATTTTGAGAGACTGAGAGAGGAGGCAGACAGAGAGAGGAGGGAGAAAGAAAGAGAAACAGAGAAGGGGAAGGAGGCAGGGAGAGAGAGAGACAGAGAGAGAGGAGGGAGAGAGAGAGAAAGAGAGAGAGGAGGCAGGGAGAGA